>NC_041066.1:19477345-19801804 GCF_900634775.1 Gouania willdenowi
GCCCTAATCTGCTTCCGAATGTTATTGATGAGCAAATCGACTTGTAGAACAAAATCGTATTTTGAGTGTCTTTACAAAATGTCTACTTAAATCTTGTTTTCAACTTTAATCTCAACATTATATTTTAACTTTTTTCTCAAAATGTAATCTTTCATGTTTAACATTTTGACTTTATTCTCAACATTTCGCAAAAAATTACAGCGACGAAACACACTAAAACACACAAAAAACCTCAAACCTAACAGAAAACAGAAAAGAGTAAAGGGCAGAGAAAAAGGCAACTTTGGGGGAAAAAAGAAGAAATGAGCTGAAATGTAACAACAGCTAAAGTGTAGGACAGAAGAGAAAGAAGCTGTATACATTTTTGAGTTAATGGACTTGAACTTTACTTGAGGCAGAAGGTTGGGGAATGATTACTGCCATTAGGATGCAGGGAGGACATGTGCGTCAGTGTGTGGGGATAAGTGTTCGCCTGGAGCGTTAGACACTAACTTGTTCCTGTGCTTTGGTGAGTGGGTTTGGAAGTGTGAGCATGTGTGTGTGTGTGTGTGTACGCTCCTGACCTTGAATAGTCAACTGGGACACACTTATCCACTTTTTCTACTGCTGCTCTCTTCCACTTTTCTCTTCTTTTATTTCAACATTTCACCTCACTTCCTCTACCTGGACTGAAACCCATGAGAGCCTTGGTCCACTCAAGGAAAAGGTCATAGCCATTTCTGCTCTTATTCTACAACAGTCACCCCGACACCTCTTCTGTCACACTTTTAAAGCTTTCTTTGATTACTTTTCCCTTACCTTATTTTTTCCCTCCCAACTAAGGGGCTGATTCACTAAAGGTTTAGGGGTATTAAAATGTGATGAATATGTATAGTAGGCGGATCTCTTAAGGGACACAAAAAATGGGAGGAGGACATGCAAATAAATTAATGCAGTGGGCGCAATGCAATTCATAAAATCTGGAACTGGTTGCAGTAATTGTTTTAGCACTGGAAAAAAGTACGACTGACAAGCAGGTGCAAACACACACGCAGAAATCCGCTGCAGTAAATGTTGACAAAACACAGAGGAGATGAAAAAAGTTCAAGCTATATTAGGCACACATCTGGACATATAATTTCTATAGAAACTCTAATCCTATTACAAGACCCAATGGCCCAATGGTTGGGGATGAAATACATATATATCTATGAGTGGAAAACAAGCTCTTTTTTTTACCTTGCTGTCATAGGTCAAAACTACATGTAGTGCAATCTTTCCATTACAGCTATGCTTGTTTTATTATTGAAATTAAATAGATACAATTATTTTATTGGATAGCTGTGACCTTTACCAGCCCTCCCTAAGGAAGGGTGAGACAAACTTTATTAAAGAGAGAATATAAAAAGAGAGGGCAGAGAGGAGAAAAAGAACAGGAAAGAGGGAGTCAGGGTAGGACAACAGAAGGGCGCTTTTTATGCCCAAGTTTTAAAATAGCTGAATATTTTCTACAAAAATTAGCAATTTAATGTAGGATTGGCTTATATTTCGTCATCACAATGACAGTCAGATTGTCTTCTGTAGGCGATGACTTGAATGTTGGATTATTTTTTTTTTTTTAGTGTGATGATCTTTAAGTCGTATTTTTTTTTAGCTGTGTTGGGACAAAACCAATAAACTACATAGACATAGTTTGATAGCGTGAAACCAGTTTTCTTTAACAGTAACACCCAGTGCGGACATTCACTCAACCAAACTCACGATCCTTCACACACAGAGAGAGCTGTCAATCAATGCTGACCTTGTAGAGGCTGTGGTTCTTATCCTTAAAACAAGGCGTGAGACGAGAATAGATCTGCAGCGAGTAGTAGTACGCGGCGAGCTGGAGCGACAGGGCAGAGTGACACTGCTTCTCAAAGCACCTGTTGGCGTCTAACACCTGCAAAAATGAAGAGAAGATGTCAACTTGAACTTAGTTGTGTTCATACTTTTTACAACTATGTTTTTAGACCTTATTTACAAAGAGTTTTCCCAGATATGGAAACTGGAAACCGTGAAATGAAAATGGTGCCAACATTTCTTGTGGTATTTATCAAATAAAAGTGTTAGTTGCAGTGCATCAATCTGACCTGTTTTTAATCATTTGTATAAAGATAAATGAAGCATATTCAATCATTTTTTTATTGACTTAATAAACAACTTACAACATAGAGGACAATACAGGCTTATTTGCTAAAGTAAAGCAAATCTAAACTAATTAAATGATAGTTTGAACAATGATGACGCTGACAATCACTGATTGCCTTTCCCATACAGCAAAACTATACAGTAATATTCTAAAACCTCTACCAAGTATTTTATTAATCACTTACAGTAATTCTCAGCATGATTCTATTTAAGGTCAAATCTGAGAGAAGTTTCACTTCATTAGATTTCACCTGGCTTAAACCAACCTTTTTGTTACTTGGGTTAATTGTTTTTAAGCTTAAGTTTAAATTATTCTTGCCATCACTTGAAGCAAGTTGACATTTTAAGCTCTTTGGAAAACACTGATTTTAGTTTAAAACTTGTTTTTCAAAGGGTTTGTGGATATAAACTTCCTCACTATTTGACTAACACACTTAAGAAATCTAAACCAACTGTCTTAAATAATTATATATACGACTGTGTGTATGTGTGTGTCCACCTACCTGAGGCAAAGCGAGTAAGTAGGACAGAGCCAGCATCATGTCCCTGGGAAATGCATCATTGGCAAGCTGCAGCAAAACTGCAGAAGAGAGGAAGAAGTTTAGGGTAAAAAATGAATTAAACCCAGTGAACAATTGCTCTGCTTAGATTCTGAGACAACCATTGTCTAGATACAGTGAACGTATAATGATGGTGCAGCAGACTTCAAGACAATCGTTCACTTTGGTATAAAAGCATGACATTTGGAACAGATACGCTCTAAGGGCCACTATTTTGGAAAAAGGCGTTGGCCACTCAAAAATTCAATATGGCGGTTATTTTTCAAGATGGCCGTTATTGCTATTCAATGGTTATTATATAACCCAAAAATGCTTGGATCGGGCCAAATGAGGTGTCAGTGGAAAGGTCTGGTCCACCCGAATATGTGCATCCCCTCGGGTAGAGTCAGGATTGCACACGCTAGAGGCAAATAACTCAATCGCCTCAAAAAACTTGGAAAAATCCATGGGAGAAAGCAGTATCAAAGTTGCTCCCTTTTGCTCATACTCCTCTGAGGTTAACCCCTGGTGCAGGAAAACACCAAACTTCCAAGACCTTTCCACTATACATATGTTAGCACAATTAATTTTTTTTTCATTAACAAATATGATTCAAAAATCAATTTTTTTCTTACACTCCGACACAAATGAAATACTGTTCTGGTATGATTTGAGGAATGTTAACACAATGTCTGTCTTCTAATTTGCAAAACTTAATCCAATCCACCAATTAAAATCATATGTATGGAGGTGTTAACTAGTTAATCAGACTCTACTTGACTCAAAATATATTAGATCCAATACCTAGTCATACCATGGTTGGTCAGGAACACTTACTGTATATATTGTTTAGCATTTCAACTTTTATATTCAATTCTGTAAATGTACTTGTTTTTTTCCTGAAACATTTGATTTAAAAAAGGACATTGAAAACTCCTAGAGAAACTATTTCAAAGTAAAAACATTCTTTAACACAAAGTTTGAAACGGACATAAAACTGGGACACAGTCCAGGATTTAGCAAAGCCTCTCAGGCTGAAGGGATTTAGAGTCTACACAAATGCTTTGGGCTCAAGAATCAACTCAACTCCAAAAATGTTCCCTCAAGGTCATCAAAGTCGCACACAATGATATTTTTGGGATGAATCATGCCATCACAGGTGACAATAACGTCTGTTTACCAGAGAAACAATAAACATTGCAACAACATGGATGCCCTGGGGCTATCGCTGACTAAGTCATTTGTTCGCTCTCAGGGAATTGTCAGGAGACAGAAGGGAGAAGCAGACTGAAATGCTTTGTAGTCCCAGACCGGAGGAGAACAGAAGCCTGTGCTGGTGATAAGAGTGAGGACCAAAATGAAACAAAAAGAGAAAAGTAGAGCATGGACAGTGGAGGAGAGGACGCGACCGAAGCATTGAGAAATTGTGATAGGAGATGCGGAAAATAACAGATCTATTTCAGTGTAAAATAAATCTGTGAGCTAAAAAAGATTTGGAAATGTGTCAGTATCACTTTTACATTAAGTTTTGTTATTTTTAAGCTATGAATTAAAGTAAAGGTCATACTAACGTATGACTCATACTAACGCACTACTCATACTAAGTCTGGCATCAAAATTAGTATGTAGTGCGTTCACATTAGATAGTATGGAAAGACTGAGTATGTGAGAAATATCCACATGTATAATATATCGGGACATTTTTGAAGAACGAATGGTGGGCACTAATCACACGCAACCGTCACATGATGCATTGTGGGCAGAATCGTCCTGGGACCGGCTTCAAGCTAAAAATCAAACATCTCCTTTTCAAAACAAAAACATTTCTTCTGGTCTTCCATTAGTTTTTGAACGTTTTTGTAAATAGGGCTTTTGTTTTGAAGTTAACCGAAAGTTTTGTTCAGTAGCACATTGGCGGGTCTCTGAAAATCTCCAAAATGTCGGCATGAAATGTGTTTCCGTGACTTTTATGGATCAAATGAGTATATGTTGATATTCTACTTGGTCACTTTCTCACTTAAAAGGCTTTCAGAACTTTCAACGGTGGAGAATCAACTTTGATATTTAACCTTAGTGTGGTCCAGGTATTTGTCGTTAAAGGTTCGAAATGCATCTTGGAAACTTGGAAGAATACTTCAGTGGGAACGGTCATCATCCTAATCATCCTAACCATACTTATAGTATATAGTAGACAGTATATACTCATGAGGGGCTTTTCGTTGACTTAGGACATTGAAAATAATTAAATAAAACATGTACAGTATGTGACGATATGCAACTATTCAAGTTTGTGGCAACATGCCAATAATCAAGAACGAAAAGATGTAGTAGTATACTGTATACTCATGAGTTTGGTTAAAATGGTTAAAATATCAAAATACTGCCATTAAGGAACAATCTTGAGACCTCTCCGAGCCCTGATTTTAACATCTACAGAGTTTGGTTGAAAATGCATAAAAAACAGATTTGAACATTACAGTACATCCCAAAATTTGGACACATTTATTAATGACTTCCTTTAAGATTTGATGTTGTTTTAAACACCAAACATGAATTTGTTGTAGATATATGGTCATTGACAACATCCTTCTGCCCAAAAGGGAGAACTTTCAGAGAGTCAGTGTGTGCATGTGTGAGCTTGGGTGGTTCAAAGAGCTTTAACAGTGCCCACCCTCCTCTTCCTCTTGTTTTTTTTTTTCTTCCCCCCATCCCTCGGGTTTCAATGAGCTACACCTCAGAATGAGTTGATTACACGCCTCTCTAAAGCTACAGATACCATCGGGACAAGAATTACCAGAGGGGTAAACAGACACGCACGCACGCACAGAAAAGATAACCCTGACTTTAAAAGCATACAAATTTTTGACTTCAAGAAAATGATAAAGGATCACTCTGGGGGTTTTTTTTTAGAAGGGGGTGTGCTTCAGTGTGTATGTCCACACATGAATGCACAATCCAAGCTCCTGTGTGAGCTGAAATGGCATGTTGTTAGCACAATGGCGAGACAAGGACTTTACTTATTATTTCACCTGTGCAGCCAGTGTGAAAAAATGATTATGGCCACCGGTTACAGCAGCCAATGGCAGCGCTGAAAATGTGTTTTCTCTTCACATCAAGTGCTCGTGTCAGCGCCGCTTATTTACCCAAAACCCATTAAGTCACTTTCTACTTGTGTCATCGTTAATTACCTGCACCTTATCTGCTGCAGGTGAAAAAAGGGAAAAAAATCAATATATTTATTTTCTTAAAGGCCATCTCTTGGTCTGTTTTTGAGCGCTGACACGCTGCTCATTAATCGGAGGTCGTTATCAGACGCACTGCTTTTCTCTTTCACCACACGTTGCACTCTGCAGCAGCTCCAAAGGGAAGGTGACTTTATAAAAGAGGGATATTTATTTGAATGACAGCATGAAGAGGCTTAGCCCTAATGTGTGTGCGTCCAACTTCTCACATTTCGTCAAAATGTTAGAAGTACATTTGTTATCATTATCATTCACGTACACACATGTAAAGTCTCAAAGACAAATAATTAGATAGTCAAACCAACGCCTGCACACATCCACTTGATTTTTTTGCTGCATTGATTTGTCATGCCCTTGTGATCCATCACGCGGTGCAGCCCTGATGTTTTCACTTGATGCTGTCGTTCTGTTATCATTGCGTTGATGCGTAATATTTTACTGTTGCCGTGGGACACGTGAGGAAACATTAATTTATCAAAGTGAAGCTGCTACTCCTCCCCTCTTGTCCCCTGCTTAACCAACACTTATGTTCTCCCAGGCTAGACAGATGAAGGGAACCAAGGCCTTAGACTGAGCACACTCAGCAAGCAGCTTCAGTAAGACGGAGCTCTAAGGAAAATAAGCTCAACTTGAATAAAAGTCACCAAGTGCGAAACTCTTTGAAATGTCATTCTGACATATTTCCCAAAAGTAAAAAGTTTTTGCAACTGGCAATTTTTTTTTTTTTTTAAATTAGACAGATTATTACGAGTTATGTTCCTCGAATGATCAGAGCTGCTACGGGCATGTCCTGAATGATTAAAGTCTTTAATTTTGCTGCTTTGACAGGCTTTTACATCATGTTTTACTACCTTTTCATGGAAAATATCAAATATCTGACTGTTCCGTGTTCCCAAACTTTTCACAGTCCTGTACCCCTTCAAACATTTAACCTTAAGCCATGTGCCTCCTACTCTTCCACACTTAAAAAAAACATAATGTACTGTCATACACAATGTATTCCTACAGTGAAAGTTGTCCCTATCCTGTTGAAGAATAATAAATAATAAAAACAATCTGTAAGCACACAATAAAAAATTTCAGATTTATTACTCGTTTGCTATATTTAATTCATTAGCCTACTGGTAGTTTCAGTGAGAAACAAATCTCTGTTTTTGGAAAAATAAATCTACCAAACGTGTTGATTGAACATATAGCAGTAATACAACATATATAGTAGTATATAGATGTAAATCCTTGTTTTAATAAGAAATAAAATGTGCTAAAAGATGGTGGAATAGGTGGTGAAATGGGATTTTAAAAACCACAGAAATTGGTTAAAAGTTGCAAATTAGAGTGGCCAAAAACATACAGAAAAAGTGGTAAAAAGGGTTCAACGTGTCAATATTGGCTTAAAAGTGGCAGAAAGTGGGGGAGGGGGGTTGAGGTAATGTAATTTAAAAAGTAGGAACAATTATGGTGGTTTAAACTGCCAAATAATGGGCATGACAAAGCGGGAATGTTGTTAAATTACCAAAAATATGCATGAAATATGGTGAACTGAGGTTAAAAGTGACAATGATGTGTCAACATATGCGACATTAGGTGAGAAAATGGTGGAAAGGGTTTATAAGTGTCGAAAATGTCTTGTGCAGAAAAAGCATTGATATTTGATGGAAAAGTGGCAGAATTGGGTGTAATGTAACAAAAATTCATCCAAAGGAGCAAAAATATGGGTAGAAAAAGCAATGCAAATAGGTTAAAATATGGCAAGTTTGGTGTAGTCGCAGAAAAAGAATATATGAGAAGATGTACAATTTTGTCACATTATAGTTATAAAGATGGACTGTCAGATAATGCTGAAAAACAGTATAAGGCAGAAGTCTACATAATTTTTTTTACCAGTTTAGTCTATATTCTACGGTTAAAAAGCACGTTCCAATGTACACAGGAAGCTTAACAAGCAAGTCTATCAAAGTGAAACACAATCACACATAAAGAGCCACAGCTAAAACGGATTCAGTGATTGCTGGAACCTGAGAACAGCATAATGCAGCGTTTGCGCAGCATTTCGGTGGCTAAACTTAAAGACATTTACATTGCTCCTTGAGGAAGCAGGCGCTTACACTACTTTCAAAGATGTATCAGATTTCATGACTTTAAAGTGCACCTGAATGCATCTTCTCTGTGCGATGTTAACCTGCATCGCTGTTGTTCTCTTACTATTCCCCCAGTAAAGTGTACAAGACATAAAAAAAAGTTAAGAGAGCAAAGAAAACTGGAATATAAGAAGAAAGAAAACATGTACAATATATATGTGCAAAAAAAAAAGGCTGTACAAAGACAAATAATAGCGATACTGATGTGCAGATGGCTGACAAATGGAGAAAATATGATCCATGTGTTATGCTACACCAGACTTACTACAATCCTAATGGAAAACACTACAAACAGCTGTGTAAAAAATACACTTCCAATCAGGTGGAAAATTGGGCCTTATGGGATGAGTTAAGCTGGATGGCAAGCAAAAATGAAAGTAAGACATCTCTCAAAATCCCAGCCTGATTCTACAAATTTAGAAAAGCACTGGATTAGTTTGTTTGGATTTAGCCACTTGCTTATTGTGAAGGCAGAGTTCTCGACAGGGCTGTTTAGCGTAGGGACCCCCGATGGTGTGATTTTAATTCCCTACAGCGTAATTTTGATCCCCTATGGTGTATTTCAACAAGCGTAGGGGGCTGTTGCACACTTGGACACAAAAGGGACTTCCAGGCATGCATGGGTTGTTTTCACGCTATAACAGTCCCACTATTACTGCAGGTCCCACATAATACCTCATTTAAATTTGAAAAGTACGTCTTTGAATGAGCCTTGTAAAATGTTACTTCTTGACTATACAGTATTATATAGAAAAAAAACCTCAGCTTTACTTCACAAAATTTGGCCCTCAAAATGCGGAAAATAGTGTTTCAGAGGGTTATAAATTTCAACATTTTCCACAAGACCCCCCTACAACACTCACTTCCCCTACTCTGAGAAATATTCCTGGTGAGAACCCTGGAAGGAGTCACATAATTGTTCTCATTATTCACTGTATTGTATTCTGGAATTATTATTTTACATTCTTACCTTCTGTAGCAGGAAAAAGGGTTTTCCCTTCAGTCTTGGCCTCGGCCAGTTTCCCGGTCCGCAGCAAAACCTCAGCAAAGTTTTCCTGAGGCACATCTTTGTAGAACGAATAAACATCTTGACTCTAAAACGACAGAGTGGAGGAGGGTGAGAGATAAAGTAAGGAAATCCCAGCAGAAGGCAGATCAGATCAGAAAAAACATGATGAGATGTGATTAAGATGACTGAGCGCCTTTTGTTCCCAAGGCGCCACATGGATGAGAAACAGAGTAAACAAATGAGCTCCAGAGCTGCGTAAAGCTTTTAAGCAACAAGGCCTTTGGAGAACTAGTTTACAGGATTGTTGTGAGAACGGTTATTTTTCAATCGTCGGAGGGAGAAAAAATAAAGTTGTGCTTCAACCGACCCAAAGCTATCTCTTACACACAGTATGTGTCCTGCCTGTCTTTAACACTGTCTCTCCTTCCATCTTCAGTCCAGCAGCACTTGTCCTTCTTTCTCTCTTTCAATCAGCCACCTTCCATTGACAATGTTGGGGTAAAACTAATCCAATTGATCATGGACAGATGGACTTAGGGAGCAATCATTGGTAGATGGATAGTGGAAGAGAGATGTATGATGGACAATAAGCAGAGGGAGGGATTTGGAGAGGCCTATTAAAACGGCATGAGAAGAGATGTATTGGTCTTTTCTGTTTCCCCTCGCGTCCACTCCTTTAGCGATCCAAATGATTTGTGTGTGGTGGTAAAAAAAAGCTCAGTCATACCTCAGGATGAGCCTTTTCCAGGTGTAAAGGTCTTTCTAAAGTGCTTGCTCTAACTTCTTTTCTTAACATTTCTTTTTCCCAGTGATATCAAATCCATCCACTGGTAGTAGTTTGTGACGTTCCCTGCCATAACAATTAAAAGTTAATAAATGAAACCTTAACATATTATTCAAAAAGAATCTTGCTGGAATTACTACACAAAAGTCAAGGAAACTTCAAAGGAAACATTAAAGCAATCGGCAGACGCCTCTGACGAAGACTGGCAGTTGTCAGACGAAACATGTCAGGAGATCAAAAGTGGATTTCCTAAGGAACAGGTGCTTGAATGAATTAAACCATAAAATGGTTTTCAAGAAGAAAACAAAAAGGAATTACTAAGCGGAAGTCAAGGAAACTTCAAAGGAAACATCAAAGCAATCAGCAGACGCCTCTGAGGAAGACTGGCAGTGGTGGATATCCAAAATAGATTTCCTTAGAAACAATTGTCTGAATAAATGAAACCTTTACATATTATATATATTTTTTTTTTAAATAATCTTTCTGGAATTACAGCGCAAAAGTCAAAAAAACATCAAAGTGATCAGGAGACACCTGTGACAAAGACTGGCAATTGCCAGCTGAAACATGTCAAGAGCTCAAAAGTCGATTGCCTGAGGAACAATTGTCTGAATAAATGAAACCTTTAACATATTACTCAAAAAGGAACTATTGTGCGGAAGTCAAGGAAACTGCAAAGGAAACATCAAAGCGATCAGCAGAAGCCTCTGACGAAGACAGGCAGTTGTTAGTCAAAACATGTCAGGAGATCAAAAGTGGGTTTCCTAAGAACAGCTGTCTGAATAAATGAAACCTATTATTCAAAAAGAAGCCGCAATAAACATGTTCAATCTAAGTGCTTTCCGTAGTTATAGAAATTGCCAAGTGCTTTTAACAATACAACTATAGTTTTTGAACACAAAAGTCAGAAAAGAACAAAAGAAGGAAAGTTTGTGCCTCATAGTTTCACATTTTGTCAGGATTTTCTGCTATAATTTGTGAAAAAGGCTTAAGGGAAAACATTAAAAAGGAGTTACGTAATTAAGTTAAAATAATGAGCAGAAACTCACTGGTTGTACTCACCATGTCCACATAGGGATCTTCAATGAGATCCTGATAAAATGGGCAGCAGCCTTGGTGCTCGAGGTTTAAGTTGCTGCACACTTCTTGGCCACTGGTTCCTGCACCACGACCCTGTGAAGCCATCAAAACATCATTAAACTTTCACAGCGTGCCCAAAGCACAATCATCCCTCCCTGTCCCACCGCTAACATCCTCCCCATAAATTTCCTTTTGCTCACAAAGTTCTGACCATCATCATTCACCAAACCCCCCCTCCCAAACAGTTGTCGGAGTTCAGCAACGGCATTCATCCACACTGGCAATTTGCAGGGCTAGGCCAGCCTTTGGCAACCACTTGTTATTGAAATATTCAATAGGAGGGCCAGTTAATTATGCAGGAGATGAGCTTTTGATTGCCTATTTTTGGTCTATCAAGTCTGTGAGCAAGATGTGTCAAAAACGAGAGCATGGGTCAGACTTGCACGAGCACGTTGTCCATGCACAATTTCATCGATTGTTTATTCAGGCCTTTTATATACCCTACAATTGTGTTTATTCACAACAATGTGTCAAAAACACACAGTCTCATTAACCCTATTACACACTAATTACAAGTTAGCCATCGGCCAATCACTGGGCAGCAGCAAAATACATCGACAAAGTCAGGATTACCTGCAACATTTCAAAGTAAGCTGTAGTACGGGTTATAAAATAATGATTAAAGTTATTTTGAACGTGGTAAGGTTGCAAAAAAAATACTGGTGGTACTAAAAATTCCCTCATGCTGTATTTTCTAAAAGTAGAGAAAAAGATGAAACATCCAGTAAATTTCGAAATACCCTATTGATGCTGGAAGAGATAAATAAGTATCACTGGATGCAACCATAATAAATAATAAAATAAAATACCAGAGGTGTGGACTCAGAGTAACAAATCTGATGACTTCAAACTTGACTTGACAAAATAGTAAAGGACTTGCAATTCGAGATAAACTTGAAAACAAATGACTTGTGACTTAACTCAGACTTGAGTCTGCTAACTCGGGAAGACTTGACTTCCTAGCCTTCCATGACAACAGATTTTATTAAATGCAATTATTATTAATGATCAATAAGTGATCAAACCCCTGCGGAACGACACTCGGAAGGCAAACAGGACTTTGATTGACAGGTCTACCTTTAAATAAACTGAGAGCCAATCAGAAAGCAGCTGAAAACATCAAGCTAGGCTGAGACGTGCACGCACTAGCAGAGAAAATGATTCCAAGAGTGATATCCTTTGGATTTAAAGAAGATAATGTGATTAGTAATTGATTTGGAAAAATTATACCTCGTTCTACTTCCCAGTATGATTACGGTTTATTTGGTTAACAGAGGAACTGTGAAAATTAAAAAATCAAAAAAGATGCTGGATTGATTGGTTTATGAAAGCATTATGTCAGATTGTATCTCTATTATTTGAAAAATATGTATTCTGTCCAAGTAATTAATTGTTTGTGGAATAAACTTGCTCTGTAAAATGCCACTTGCTGTTGTACATTATAGAATCATGACTTGTTAAGACTGGTAAATTAAAGTTGAGGACTTAAGTGTATTATGTTAAGGGTGTCATTTATTCAGACAACTGTTCCTTAGGAAATCCACTTTGATCGCCTCACATTTTTCCACTGTCAACTGCCAGTCTTCGTCAGAGAAGTCTGCTGATCGCTTTGATGTTTCCTTGACTTCTGCATAATAATGTATTAATAATAAGATTATTTTTGGAATAAATCAAACCTTAACATGTTATTAAAAAAGAATACAAAAATAATTTGCTGGAATTATCGTGACAAAAGTCGAAGGTTTGCTAATCAATTCAAATCTACGGAAGCTGACGAGGGTCAATTCTGCTGATCACTTTGATGTTTCCTTTGAAGTTTCCTTGACTTCCGCGTAGTAATCCAAGCAAGATTCTTTTTGTCTTCTTTATGAGTAATATGTTATGGTTTTATTTATTCAGACAACTGAACATAATAAGAAGACAAACACAATCTTGCTGGAATTACTATGAGAACTTTTGACTTGACTGTCTTGACTTGGGACTTTAGCGACATTACTTGAGACTTACTTGAGATTTGAGAAGCAATGACCTATTCCCACCTCTGCAAAATACCTTATTTAATATTAAGAAGCTGGACTAAAGTAACTAAAGGACCATTAATTCAAAGCGGAAGTTTTGAACTCTTTGAACTTTAGGGATTATATTGTTTCAAACATTATATTCTGCACACAAAACACTTCTCAGTGTATCAACATCAGCAGTGTACTAGCGTTTCCTTACATGAAGCGGTCGAAGGAAACTGAGGGATTCCTTCCACCACCGGTGGTCGCTAACAGCAGTCAACACGGCCTTGGTGGTCAAACCAGTGGTAGTCAGCACCTCCATGGTCTTAGCAGTAGTCCGGTGCAGCAGTTGCCCTGCTGAACCCATCGAAGAGCCTGCTTCGGAGTCATGAACCTGAAGAAAAGGTCGGATATTGTTGACGATAAATCCAACTGTCAAATGATGATTGTTACCCGTTCAAATCTTCCCAAAATCTCCACCACTGCATTCATTTAACACATCAGAACATCCGAACCCATCAGTGCAGTAGAGTAAAGAAACGCAGGCGGAAGACTTCAGAGTATTTCTGCTCGTGTGATAGACACGACTCTGTTCCACATTTTAGGAGGCATTTGAGAAAGAACACACTTCAATAAGCATTGTGTGTTTGTCGTATTGTTTGTATTGTGCAGAAGGGAATTACTTATTAGACTGTTCAGACAGCACAGAGCACTATAGCGAGACTGAGACAAAATGCCAACTGCCACTCAGGGAAAAATATTTGCTAAACAGCAAATTCACCAGATTAACGACGACGCAGTTCAGTAATTACTTAAACTTACCCAAATGTTACTACGATCAAAGAGTATTCGGTTGAATCATGCATTTTCATTTAGTCTTTTTTTTCCCCTTCATTTGACAAAAACACCCCGAGGACAAAAAGGTTGTTTTCGTAAAAGCAAAGGTTTTATATTTGGCATGTCATGAAAACTGAACGCTACAGCCAGGAGCGAGTTCCACTGGCAGAGATTACAAACTCCGAAAACAAGAAGAAACAGTCCTTCAGGCTATGTTTAATAGTAGAATTAACATGACAAATCCTTTTCTTAAATTCTTCCAAAATCAGTTATTTCTGGATGTTGTTTTAAAGATGATTTTTGTCTTTATTGATTACAGGGTTAATAAACTTCAGAAATAGCCTTGTAACATATGGCAAAATACAAAAAAAATATCCAATCTACTAATATATAAAGAAATCATGACATTGCCCGTCTGCTACTGCTACACATAAACTGATTTTTTGTCTTTTTTTCAGTTGGTCGACAACATATTTTCAATGCGCTCTCTGTCCGTTGGATGAAAATGTGTTTACATAGTTAATATATTTGAGTTTTTTCAACAAAAAAAAAAAAAAACAGTATGGAGAAACATGCTAATAGAAAAATTCAATCAAATATTTTTTTTAGTATTAAGGAGCTACACAGAAAAGACGTAAACACTTTTTTGATGCCTTTTAATGTAGGGTTACACCCTAAAACCACTTTTCTCTGCTGAATATCTTTATAATTAGGTGTGAAGTATTGCAGTATATTAAAAATTTATAGTCCCACTTTTCAATTTTTAGTCTAAGTACTTAAATTTAGCGTTTTTAGTTGTAACATATTAGAGTAAACTTTCCTATTGGCTGAGAATAGATTAGTGATGTCTTTTTGGATCAGTGATGTCACTAACTATCCCTGTTGGCCCCGCCCCGCTCCATGCAAAGCTGTGCAGCACGGTGGGGGCGGGGCTGCTGTGACTGGGCGTGTCTTAACTACTCGAGGAGCAAAGCCCATAATCAAGGCATTTTACCCCTTGTGGCAGGTCAGCAAAAATCTGGGGGTGTATTTACACTTTTGTAAATTGCAAAAAGCGCAGCATTTCTATAAAGATACTCAAAAAACTATTGCTGAATATACAATAGTAATAATAGTTGAAACAAAGTAAAAATGTAAAATACAGATGACGGCTCTTAACATACAACCACATTCTATTGTAGATGTTACTGCAAATATGCTAATTGAATAAAAACTACTGTTAGAAGTCCAGTGAGCTGTGGAATATTCATTGAATGCCCTTCATCAATACTTTATTTAGACAGGGAACACACACACACACGCCATGCACACACACTAAGAGAGCTTAAATATACACAAGTGAGAAGTATGGATGTCAACAGGACTATAAAATGACAACAGACAGCTTCAAATCAGCACCCATCCACTCACAAAGGAGATACAATGGAAGTCATGAAACATTAACACCCACTCAAGGCATCGTAAAGCTGGCAGTGCTGAAGGTAAGAAGAAGCATAAATAAACTAAGGAAGCTTGAGTAACCTTAACACTAGATTTACACCTCATCAAATATAGAAAGGCAGGAACAGGCATAAATTAAAGACACACCTACATAAAAACACGGAGCAAACAAATGATACGTGTACATGGTGGCCACATGTGTGCAGACTGACAGAAATAGACGTACAAACCTTCACAGAATCTGACTCGACAAGGTTCTGTCCTGTCTCGGTTATTTCTGGCTCCATCTGATAGTTAACAGCCTGGTACAGCACCTAAAGGAGGGAGATAGAAAAAAAAAAGTGTTATTTTACAGTAAAACTCACAGATTCATCTGAGAAATCCGGAAACAGAAAAGCATAAATGTGGGTTAAAAGTGATAAAACATGGCAAAGCAAGCTTGGATGATTTTTATTATACTTGTAAATAAAAAAGCTACTTTGAAATCTTAAATTAATTTTTATCATCAGGAAATAAATATCCATACAAAACACATAAACTGGATGGTCAGTTTTATTTGTTTATGCAAATTTTTTAATCTGTATGTACCTTTGTTTTTGTTCTTTCCAACTAAAGATGCAAAAAAAAAAAAAAAAAATGAATAAATCCTTGATCTTCTCAAGCTAGAGGTTTTCAAACAGGGGTCCGAGGACCCCCAGAGGTCCTTTAGCCCAAGTAGGGAATTCCTGAATCACTAAATCATTTAAATTTGTTAAAATTGAGCTTGTATGTTGGTGTACGCATAATTATGCAGGCGACTATTGTAAATATTAAATAATTTAGTGCAAAAAGTTAGAAACTTTTTAGCTTCATGCTCATGAAAATTGTTTTCGTTCACAAAAAATGTGTCACCAATTATTTGTTTATATCACTGAGGGAATGCAACTTGTGGTTATGAGTCAGGGTTGGGGTCAATCACATTTTTCATTCACAAATACATCTTCAATTACCCATGTTCGATTACAATTCAATTATGATTACAGTGACAAGCATTTTTTCCAATTACAAATTAATTACAATCATTTTTTATCCTCAGAAAGTCAATTACAAGTACGTACTCAATTACTAAAGTTCAATTACAGCCTGAAATAAATAACCCATTGAAAGTTAACTTTCCTGTTGTGTTAGCTTTCTGTTAGCATCTGTTATGATAACAGGTCATAAATCAGCTGTAAAATACACTAAAAACAAATATCTATCATCTAAATTCTTTCCTATCTCTAGGTTACCTTATAATTGGTATAACAATAATATTGGTATTAATATTTTTGATGTGGGTGTCCTTTTTAATGTCAGTGTACCCCTAGATTTTTTAAAGTGTAAAATGTGAAAAGCTTAATATGAAACATATTTTAATAATTCTTATCAACATATGTGTAGAACTGTACATAGAACTGTAACATGGTTCCCCAGTTTAGCGTTAAATTATAATTGACATTTTTTACAGAATTTGAATGGCAATTACAATTGCAAAGTCAATTATCTAAACTCGACTACAATTTAATTACGATTACAACAGCAACAGATTTTTTAAATTATGATTACGATTATAATTATGCCTTAATTGTAATTAATTATCAAATACGCACTTACAATTATAATTGACCCAAACTCTGTTATGAGCTAGCAAACGGGTAAATATTTAACATCATCTAGATTTAGTGGTGCCTTCATAATAAAAAGTACATTAGGATCTCTCTGCAGGTATTATATGAACACAAAGGGAATAGTTGAACAAACAGCATGAAAGAAACAAACAGACTCTTGCTATTTTCATTAAACTATCTGTGAGTACACAAAAATGTGTTCTAATCACAGCAATGTGCATTATGTAAACAATAAAACACTTTGTAAATTGAGGTTCTCTCTTAGGTGCCCATTATTGTTCCCACAAGACCATCTTTAATGTTATGAACGTTCGTAGAACCACAAAAATAAGCAGCGTGTGTGGAATAAAAACATGTTCCATCTTATTAGTTGATATTCTATCACATGTTGTGTTGTTATTTGTTATGTGATGGTCTAACCTGAGTTTGCAGGTCACTGGATGCAGCCAGGAGGCCGTGGATGCTGTCAGCGGGGCAGTGCGTGAGCGCGAAGGCCAACAGCTCCTGTCGAGCCTCCAGGTTTTCATAACCCTCGCACTGACCAAGCAGACAACACACTTCCCATGCTGGGCTGTAACCTGACGTAAACAAGAGATCAGACGACCACACATAGAGGAAGGACAGTGAGATAAATGTACATGAAAGAGGCAGAGATATTATCATTTTAAATTGAGTTTTTTAATTTAATCTTTTTATATGTGTTTTTGTGTTTGTTTGTATGGTTTTTATGGACCCCAAGTCTGAAATAAAGCTATCTATCTATCTATCTATCTCTTAAAGTTGACATATCTGGAGTTTCTGAGAAATCCATATTTATGTATCATCCTTTTGAAATGTGAAAAAATACCTAACTTACTATGGTCTACTGCCTGTGGTCACTCATATACATCCATGTATATAAGTCCCGCCTTCATCCTATAAGCCCCTATAGCAATGTAAACGAGCGCTCTGATCACCCAACCAATAGGCTTCAACTTCCTGTTTTTGAGACTGTCAATCAAAGTGAATGTGGAACAGTGCACAGAAACGTCATAACAGCAAACAGGTAAATATGATTTTGGCTCTTATCTGACCCATAGACCTATATCAATGTGACCCAATGCGGCCTTGTTGTGTTCCGTGATGCGCGTGCAGAGAAGTAGAGGCGTGGCTTTTGGTCGATTGGTAGAGACAGGGAAGGAAGTGAGGCTGTTTAGGGCGGGACATTGAGACCTTTCTCAGAAACTCTGAATATCAGCTTTAAGCCAGTGGTTCCCAATTATTTTTGGATCGTGACCCCATTTCAATATCACAAATTTCTGGTGACCCCAAAGACATTTATTGATCATGTTTGTTATACTGAGTTAAAGATATTGAGTAGACAAGATTAGTGACGAATTGTGCCAGCTCTTTATTTTTATACTGCATTTTGCTTGAACTACATTTCAATTCGACAAACTGAAAGTACAGAATACAGTCGTTTAAAAATGTGTGTTGTGTCTTAATTATAAATATAATTGAATGATGATTGAATTCAACTTTATTTATATGGCACTAATTATAACAATATCTATCTAATAATATTGTAGCGCTCAAAGAATGTATATAAAAATTTAATATACAGATTAATAGGTAAGAATATGTTGATTTAATAATAAAAATTTTCTTTATTATAATTATATATTAATAAATTACTAGACATTTCAGGCAACCCCATTTAAATACAAGCCACATCAGTGTGACAGGGGAACACATCCAAGTAGGACTTTGCTAACTGCTGAAATCGAACAACAAATTTAAATCTGAAATCCATTTCCTCTTAGAGAAATTGTAATAGCTGTGCTACATTTAATCAAGTGTCATCACAGTTGGAAAACATGGGGCCTGACTTTCAATCCAATTTAATTATTTCCCCAGCCTGAACAGAGAGAGAGAGAGAGAGAGAGAGAGAGAAAGAGAGAGATAGAGAGAGATAGAGAAAGCACTGCTGCTTATCCTCTTTCTGCCTCTCTCATTACCGCCCAGTCTGCTGTCTTTCACCAAGGTGGGAATTTAGGTGAATGTCTGTTTATTCACGTGAAATTTGCTCATAGAAATGAAGTCAAAATGCAGGTTTTATCCCAAACACTGATGGCTTCATTAGTGCCTGTGTGAAAAAAACATGCAGAATCCTGAAATCAAACTGTTACAGGATTAAGTAAGGCTTTGAATCAAGACGTCCAACTCCAAAAATGAGACAGAACAGAAAACAAATTATTAAATGTGTGCACATTACAATACAGTACACGTGATGTGCTTTGCTTAACTTTCCCGGATTTTGTGACCAATTTCTATTTATTTTAAGGAAATATGTCATAATTTGGGGAAAACTGAAGGATTTTGTAAGAATTTTGTGTATTTGACTGCAATCATGTGATATAAATACCGGGAAAACTGTGAGTCCCTGCAAATATTGTTGAGTTTCATTTACACAATGATTCATGTTTTTTTGTCATTTTAACTTTCTCCTGCTGGGTGAATTGGATGTTCAAAGGGGCTGGATTTGGCCCATGGGCCATGAGTTTGACATGTGCATTAGGTGTTACCCTTGTGAGAGGATGATGTTCATCTGTGGACTTGATCATCATTCGGTTGTTTTAGATTTGTATCTGTTATTCATTAGTCTTGGTTTTTTTAGTTAAACTATTGTTGTGTTTTGATGGAGTCTTTGTTTCGCTGTTAGTTTCTATGTCTTTTATACTGATTTTGTTATTCTTACTTTTTTTTATGCTGCTAGACGTTGCCTTTATGAACCTAACACTTGTTTGGTCGATGGCAACTATTTCAACTTTAGGCGTATTTTATAGTTTCAGCTCCAAATAAGTTGCTTAGAAAACTGAGCCACACAAATGTTCACCTTGAGATGATTTATATAACAAACCTCTTTGGCAGTTTTGTTAAGTAATGTCAAACTAAACTGCTTGTATGAAACATACTCGTACCTTTAGAAACTCTCAGGTTGTAAACAACTGTGCCATGAGTGAGTCAAAGAGAGACGCTCCGCACTTTCAAGGACCTAGTTTGTTACTTTAAGAGAAAATAAATGTGTCTTTATAAAATAACTTGAAAACTTTGAAATGCAAAAAGTTCATAAAGACAAGAATAAATGTCATATATTCACAAAAATCCTTAAATCAAGGGTAATAAATGAATCAAGTTATTTATTTTTTTCTTTCCTTTTCTTTTTTTCTACAAAAAAATAAGTAGCATTAGTTATCGTCCTGGACACGTTTTTTTGTTGTTGCTTGTTTGCATTCGAAATTGCATACTAACGTACTACTCGTACTAAGCCTGGCGTCAAAATTAGTAGGTAGTGCGTTCACATTAGATAGTATGGAAAGATTGAGTGTGCAAGAAATACCCGGATGTATACTATATCAGGACATTTTTGAAGTATATGTGGTGGGCATACTAGTCATACTTAACCATTAGTTTTTAACGCTTTTGTAAACAGAGCTCTTGTTTTGAAGTTAACCGGAAGTTTTATCAGTAGCTCAATGGCGGATCTCTGAAATGTCAACATGAAATATGTTTCCACGAGTTTTATGGATCAAATAACCACATTGTAATGTTCTACTTTGTCACTTTCTAACTTTAATTGCTTTCCAAACTTTCAAATGTGATGAATCAACAAAGATATTTAGCCTCAGCGTGCTTCCGTTTTTCGCCGTTGTAGGTTTGAAATGCATCGTGCTAAAGTTCGAAGTATACTTCAGTGGGAACGATCACCATCTCAATCCTTCTAACCAAGTGCAGATATGAGAGAGTGAGAAACAGTTATGGGACGCAAGCTCAGGCTTGATCACCCTGTAGCTGGCCACCATTGATGAGGGTATCTTGTGTATAAAAGGCTGAAACACCCCCTGATTCAAGAACACTACTGATGATGCGTCCCAAATTTACATCCTTCCCATATCTGAGACAGAGCTCCCACATCACTGTCAAATGGTAAATCTCATGTGTATACCATCTTTTGGCACAAAGGACGGTTTAACATCGTGTTTATTGATTCATACTACTTTGGAGAACAGTGGTGCTTAAGCTCACTCAGATTCATGATTCAGGTGTTTCATGTGTCTTTTGACTACCTACCTGCAGCCATCAGGTCCTGACAGTGGATGTAAGATGCTTTGAAGTCCAGACACTGGAGAGCTTGCTCTGCCATCAGACTCAGTACTTGGCCTCTTCGATTAGTCTCATCATCTCCTAGACATGAAAACATTTACACCAGAATTCAACGATGCAGTACAGACTAAACAAAACCTAAAGGGACGTCCCAAACCACACCACGTATTTTATAATCCTGCTTATCACTTGTAATATCTGTCCCAATAAATCTTTTTGCTAAATCGGCGTCTGGCTCCACACAGGCAGCATGATGCAGAGGGATGCTGTCTACACACATTAGCTAAAACATAGTTTGGGTTGGAAACTGCATATTAACTGATGTCTATCAGGAAAAAGAACAGCGTTACGTTGCTTCATTTTCATAGAAGAAGTGTGAAATTGAAGAAGAAAATGCTGGTGTTGGCGTGCCATATTAACATTCGCACAGTGGCTCTAGACTACATTTGATCTGTACAAAAAAGAGGAATAAACAAAAGGGGAAAGGGCAGATTAATCAAATGTAGGGTTGGCTTAAATACAAGTTTTGAAAAAAGAAACCTTTGCACTGATGATTAAAGCTGATATCTGGAGTTTCTGAGAAATTGACTTCACCCAGCCAATAGGCTTCGACTTCCTGGAGCGAGCCACTGTCAATCAAAGTGAATGCACGTGCACCGTCACAACAGCAAACAGATATTAATCAGCATATCGTCATGGAGGAGCACTCCGAAACTCCAGTTAACCATTCCACGATTGCCAATGTATAAAGTTTTTACTAAAAAAGAAAAGAAAAGTCCTGGTACAAAGCTTGTGGATAAACATCTTTGTGACCGCAACAGAATTCATCTTGGAGCTGCTTTTCAAAGATGGAGGGAGTTGCTACTTTTAAAAGAATTCTGTACGGACCAGGATTTGGTGACATTTCTCAATGTAATAAACATGTTTTAATCAAAAGTTATGGCACTCTAACAATAAAAGTGTAGTTTTTGTAGTGATGCGACTTTGCTATGTTTTGCAATGCGCATGCACCAACGTAGAGGCGTAGCTTCAGGTAGATTGGCAGACGCAGGGGAGGAAGTGGAGCTGCAGAGGGCGGGACATCGAGACGTTCTCTCAGAAACTCCGGATAGCAGCTTTAAAGAGCAAGTACAGGGATAAAGGAAAGCAACAGCCAGTGAATGCGTGCGAGTGTGTCGAAGCATCACCATAAAGGAGATTCATGTGTCAGCACATTTTTATATCACACTTTTTTTTAATGTTTGTCAAAACCCAAACACTCGCCAAAACCATTTGTGTTGCATTTATCTGATGCTGCAGCAAAGAAAATTGTAAACTAAAAGTCTGAAATCCAATCCTAAACCCCTACCTTTATAAAAGTCTGATGAAATTTGAGAAACATATTGGTTTACGCAACACTATCTCCCAAAGCTCTCTAATGGATTAAAATGAGGTTCTACGGCAAGTCAGCAGAGTTTGAGACACTTACTGTATTATAATTATTGATTCACTCAGACAAAAACATTTCAAACTTCTACTCCATGAAGTTAAATGATTTACAGAGGACTGCTGTGCAGGCAAGAACCAAAACCTGAAGGGTTTTAAGCGGTATATGCTAGTGATACTCGCATTAAATATTTACAACTGAGCCCCTGAGCTATGCACCCTTCAAAAGCCTCCCTCACCCGCATTTATTTATTTAAAAAATGGGATTTTTCCTTTTCTCATCTCCTGTTGCCACCCTCTTTTTTCTTTTCTTTTTCTAAAGCCACACGGCGAGAGATTCCTGCTGACAGATCGTGAACAGCACAGACACACAAATGCCACTAAGACAGTTAGCACTCGGTTTCCTTAAACTGTTGACAGGCCCCCGGTGGGACGTGACCCGACTGTGAGACGAGGGACGGAGGAGAAGAGGAAGGTATAGGTAGGTTCTACAGTACATCATGTGAAAAAAAAAAAGTAAAAGAAAAACATAGAGATAGAGAGAGAGAGAGAGACGGGGACAAACGAATACAGGATGTTTGCAAAGGAGAGAAAACATCCTCTTGATAATCTCTGTAAAAACGACCAAGGTTATCAGTGTTTCACAGCATTAGCAAGAAAAATGTGATATAGTTTATAGAGTTGAGACAGTGAAATAGTAGAGAAACATGATGATAGGCACCATAAGAATAGTAATGCAACACAAAGGGAAAGATACAAGAGAACAAATATCATTCTTTCATTATTGATGGGGAATTAACTGTCAAAATTGTTTTAATTACCTCCACCAATGAGGTCATATTTTCACCAACATTTATCATGTCAAAAGTACTGAACAAATTCTGACAAAATTCTAACCAAACATAGATCCTACACGAGTGTTTTTCCACCTTGGGGTCGTGAGCCCAAAAAAATATAAAAATAAAAAACAATATTTTTAATATTCTTTTTCAAATTAACACACACACAATAATTATAAAAAAAAATAGTACGATTCTTAAACTTTCTCAAATGTAATTCAAATAAAATACAGTAAAAAAATATCTTGTCGCTTGTAACCCACTTTAGTAAACATAATAATAATAATAATAATAATAATAATAATAATACATCAATTTTATATAGCACTTCTTTGGGACTCAAAGCCACTTTTTAGAATGCAAATAAATAAAGAAATAACAATAAAAGTAAAAGAAAGGTTAAGGAAGAGCAAGTTTGAAAAGGTGGGTTTTAAGGAGCGTTTTAAAGTTCTGAATCAAAAAGTGATTCTAGAAATAAAAAGAGAAAAGTCTCCGGGGGCGTCAGAAATTTGTTTAATCAAAATGAGGTCACGACCTAAAAAATCTTGGGAACCAATGTTTTACGCCTTGGAAGATTTCACAAAGGGGATCCGAATTAATATACTGATTCTGAATCAGATTCAATAATCACATAAATCCCAATAACTCATCATTGGCAAAAATTCAAAAGTTTATTACCCTGTTTGTAATTGATCGATTTTTAGGACATTCAATCACTGATCCAGATAACTGCTAATATCTGGCAAGGAGGATAGTACTTATTAATTACTGTGTTTTTGTAATTTTTCCAGATGTTTCTCACACTGAATCAGGCCAAAAAACTAAAATAATGAACTTAATTTTGTCATTAAAGGTCCTACGTATATCATGCAAATCAACTTTTTTGAGCTTTTAAACTTGTTGCAATGTTAATTCCTTATCAAAAACACCCCCTAAGCATTATTGGGTTTTCTTCCTGCATCTCTGAGAAATCCTCAATAATCCTGCTCTCTGAGCTGCTTCTTTGCCCTCTTCTGAAAAACGAGCGTTTCAAATTCTAGTGACATCACTAGAATTATGAACCACCCCCTCCAGGAAGTGCCTGGTGCTGGTGCTCCACGGTGAACATTGCAGTGTAGGCACCCAGGGAGTTGACATTGTATCGCCTTTGACTTGATCTGACGTGTTTGTGACCCAATGAGGTTGAGGTAATAAACAAATGATTATCATCTTAAACACACTATTCCTGTATCTAATAAAGATAAGGAGGAGAAGAAGAAGGTAAATTAGCAGCTTAAAACTCTGGTGAGTGTTTGAAGCTGCTATCTGCTGCTGCTGCTGGATTAACACACAGCGCAGAGATATCCATGTGTTTTACTGTAATGTGCAGATTTTTGACTGAAAACAATAACAACAGTGTGTGGATAGTAAGAGAAAATCACTTTGGTGATCACTGATCTGCCTCAGAGGGAGTCATGCTGGCAAGCCTCGCGGTCAAGTCAGTGTATAGACACGCCCACTCATGAATATGCATAAGCAGGCAGCAAACAGCCCGTTGGTCAGAAAGTCACTTTTTCAACCTCAAATACTATGATTTTGGGGTTCTTAGAACAAATGGAGATGGGTGAAAAATGCATGATATGAAACCTTTGAATCTAGGTAAACTGTAAAAGCAATTTAACAGGTGCCAACAGGAGATAGTTCTGTAACTACATATCAACCACTGTTAGCTCTGACTGACAATCCAAATGGTACTCCCTCTAGGGTGTGTGTACACACACATGCTTGAATATGGATTTTTTTGTATTTGGAAGATCTTGCAAGCTTCGACAATTTGCATTAAGATAAGTTCCCTCTGGTGTGAGATGATATCTGTCATCAAAAGCACTGGCAATACCCACGCATGCAATGATACGTCATTTCTCGCTTAATCATTTCAAAGTGCTACCAGAACAGTCTGCTGTATAGGAAGAAAAAAAAGTCTTTCATAAACATAAAATTGAAAAAAAAGGAATGATGATGAGGTTAGAGGTGACACCTCAAATGTTTGATGATTACGCTTGTACTGTACCTGATACTCGGAGAAGTGCAGCCAGATTCAGGAGAGTGGTGGATTGTTTGTAGGCTGTGGAGCAGTGGGCGATGCACTCTTTTATCAGAGACAGACGATCGGATCGCAGTCGCACTGAAAGGAACACAAGGAAAGCAGAAGGAATGGGGGTCACGCTTATTACCGTATTCCATATGAAACAAGTTGGCGCTGATGAGAAGGTGCTGGGTAATTATCTGCAGACGTCCGAACAATTAGAGGATGCTGAACTGCTGAAGGTATTTTTGTTCTTCTACACAATAATATACGATTATGTAGAAGACCTCTGCATCTGCTTATCTTTTTTTATTTTGTTTTTTCATTATGTTTTGAAAAGCATCTACAATAAACAATGGACATAAAATGTACGTATATGTATATTTACTGTACATCAAAAACACAATAAAATTGCAGACTGTTTATACGACTTGCTTTTCCTTTCTTTATTTTCTTTTGTTTTTTTTTAATGTACATATATAAGATTTAAACACACAAACAGGTATATAGATACAGATACATAAAAAACATTACTCAGGCTAGATAGCAAGTTATCAAACTCAAAAAACAACAAAAAACAAACAGACAAACAAACACCCGGGGATTTTCATGCATCTGCTTTTCTTATGGATATCATATGATTACTTTTTGGATCAAGTGTTGACTCAAATATTGTATTGTGATCAATAAAATAATATAAAAAGTAAAACAATAGTTTAAATAAATTCACATGACAAAAATTGTCAGTTGCATAAGAAGCATAAGAAACAGAATTTACATACGTAATAAGTATAATATGTCTGTTGACATATTTGACTGAACTCAAAGTTCTGCCTCATATAACCTAGCAGCAACTCCTGCATATTTCCCATTTTATGTCTTTATTATAATTTATTTTTTTCCATTTATTTTCTTCTTCAGCAAGCACAGTATGTCCGCACAATATTAACTCTGGGTATAATATTGTGTTTATTTCTCTTTTAGTCTGTATTTATTTCCCTTTGTTTGTGGGTTTTATTTTTGTTTGATCTGCAGTGTCAAGTATTCCCTATATACTATCTCTGCTAATCTATAGGTGAGTGTTCTCATTTTTATTCATATATATATATATATAATTTTTTTTCCCTTCTTTTTCTCATCAAGTTCATTTTGTGTTCAAATTAATCTATTCACATAATTAAAAAAAATGTCAGTGACTGTACGTTATTCTTGTATTTATGTCTACTAATATTTCAAAATTAAAAAATATCAAAAAAGTTAAAAATATCAAAAGAATTTAAAAATAAAATAAATTTAAAAAAATAAATAATAATAATAATAATAATAATAACAATAACAATAACAATAATAATAATAATAATAATAATAATAATAATAATAATAATAATAATAAAATGCAAATAAATGAAGTCTAAGACACATACAGTATTATAGTGGAGTTGCTTTGGCCACACCTGATTTCAAATCTTTTTGCCACTTCAGAAGCATCAGAAGAGTCCAACTTTAAAGCCTCAAATATAGTTGTTTTGTTTCTTAAGTAGTAGCAGAACCACATGCTACCCAGAATACATTGCATCATGTATAGCTTTGCTATTTCAGATTCCCCTACATAGCTTTCAGCAATTCGTTTTTTTCCACATACATTATATCAAAAGCATATTTATAGAGCTTTATTTCTATATTCCGTTTGGCTTCCGTTGACTCACAATCCATTTGCTGCTGTAACACAGTGAAATTCCCCACAGTGACAAGAAAAAGAACATTTCATCTTCTATCTATTTCTATCTCATTCAGTCCAATATTTTGCAGGTATATTTTATCCTGAGACTATTGTCAAGTATCTTCTAAAATGCGATGCGCATGTCTCAATAACTTGAGTCAGCATTCAGTACAAAAAAGCCATTTTAAGTTCATATAGATTCATCTTAACAATTAATTATGTTTCAACACTAATTTGACAGAATTTCAATGCTCTGAAGCCTGGTAGTTACATGAAATATTAGTATGGAACTTGCTATTATGTTTTGGTTAATAACGTGTAGTCATGTTGGGTAATTCACTGAAAATACTTTCTTGAAATTCACATTAAAAACCAGAGTTGGCATGTTTTGAAGGCTCTGTGTATTTTCTGCCTCCGCTCTGCAGCTTTTTGGATTGGCAACCTCTTAAGGGAGGCCTAAAGGGAAACTGTTTGTACGAAGCATCTCTGGATTGTTTTTTAAGGCTCTTGGGTGAGGCTGCAGGTGTTGACGTGAGACAGGTTTTTTTTTTCCATATACCATCGCAGATGAGTATCACCAAATGTAATTACAGTGTTGTCTGCATAATAACATGCTATTTGTGTAACATGTGTGACGCGCCATGGCAAATCCAGGAACAAGTGGGCAGGAGAGAAACAGAGAAGGAGAAGAACTTTCATTTTTGGAGAAAATAGCGATTAGTGCAGCCGATAACTCACATGGTGACACAAGCAAATGTTCAACAGATTCTGCTTTATTGGAAAAGTGCATTGGCAATGCAAAAATTCAAAACGGTAGCAATTTTCCAATTTTGTTCTATCTCGAGAACTTACAGACATAGACAAACAATTTTGGGGAATAATCCACCATTTGTAAGGTCAACAAATTTGGTAGAGCTGTTATTGTAGCCATACCAGCTGTGATATAAACCATGAGATAGATGGCATCCAAGATGGCCACTGCAAAATGGAACTGACAGACAATTTGGCACAAATGTTCTACAGATTCTGCTTTATTGGAAAAGTGCACTGGCCATGCGAAAATTCAAAATGGTGACCATTTTCCAAGATGGCAGAAGCAAAAACCTATTTTTTTTTATATCTCAAATCACAAATTATTTTGGTGCTGAATCCACCATTTTTAGGTGGTAGAGATGTTATTTTAGCCATACCAGCTGTGATATTGACCATAAGAAAGATGGTATCCAAGATGGCCACTGCAAAATGGAACTAACAGACATAGGAATGTGATTTTAGTTGCTAAACCTAAACTGTGAATAAATAATATAATAGAAGACAGACCACACCCTCCCCCACATACTTGCTGACTGTGGCATCTCTGAGCTGAGACCTGAGACAAAATGGTGATATACAATATAAATCTTGATCATTTTAATTCAATTTGCAATAGTGAGGCTGCTCTGAATCCTCACTAATTAAGTTGCTAATGCAAAATGCCACACAGGCACATTTATTAACAAACAGTTGCACAAAATGTGCCACTTTTGGCTTTTTCTCCTATAAAGGACAGCATGTGTGAGTGAGTTCTGTAGTGTGGCTTGTTTCGGGGAAGGTCTGTGTTAAGATGCACTTAGTAATCCATCGAACTGTGTTTTTAAATCCAGTTCTGAGAAGTAATGAATGTAGAGACTCCTAAAACAAGTGTGTTAAAACAAAATAAGCTATAATATCTATTGATATAGGCAATATTGTAATTTTCTATATCGCCAAAATAGAAAACTCGATATACTGTATCTTCAATCTCAATATATCACCCAGCCCTACTCTGTCATAGTTGAAGTTACAATCAATTCATAATGATCAATTTTAATGTTTAAGTGAAACATTTGTTTTTAAATGTGGCAAACAATGCACACACATCATCAACATCAAAAGCAGCACCAAGCAACTTCAAAGTTTTAAAACGATCTACTTATGTGCTGCAGCTTGGCATTGTGATAAAACAGCCCTCATTCATTCTTCCTCCCTCCCATTCATAGTGAGGTTTTCTGTTGGGTGTGTAGAAAGGTTTCCATTGGCCCTGTAGAGGGGAGCAGCGTGGTAGTCTGGGACCAGTACAAGGGTTTGATCAGAGCTCAGCAGCTGTTAACCTTTCCTGCTTCAACGCTTCTCTGTCATTTCCCTCAATCTTTGTTTCTCTCTGCTGCTCACTCTGCACACAGCGCTCTTAAAAAAGGAGGAGTGCGCTCCTTCAACACAGCCAGGAAGAAAAGAGAGTGGCAAGTTGACTCTTAATTGTTGACTTTATAGATTGTTTCTTAAAGCTACCATATTGGGCAGATGGCACAAGGCCACACAATGCGCCGACATGCTGTTTGAACAATAGAAATAAACACGAAAATGGAACAGCTCAACTTTCCAGAATCTTGAACTCGAGGCAGCTTCTGTCCATGCAAATAATCAGGAAAACTATCAAATGCATCACATTCAGGGAGGATTTTGTGAAATTTAGAAATATGCAAGACTTACAACTCATTACTTTAACCTGACAGCTTATATCTGTATTATATTTGTACATTTGTATTATTATTATTTTATCTTTTTTCTACTGTAATGTGTGCACTTGTATTTAATCTTTATTTAATTAACAGTATTTTAGTTAATTATGTACGTGTTCTTTTCTCTTTCTTTCTTTCTTTCTTTCATTGTTTGTTGAGTGTTTATTCTGCAGCTGCGATCAACTCAATGGGCACCCCTGCTTTAGACCCTTAACAGAAAACTAGCAATACATTTAAGCTGAAAAACATATTTGAAAAATTATATTGTATTAAATTGTATTTACTGAGGAAAAATCTGTATATCCCTAAATCATTTACCATGTTTATCAGTCTTTTCCTAATTTTCACTTTGAGGCAGGATGCAGACAAAATAAGATACCTTAAGAGGAAAAGGGTTGAAAAATATACACAGTATATACATAGACTTAAATGCAGGGAGAAAGAAAAATTGGCCATTTATAGCACTTCCTGTCAGAGCGATTCTATGCTGACAGCTCAGTTTGTTGAGGGCGGGGGTGGGACTAAGAGCCAAGGCCTTGGGGTCAAACAACACCTCAACGCAGAGGTGAGAATCTGGAGAACCAAGCTGGTTTATTCCAGTTCTCATGTTTACCGAGAAATGAGGCATCCCTGGAAAACACTGCTGTAGAAAAATGCAACAGGGAACAAATACAAATCTATCAGATTTATGGCTAAAAAGGCAAAAATATATATATTTAAGGGTTTTGTGTCCTCATTAGGCCATCTGCAGACGCTACTGCTACCATGAACAATCCTATATTAAGCTAACCTGACATGACAGAGCTATGAAGCAGAAGGGAAAGAGGCGGATTGATGGGTGTGGGAGGCTGGAAGCAGTTTTCCTGCTCATAATTTGAATTTTCAACACAAAAACACATGAAATAACATCAGATTTTATGAGAAGAAACACTTTGTTCTACCTTGAAGGGGCAGGATGTTGACACTGAAATCCTCCAACTGGCTCAGGGCATTGATGAGGTCCAACTCTTCTTTAATGGAAGGAGGACAGTCTGTGATCAGCTGGAGACATGTCCTGAAGAAAACACCAAATAAGAGAGAAACAAGCCGCTGAAATCACGAGGCAGGATGTTACTGATTTAAAATATAATGTTCAAAAATGTCCTCAGTGTTATGATTGCCACCTAAACAGCATAAAAACGGAAATCTAATCAATTCGTCCTAAAAAAGACAAAATCCTGTTTTTCCTTATGAAAAGTAAAATGAATGAGAGTAAATTTGTCGGGATTTTGCGTGAAAATGTGTAGAAGACAAGGGCCTGTGTACATGTTAGGGCTGGGCGATATGGACCTAAATTCACATCTCAATATGGCGATATACAATATAAATCCCAATATTTTTAACTCAAAGTTTTACCAGAAAGACAATTCTGGGTGCAATTCTGGATACAAAATAAGCTATAAAATACAAATATATCGATATAGGCAATATTGTCTATATTGATATAATACAAAACTCGATATATGTTGAATATCAATATATTGCCCATGCCTAGTATATGTTAAGTTTGGGGAGTAATAAAGTGCTGGATGGCCTTTACTTTTATTTGCTGGAGACAGTTTTGGTGGACACACACTTTAAAGACAGGTACACAAGCTCACAAGAAGACAAATCCATCCTTAAAAAGAACAACTGTCAATGAAAATCAAAAGGTAAAACTTCCTTCCACTCTGACTAAATCAGGCTGTGCTCACACATCAAACTACTACTCACACTCGGCACCTTTCTTTCATATTCCACCTTTCTCTTTTTGCACAGAGCTTAGACTGAGTTTTAATAAAACATCACCATTAACCACTACCATACTTGATCAATTTAACATTTTTAACTCTCTCTCTCTCATTAGTGGTTGCTAAAATGTGTCTCTCACTAAACTCTTTGATCAGTCTACAGTAGAACTGAATTTAAAAACATGTTTTAATATTAATTTATTTTTAGGTTGAGGTACAAAATACAAAAAGAAATAGAATGTATTGGAATATCTAACCAAAGACTTACTGCCCCCCAGTGCCTAATTTGTAAATCATCCGGTCCTGGAACACAGGCCGCGTGTTGTTCCAGCAGTAAGAGAAAGACAAAAATGTAACAAAATACATTTTTTGTAAAGCACCTTTTGCTGACTAAATGGGCGAATAATATCACGTGAACACACAAATAACTAATTAACCAAAATGTTTAACAAAAAAATGATGACGAAAAAGAAGCAAGGACAATCGCCCGTTATGGAGCGCATCTGTCTCTCTCTGAGTGATATCTCTCAAATCTGTCTATTAAACATTCTTTTATATATATTAAGGTCTCCCAATGCTGGAGCCTATCCCAGCACAGCTGTGGGGTTTTTTGTTTGTTTTTTTAAAGTGAGAAGGTCCCTAGCCATTTAAACATTGATTCTTCAGGCAGTTGTGACCTCTCAAGACACTTCGACAAAGTAGCTTAGTATCCTTCTTACTTTGCCAGATCCATGCAGGAGTCCGTTAGAGCCGTGGAGGAATTGAAGTACTCCCGAGCTGCTGCCAGCACTAAATCCACGCTGTTGTCATAAGCCACCTTCAAAGCGAAACCTTTACCCCGAAATGACATGCTGACAGGAATGTCCTGACTGACCTGGAAGCAGTATTGTTTAAAAAATGCCATTGAGTGAGACTCTGAATTCACCAAAAAGGAGTTTAACAGTTTAAGAAGTTAGTGGGTAATCAGTGTGTAACGTACAGCGGAGCAATGCATGAGCTGCCCTGCCAGTCGGATACTCTCCACACGGCTTGAACACAGCAGAGACTCGACAAAGACCTGTGTATGAGAAAAGGAGAAGAAATAAGTGTTGTTAGATTACTGCAGTTTTCTTTCTACTGCACAGACAGGAGATTATCACGTATTAAAGAGATCCTCCACTGTTTTTACAAGTTAAGCCTAAAACCTTTCAAATGTATTTATTAGAAGATATGTACAGTATGCCTAACAAAACACATTATTATGCACCATATTTATTTTATTGCCTTTTAAAAAATAGACTACTTTACAGTTTCAGAGCCAGTGTTTCACCATCTTTGAAATCATGTGATTGATGACATGCAAGTTCTTTTGGGTGGGAGTCCTTCACCGGTCCGTGATTTAAACACTAACTTCAGCTACCTGAGCGTGTCTGCACACGGTTTAGGGGAAAATAAAGCCCCCTTAGGAGATCTCTTGTTCTTTGCCTCATTGTCTACTACAAAACTGCAGAATTGGAGCTGTCGCCCCCTCCTGTTACAGGTTTTTTTTGGTTCACATCGGCATCTTTCACTTTTCCTGATTATTTAATTTGACTGAAAAATTTAAATAATCTAAAACGCAGGCTGAACGTTTCACTGCAGTGGAAAACAATGGGACATTTACAGGCAGTGAAGCTGTGTGACATCATCAATCACATGATTTCAAGATGGCGGAACACAGGCTCTAAAACTGTAAACTAGTCCCACTTTTAAAAGGCAGTTAATTGAATATGGTGCATAATAATGTGTTTTGTTAGGCAGATAACTTCTATTAAGTACATTTCAAAGATTTTAGGCCAAAATTGTAAAAAATAAAATAAAACACTTACATTTAAAATGTATAATTACCTGATGACAGGCCGTTGGATCGAGACAAGAGTAAACATTTTGCTGCATGTCAAGCAGGTCCTGAAGAAGACTTTTCCACACCGTCTCATTCACCGGGGGCTTTCTGGATGTAGGCAGAAATATTTATTAGATATCCACATGTTGATCTCTCCAAGCAGTGACAAAAGTCTGTCTTCATATGATATGGTTCATACTTGCGTCCCGTGTGTCGACATAGTTTCACCATTAGTTGGTGGGCCTCTTCTTTACTGTTCTCACTGTTCTTCACGTATGAGATTGGCTTCTGCAGCCCGTGTTTCTCTAGAACCTCCACCACACTATCAACGAGAAGCAGAAACAAATACATATATTCATAGTGTTCTACAGTGGTATAGATAAACACAAACAGGGTGGAGCATAAAAACACATCGAGTTGCATAATTTATTATGAGGGGTTTTTTTCAGGAGAGGTTTACCTGTAACAGTAAGATCACCCCCCCCAAAAAAAAAAAACATTGAAAAACAAACATGGGAGCAATACAGTGCAGTCTCAATTGTGCATTATTCTGGCAGGAGGAAGTAATTTGCAGACCACGGTGCAGATGTGTGGAGCAAAACTGAAAAGGAACAAGATCAACTGTAAGAGAGGCGGCACATCTTTGCTGTGTCGAATGTAGGCCTTCAAATGTGAAAAACACGAGCACGCGTGTGTGTGTGATGGTGAAGGATTAGCATGGCACTCCTCGTCTCAACAGGGTCACGCTGCTACAGATGTTCGCTCTCTACCGCAACTCATTACCATAGTAAACAGGTGCCTGCGTGTCGCTGTATACGCGCGCAGGTATACGACAGATAACAAGCGTTGTTCTATAGAGCCGCGTGTGTGTGTCCTGTGCATGTTCTCTCTGCACATTTAAATGGACCAGCAAGAAGGTGGTGGCAGTATCTGAACACAGCTTTTATTGTGGAGGCAGGATTCATTTAGTAGATTTCTTCATCAATATGGCACATTTTTGTTGTCTTTTTGTGTGTTTTTCAAGTGAATATGTGTGTTTTTGTTATATGTTTCTTGTCCTTGTCATTTTGTGTATGTTTCTGTCATTTTGTGTAATTTTGTGTCTTTGAAGTACTTTTGTATATGTTGTTTTTGTTGTCATGTTGTGTGTTTTAAGAATACTTTTTGTATTGTTTTTTAATCCTTTTGTGTTTTTGTTGTTACTTTTTGTACTTTTCTTGGCATTTTGTCGCCATTTTATGTGTTTCTGGAGTTTTGTCTATTATGCTGTTCTTTGTATAACTTCCAATTTCATGAATTACAATTTTGTTTTGGGGGCTGCATAAAATAAAGCTGAGGGCTGTATGTGGCCCCCGGCTGCCTATGTCTGCTCTAAAGCATAGACTGAGGCCTAATGCCCGCTTTTCTTCCTCCTCCTCCTCCCCATCATCATCAGCTAAATTCGTATTCCTTTCAGGCCTCTACCTTTTCCTAACATTTTATCCTTATCCTCCTTTATTCATCCTAATCACAACTCTGTGTTTGGAAGTTACCCTGTGGAGAAGGATGGAAGAGAAAAAAGAGAGAGGGAAGAGGAGATGAAGAATAGAAGTGTGCACAGAGGTGATTTTAACCTGTAACAGAGAAGGCCCTGAGGCTGTTTAAACACCATGGGAAAGACACTGGTTGTTCAGATGGTGAATGTGTGGCTGAGTTGACCGTGCAATCGTGTCTCTTCTCCTTCTTAGTGTTTTCCATCAGCCACATAATGGGAGGAGGAAAGTAATAAGCGGCGCTACACGGTGAACATTTCCCAAGCAATGCGCCATTAATCACAATACGGAAGGGGCCTTGTTCTCGTCAACACTTTAAATGTCCTGCCAACAGGTACAGCGGAGATGTATAGATGAAGAGGTGCCATGCAGCCTTTTTCCTTCAGTAATAGTCCACGGCCGAAAGAATTCAATCCAAGCTGCAAAATCATCATATCTCAACGACGGAAATGAGTTCATGTTGTACATCCTGATAGATCAGCATAACGCAATCTTACCTGAGGTGCTTCTCAAGTTTGTCCACCTGATCATGGAGGGATGCAGTGACGCCCGTTTGTGGTCTGCAACAACAAGAAATAAAAACATGATTAACATGATGAAAAGATATCCTGAGTAAACAAAGTAGACAACAAAGAGCACGCAAATTCAAAGACACTGTTCTCCTTGTAATATATACTTGGATTACGCGAGAGTAGGGCAACTTTTATAACAACGAAAACCAAAAGAATGTGTTTGTCTGACCACATTGTCAATAATCATATCAGCATTTAAAATAATGAAAGTTTTGAACAAGAATACATAAGAGGACAAAGGGTTTTTCTGTTTTTTGTGGTTATTTTTTGTCTTTCTCTCTTGATGTTTCGTGTATCGATGTGGTCATTTTGTGAGTTTTGGTTGTCATTTTGTGCATTTATCCCTCATTTTGTAGATTTTAGTTGTTTTGTGGATTTTTGGTGTCGTTTTGTGTGTTTTAGAAGTAGCTTTGCGTGTTTTACTGTCATTTTCAGGTTATGAGTGATGATTTTTGTTGTCGTTTTGAATATTTTTCTCCCATTTTGTGTTTTTTTTGTGTGTTATTGGAGTCATTTTGTGTATTTTTGGAGTATTTTTTTGTGTTTTTTTGTGTCGTTTAGTGCAGTTATCTCTCCTTTTATGCATTTTAGTTGTTTTCTGTATTTTTGGTGTCGCTTTGTGGGTTTTAGAAGTCATTTTGTAGGTTTTTTCCTGTATTTTTCGTGCGTCACGAGTCATTTTTATGTATTTGTTGTAATTTTGTAAATTTTGCTGTGAATTTGCATATTTTTCTTCCATTTTGCATTTCTTTTTTTTTCATTTTGTGTTACTGCAGTAATTTTGTGTATTTATGGAGTATTTTTCTGTAAATTTGTATGTTTACTTTGGGGCCGCACAATATAAGAGCAAGGGCCACATGTGGTACCTGTGCTGCTAATTTTCCATGTCTGGGTTACACCTCATAAAGGTGTTAATGTGGCCAACTATTGAGAATTCATACTGATTCCCCACTAAAAATAACGCCCCAGGATATTTTGCTTTGAATGAAAGTTTCTGGGTCACGCAAGTCCGTCCCCCGTTGGATTAGTGACCCTGTTTAAACTTCCCCTATCAGTGGAATAATGAATGTGCTCTGAATGTGTTACAGTAGCCAAAAGCTTGACCTTCAAAATGAATGATTTCTTTGAATCCTGGCCTTTTCTTCTGCTACTTCACTTTCTACTGCTTACATTACCACCTTATTTTCTTCAATGAAACTTAACTTTTAGTCTACATCATGTGCATGCTCAGTTATCATAAATAATGTATTTTAATCATATTAAACTTGTTTAAAATGATTGTTTTTACAATTTAGTTCAATATACTAAGGCTTGGCTGGCAGTTCTGAAGCTTAGCAAGTAAGAAAAACCGTTACGGATCGGATGTACTTCTTATTTGCTGCGAAAATAATCCGAACACTGAACGCTTATTTATGAAGACATGTGTCAGAATGTAATAGCTAGAAAATGCTAAAGCTCATTTTTGGCTGCATGACTAAAAAAAAAAAAGAAAAAAAAACAGGAAAACAAATATAACAGTAATAAAATATATTAATACAAGTTTAAAATAAAACCTAATTTAAAAATTTAATACTAGGCACTGCTGCAAGTCAAGAACATGTTTTTTTTTTTATTTTCATTGTGATGAATTTTATACTTTTCCTGAGTATTTACAAGGACAGAAACAGACTGCTATGTGCTATCGGCCTTGAGTAAATGGCATTCATTTCTAAACCATTCCACCATTTATTTATATTCGCATTGCATGGGCTATATTTCAGCCTTGATTTCTAATGGAGAGTCATAGTAAACAGGTACGTTCAAAAAGAGTACAAAAAAATCCAATGCTATTATGAGTAGTAGTAAAAAAGAAAAAAGAGATGTAGAAACATTACATTTAGAATCTGATGATGTTATAGTAGCTGTAATAGTAGTATAACATCTTGTAGTTATATCATGTATAATCAATATATACTGTATACCACTAGGGAGTTCATTTTAAATAGGGCCGCGATGCTAATAACCAAGTTTTTCTCGATCTGTGCCAAGAAAAAAACTTGATGACTCACAACAAATCACAATATTCAATATTTAATTTTAATAGGAACTCTATTTCTTAAACGTATAAGCCAAATGAGGGGATTTTGGATTTAAAAAATCCCTGTTCCCAACAACTTATGACTAAACCACAGTTGACATTAAGCCACTGAAGCCACTAAATCTCTCTCACAGCACATTAGAATCCCACCGCCTTCATCTGGAAGCACGACAACACATGCTGGTTCAATAAAGACTCTATTCCCTTACAATAATAGCGCCGTCATTTATTTAAGAGTGCTCATCCCCGACTGTGTGATAAGCAGAGAAAAAAAACATACAACCTGCAGCATGGCACTGCAGTAAAGAAAAAGTGAGCTATGCGATGCCTCTTTGGAGCCAATTGAAAAGAAAAATGTTTTTCCCCTACTTATTGAGTTGTTATTACCAACCTGTCCTTCAAACACACCTACAAAAGTCTCATGGTGAACCTTTAAAAACAGGGCCTCCTGCTACTTGGAATGAAAATGTTGCAGAAGGTGAAGGAGAGAAAGACAGAACGAAGAAAAAGCTGGAACGATGGAACGAATGGCCCTCAAAATGAGAGAGAGAGAGAGAAAAGAAAGAGCGAGTGCAAAGAGAGGGAATGAAAATAAGAAATGGTTGTTAACTTTAGTCCAATAATGGCACTAGTGGACTTGCTAGTGGTGGGACTTGATTACAAAAAAATTATCTAATTAATTAGAGACTTTGTCACTAATGCCTAACACTATTTGACATTAGAAGGAACATTTTTCAATTCAAATGTTGTATATGACTGAATCAATGAAAACAATAAATGAGCTAAAACAATGAAATTGTGTTGGTTATTTTCATCACTGAGTGCTAACAATGTGCAATATGAATAAAGAATATTATGATTGCATTGTTCACAAAGCATAAACTTACATTTAAGTAAGTTATATTAATGGTTTTACAGATTTTTTGGGGAGATTCTTAAACAAATGTACTTTTGTGTATTAAAATAAAAAGAAAAAAACAACACACATTCCAGAGAATTGGAAAATGAACATTGCAAATCTGGCATGAAATAAATGAAGTTGATTAATTTTGTTTGAAATGGTCTTTCTGCTATCTGTAGCACCGCTTCTAGCTCCGCCCACATCCTCTACCACCGAGAGTGGTCGACTGTCCAGTGACTTTGTCCATTTTAGTCCATTCACTCATGGACTTAATCATTTTGGCTCTGAACCCTGTCATCTTGTCCAGTGTGGAATGGAGACACTGCCTGCTCAGACTAGGACCGTTTTCCATGCTAGCTGCTACATGTTTAGCATTGAGGAGGCTAGAAGAGCTTCGTAATCGGCAAACTCTTTCGTGCACAAAATGCACACAACTGGGCCTTTGTTTTCTTTTTCTTTTTTTAACTAAAAATAATGCCCACAAAGCACAGCAACGACTTCTCCTCTGGTTCTCCTGTTTCTTGTGTTGTGCTCTGTGCATCAGTATTATGGTTATGCTGGGAACTGGGAAGGTTCTGTACTATTTGTAGTGCAAAAAAAAAAAAAAAGAAGAAGAAGAAGCGATGACACCAATGTTCTTCAACATTGGGGTCATTCACCTGAAAAGCCTAGTAATTGAATAAAACAAATGACTAATTAAAATATTTTTTTTTATTATTAAATTCTTATTTTTTATTAAAACAATACACAATCTTAAACAACTGTACTCTTTACATTCACTTTTTCAAATATAAATCTAATTCAAATAAAATGCAGTATAAAATATCTGAGCTGGCGCAATTTGTCACTATTTACACATTTGTAACACTGGAACAAATGTGATCAAAATCGAATTCGAGAAAATGTGTTATTGAATTAAGGATTGATCCCAATAAGGATCAAATGCCTTTCTTTTTTTTAGTGCGTTATTTTTCTGTAATTAATGAATCGCAATTAATGCAATAAAATCCCAGCACTAATTTCAGCAACATGTAGAATCAATGTCAAATTGGCATATAAGAACGACACCACTTTCCTTTTTTGAACAAGCGCTAGTGCATTTAGGCGTGCATTTTTGTGTGTGTGTGTTTGTGTGTGGTTAGTCTGACCCAAAGCCCCGCTGAGGCAGACACTCCAGGATGTCATAACAAAGGCTGAGCTGGTCATCCCTCTCACAGCTGTAAATGCACTCCAAAGCCACCGACATCAGCTGGTCAGGATCCCCGATGATCTTCTGCTGACACTGTGGATGAGACAACAGCACCGTCAGTTTTGCACCACAATGACTCACCCACCCTGTGGTTTAGACGTGGACCCAGACTAATGTTGTTGTGCGTGTGTGTGTGTTTAAGAGTATGTGAGTGCTTGATGGTTTATAGGTCTCAGGAGGCCTTGGCTGAGCCCATATGGGTTCATAAATATAACATTTACAGTGCAGGGTTATGACATTGGCCCTGACATCCCATAACTAGCCACAGCTGCTGCTGCTGCGTGTGTGTGTGTGTGTGTAGGACTTTAGCTCACTGTCCCTTCATCAATGGCACATGTGTCAAACTCAAGGCCCGGGGGCCAAATCCGATCCTTTATCAGATGCAAAAGTACTTTATTTATCCCAGGGGGGAATTACAGGAGTTCTCAACCGGTCTCACCCTGGGACCCACATTTTGCCATGATCATTGAATCGCGAACCACTTTTTTTAGAATTCACCTGACCAAATGTAGTTTTTCAAAAATAACTGTTGAAAAAACAATATCTGTGTCTTTTTTAAAACATACATCGATATATGTTCCTGCGTGACATGCATTTCACAGCATGCCTGGCAAAAGAAAAGTTTCTTTCAAAATAAAAAACAAGTCCAAAATGAGAGACATTCAGTATTTATTTATTCTTAACCAACTTGTCGCGACCCACTTTTGATTCTCAACCCACCAGTTGAAAATCGCTGCTTTAGAGCAACCAATTCGGCACGCAGGAGTAAATAAAAATGACAGAGAAAACAATATTTATGATATAAATATTCATTATATATAATATAAATTCAATTTGGTAATAAATTACCAAATAATCCAGTTGTAGATATATCAAATTCACCAACTCAACAATTGTTTTAGGGGCTCGCAGTTTTCCTTTGTTTATATCACATGAATGATAATTTTTAATTGCAAACTGTAAAAAGAACTCTACAAATTCCACAAAATTCCTCTAAATTGCACAAAAATTGGTAACAACATCAAGATTTTTTGTGAATTGAACAAATATTGAAAACAACGGCACACTTTCCCCCACCTAAAAACTACGGTCCATTTGAGATCAAACTGGTCCGTATTTGGCCCCTTAACTCAAATGAGTTTGACACACCTGATCTATGGCTACCCATGCATGACATTCCCGTCACTTCTGTATTTTGTGCATTTGCACTTGGATACTTGCATCAGGTTTGGAGTGTTGAAAAACAATGAGAGGCAGGGTGAGGTCCCGCTGTGCCAGTTGGACCAAGTATTCTCTGAGCAGAGCTTTGGCAGCCCCCTCCTCCTGGCCCTCACAGCGGTGCAGGAATGGGACCATCCACTGGAAGACGTCTTTCACGTAGCGCTCTGTGCTGGACTGGTGAAGCAAAAAGGATTCAGGTCACTGAGATAAATATTGATGTTATAAATCCATGCATCACAGACTCACTCTATGCATAAGGTCATGAGACGCTCAAGTCTAAGCACGGCTGCCTTAGAGAGAGAATAAGTGGTTACAGTCTGTTGAGCCGTGGAAATGGCTGAGTAGGAACGTTTTAACCTCTCAACCCCTTGGGCCAGGGGTGTCCAAAGTTGCAATCCCACAGGTTTTAAATGTCTTCATGATCCAAAACCACCATTACCATGTAGCTCTGCAGAAAGCCTGGTGATAACCCTGCCCTTACATGGTAAGTGAGACATCTAATACGTGCTGGAACGCAGTTTGGACAACCCTATTTTAGCTAAATAAGTGGTTTAATCCCATGGGTGGGGGATTCTTTTCATCTTAAACCCATGTAATCACTAATTAACTTCCTTATTTAGACCATTGTTCCACTGTATTATACTTAATTTTCCAGATAATTTTAAAAAAGAGACAGACTTTCGACTTTGCTTGGAGTGAAACATACTCATGGTCTGATCGGCTTCTTTTTCCTAAACTTTTGCTAAATGTTGAGTCATTAAACTAAAACTGACATAATTGTAGCAAGTTCATTTTGTCTTTTTTGAAATAATAATAATTCCTGTAAATACGTATATATCTATCCTTTATTCTTTTATTTTTTTCTATTTATATTTAGGGCCCATGCAACAACATTGCGTAGGAACCTATTGTAATGCAATGAGCTGTGATAAATACAGTGTTAAAAAAACATTTTTGGCAGTTTAGGAAAGACAATAGCACATTAGATAATCTATAGCACTCGTGTCAAACTCAAGGCCCGGGGGCGAAATCCGGCCTTTTAGAGCATCCAATTTGACCCGCCTGAGACAGTTGAAATGGGAAAACATGAATTATTGTGTAAATTACCAAATAACTCAGTGGTATATATCTCAAATTCACAATATTAGTGAAACTCCTCGATATTTTTAGGGGCTCACAGTTTTCCCATGCTTATATAACTAGAATGCAGTCATTTTTAAATGCAAAATGTGGGAAGAACTCTATATGTTTCCATAAACCTTGCAATTTCTCACTAACAATTTCACAAAATTCCTCTAAATTACACAAAAAATGTGTCACAAAATGAAGACGTTGTGAAGTGAAGATCCTGCAGGGACTGATATTGAAAACTAAGGCCCAATAATGTTGACATTGCCCTTTTTTTCCCCACCTAAGATTTGTGGCCTACGTGAAATCAAACTCGTTCATATTTGACCCCTGAATTCAAATGAGTTTGACACCCCTGATCTAAAGTGTTCATAGATCCAGACGAGGCAACAAATTATTCTCCAATAATTGCAGATTTTTTTTAAGACACTGTTGAAAACACAAATGCCAGTAAAATAAGAGATAATGACAACAATAAAGCCAGTTTTCTTGCATTCCACTCTTTCCAATATTTTGTGGATACTTGTGTGAATATCTGTGCTAAGAGACTAACAGAAATTATTATTAGAGGATTTGCCACAGTTCTGCCAGGCTATATCAACTGCTTGTGTCTCTTTATGTAATTCCACAGAGACAGAATGAAGCAGGGTCCAGCGCTCTGTGGTGGCCATACCATCTGTCGCTGGACTGTCAAGAAAACAGTTCTTTATGATTCTGTTTGAAGCTTAAAATCTTTTTTATGTGTCAAAAAAAATGATCTTATTCAAGTCAACTTGAATCTGAACTATAATAGCTGAGCTGTGTTGTCTCATGAATTAATAAAATGCAAAACAGTTTTTTTGTTGCAATGCATTTTCCATTCATTCTGACTGAACATTTACAATAAAATAGGATTGAATTAAAATCCCAAAGCTAAGTGGAAACATACACACACCCCACACAAACACAGAAGATATAAAGGGAGTGAAATCTAAACAGCATGTTAGCATTAGCTGTCCATCTACTTCCAGTATATGACAAATCCGATTGCCAATAGTCTTAAAACTGGCAATTATTAGCTACAGGTTTAGAGGACAGCTCATATTATGTACTCCAGAGGGAGATTTAACTCAGGTGCCCACGGCAAACCAGACTCAAAGCTTCCTCACTGCTTTTGAAAATAGACTTTGTAACACCAGGCAGTGAGGATTTCACTATTTATCAAAAAAACAAGTTCACCTTAAGGCTGCCATTCAATTGTTCAAAAAAAATGCAGCTGTTCTGTGCAAGAGCTGCAGCTGCGATCCATTACGTTCTTATAGGAGCAGATCAAAGACAATAATGTAACATGAGTCAGGGCCAAGAAAATTAAATATTATGATAGGGAAATGGGAGGCAAGGTTTCTTTTTATTTGTATTGCAATAATCATCCCACATGCTGTTTTAGAAAGACAGACTGAGCATCGTGTGGCTTTTACCAGAGAACTTGAAATAAGAAAATAAGAAGTTTCTATAAGGATGCTTCAGTGCAAAGGAAAGGTTCAAATGAGCCTCTTTGTGATTTGAAGGCAATAAATGATTTCAGCCTTTTTATGGGGGAAGAAGTGAAAAGAAGGTAATTGGTGCAAACCACGTTACTTACGTCCTTCATGAGCAGGTGGAGTTTGTCGATGTTGCTGTGCTGCTGCAAATCTTTAAGTGTCAGACTCAATTCGCATGACGTCTCATACACCAGTGTTTCCATGGTGACCAAGTCATCACACAAAAGCTCCAGCCCAGGGATCTCCCGCTCTTTCCCCAGACGCACCAAGGACAGGGCGCAGTCCACCTGATGGTCAATAGGTAAACACAACAACATAAAGGAATAAAGCAAGATTGGAGCAGGAACAGGAAATAACTTGCTGACATTGCAATTTGCTTTGTTCGCTCACTAGATAATATGCTTTCAGGGAAATGTGCTTTTGATGTATGTTTAAATACTGTCTGAACCTTTTTGATTGCATTTCGTAAGACACCGTTCATCATGTGCTTTCTTGTATATGGGGTGCCAAATGTAAAAACTCAGTTACTTTTTCATAGCCGACATATTTTGAACAAATTTTTCTTTCATTTGAGACAGAAATGCATGTAAAACATGTTCTATATCACTGGTAAAAATGTGCATGCATAAATCTAAATGTAAATGTTAAATATAAATATAAGTGTTAAATATAATTGTTAATGTAAATGTTAAAAATAAATGTTAAATAGGTTACCAAGTGTAAAGCTAAATGTTTAGAAATTATGCAAAGTGGGCAAAGACATGGTGGGATCTCTCCAAACTGACAATCTCAGAAGTGCGGTATTGATTGATGGTGTGCGGGCTTCAAAAACAGACTTTGTATAATTTCTAAACATTTAGCTTTACACTTGGCAACCAATTTAACATTTACATTGAGATTAAACATTTAGATTTCGGTTCAACATTTAGATTTATGTTTAACATTTAGATTTATGTTTAACATTTAGATTTATGTTTAACATTTAGATTTTACTTTTACATTTAGATTTAACATTTACATTTAGATTTATTTTTCATGTTTACACATTTTTAACAATAATATAGCACATGCTGTTTTATATGAATTTGTCTCAAATGAAAGAAACATGAGCTAATTGTGAGGAAAATGAACTAAATATGTCGGCTATGAAACAGTTTTTACATTCAGCACCCCATGCTTTTGAGAGGATCAATCTTTTTAAATGTGTATTACAGGCACACCTCGCCACCATTTTTATTCTCCATTCTTTATTCTTAAAAGGACTAATGGACTAAATTAGATGGTGCTGTTTCTCATTTACCGAGTTCTATTATGTTGAAGTTCCATTCATTACAGTGTTGTATGGGTTAGTGTTTGATCTGAACTCCGACTGATACAATTACCCTTAACATGACTTTCATTTAAAAATTACATTTGAAAGAAAATGTGCAGAGAGCAAATAAACAACTTAGGTTCAGCCAAAAAAAAAGAAAAATAATACAAATACACATTTAATTAATGACTGAAAAAAAAGAAAAACAATTGAAAGTCATATAAAGACATTAACTTCTGCACTATGAGAAAGACTGTAGTGATCTCAATTTCAAAACAAAGTTCTGATTCTTTGATTGTACAACTTGAGGTACAGATTGGCATCTCATCTCCTTCACAGTATGCAACGAATCATCCAAGCTGAACAACTGAACAATTTGAGCGAGTTTTTTGTTTATTTTTATACTTTTCCTGCAACTACACCAAACTTGCTATATTTTAACCTATTTCAATCACTTTTTCTTGCATTATTTTTGCTCTTTTTAATGCAATTCTGCTACATTACTCCCATTTCTGCCATTTCTCCATCAAATTTCAATGCCTTTTCTGCACATTTGGACCATCATTTTGCTGACTTTATGAATGGGACCCAAAAATCTCTCCCCTTTATTCCCCCTTATAGATGACCCTGTCTCCACATGACTGTTCTTCAATGTTCATGTCTGATCTAAAGCTGCACTGTCGAGTTGCTGCCAAACATTGCATTTTCATTGTTTTCTTTCATGTTGCTGTATTTTCACAAACTAGTCGCTGTTGTGCGGTGCTCAAGTAGAAAGAAAATAAAAAGATTGTCAGCAATGTGTTCCATCAATAAGAAAAAAACGTTGCAGAGATTACTGGGGTGCAATGTGGCGAAACAACAATATTCCACCGCATCTGAGATAAAAGATTGCTCGTCAGTCATTACTAATGTCCGATCATTAGTGTCTCTACAATAAACCAAGCCAGATTTGGGCTTCCCGCGACTCTGATCGATACAATTCTGTCCAGAAGAGCAACCACTCGATACGCGACCACCTATATTCTGGCAGCATGCCTGGCCAATCAATGCTCAGCTACCTGTGGATATTATCCAATCAATAGCAGATGCCGCTGGGCCCCATGGTGATAATTGCTTTTCAGCCCCTATTTGGAGAAGCACTGCATCTTGCCTATCCATGTATAGATCTAAAAGACGTGCATATTGGGCCTGTAAGCTTATCAACTTCAGCATATGTTAATTTACTGCAGAGATTAACAAGTCCTCATTAGGAAAAAATGTATGCCAAAAATCACAAATGACCTGATCGCAGAGTCTAAACCACACCTGCTATTCCTTCAAAGCTCTCCAGAGATACATTTCCCAGCAAAAACACAAAAAAAAATCCCAATTTTGCAACGTCACAGTTCTTAATTTCGTCCTCATCCCCATTCCCTTCTCTGATCACACTCTGTGCTGTAACCAGCTTGGATCTTCTTTGTGTGATATATCTCTCCACACCAGAGGATTTAATTCTTCACTGACATTTTAACTCCATCTTCCTCTCTGTTTTTCTTTTTGTCTGTCAGCCCTGTCCCATTTCACGCCTTTATATCAAATCTTCTTTTGTATTTCTACTTTCTTTTTTTCTTTTTTTTTTTATTTCATAAGGAAGATTGCATGCAGCAGAATATCTGGCCTCCGTATGAAATCCATTTGGGTCTCTGATGTGGTTGGAATCAAACTCTGTGCTCTTTGCCTAAATGCATCCTGTCACTTGGTGTCTGCGAGATGTCAACACATCGAGCACTTATTTTTGAATTTCTTTCATCTAGATCCAATTTGCTGATCATTTGGCTTTTTTTATAAGATTAGCCTTTTTCTAAGTGGGTGGGAACAAAGTAGTCTGCTCAATAAATGCCATGGTTAAAAACAAGTAGGATCTGCTCGGGCAAATCCTACAAATGTATCTATGCATACAATTAAAAAGAGTCAGGTTTAGATTTAGCCTAAAAAACAAAAGACACAAAACCAAACGACATTTTCCTTTGGGTGTTTATCACTTTTTGGTTCAAATGTATTTTTGCTGATTTTAAGCAGAAATTTTTTGGTATTTTTTGTTGTTGTTGTTGTTCAGATTCATCTTGTCTATCACCCATTCAATGTTTCATTTGCTGCCTCTTTGTGAACGGTTTAGAGCACTCAGGCTTCCCTTGATGCAGCTTCTTTTAATCAAGCCCCATTTTCCTCCATTAAAATGTTCTCTCAAGCATAAAGAGGGCTCAATGAGGGATGCGAGGAGGCTACACCACAGACACAAATAATGAGACGATTGTGTTGAGAAAAAGATGGAGGAAAAAAAAAGGATTTTTTTTCCAAAAATACACGGTCTTTGTCGTGACAAAAAGGTATGTAAAAAAGGAGTATCATGTGGAAGTGCAAACGAAAATGAGGTTTAATTAATAATGAATGAAAGGAAGAACTGCTAAATTCTTTAGGTTTGCACACACACAAATTACAGTTGAAAGACAAGATGCTCAAACGATCTCTCAAATTAAGCAAAGAAGCCAGAAAAGACTTTTCCTATATTCTCAACATCAAGTCAAAGGGATGAAAAGCAGAAATGTAGAGGAAAGATGTGACTCCACACTTGTTATTCCTTATACAAAGACAAACAGTATTGTGACAAACTTAATCCATCACTGTGAAGAAAGTAAAAAAATGGGGGGGAGACACAAAGCTACAGTGTTGACGAAGCGAGTGGAGAGATTGGACAGCTTAAGCATTTACATCCCATTACTTCACTAAACAAGTGCTATCAAATCTGATTTTTCTGCGTTAGCATGGGAAACGCAGACGACAGAAGTTACACTTTCTCATCATTAGAAGTCCGTATGGCAAAAATGAAATAACCGTCATCGACAGGATCAAAGTGACCTTGACTGATGGAGGTTGGCAGCATCTCATTTGCACTACGAAACCTAACTCGTCACGTCTTTCTACCTGAATCATGAAAAAGAAATGTGCAATGACAATTATCTTACCGACGGGGGGTATGCCTATTGACAGTTTTCAGCTCATCAAAGATTAAACTGCCAGTCAGATGGAAAATATCCAACCACAACAAATATGCTTTTAAAAAAAACTGGTTTCATCATTCAAAATGCTCCAAAATCCCTGTTAATTTTGTCAACTAAGGATTTTTGTCATAGTTTTCGTCGACTATAACTAGACTATGACTAATTTACAATAAAAATAAAATTTGACTAAAACCATGTCAAAATGTATCTATATTTTTGTCGATAATTTCCTTACGAGACCAAATCCACTCAGAAATCATTTGATCATCAAACCTGTGTTAATTGTGTCAACTAATGTTCGTCATAGTTTTCTTCGACTACATTTTTTAAGTGACAAAACCTAGACTATAACTAATATAATTTAGTTTTTTTCACTAAAACCGTATGAAAATATATTTAGATTTTTGTCGACTAATAAATACTTAACTATAATTTCGTCACATGGGACGAAATCCAATCAGAACTCATTTGGTCATCAAACCCGTGTTAATTTTGTCGACGAATAATGTCCGTCATAGTTTCCTTAGACTACATTTTTTTAAGTAACAATAACTAGACTATGACTAATATAAAAAAGACATTTTTTGACTAAAACTAAATCAAAATATATTTTTACTTTTGTCGACTAATAAAATACATACCTAGAATTGTGTCACATGGGACAAAATCCAATCAGAAGTCATTTGATCATCAAACCCGTGTTAATTTAGACGACGAAAGGATTTTGTTGACTACATTTTTTAGTATGTAAAGGTTTCATATATTTAGACAACTGTTTCTTTGGAAATCAACTTTGATCTCCTGGCATTTTTCGACTGGCAACTGCCAGTCTTCGTCAGAGGCATCTGCAAATCGCTTTGATGTTTCCTTGACTTCCGCATAGTAATTCCAGCAAGATTATTTTTGTCTTTTTTTTGAATGAGTAAATGAAACCGTAACATACTATTCAAAAAGATGACAAGAATAATTACTACGCGGAAGTCAAGGAAACTTCAAAGGAAACATTGTGTCACTTAGTCGACTAATATTTGACTATAACTGAAAAACTCCTCATGCCTAGATTTTGACTAAAACTAGGTTGAATTCTAGTCAAAAGACTGAGATTTAAACTAAATCTGTCAAAGGTAACACTGAAAAAACCTGAAGATTTCAACAACATCAGAAAAATGGAATAATAAAAAGTAGAGATTCAAAGTTACTTCAAAGGACATCTTTACTATTGCTGATTGCTAATACCTGTCTGGAGCAGGTGTCTATGTCCTGTGCACGGGTCTTGTACCAGTCGGTCAGCAGCTCAATGGAAGGAGTGGACGTACGGAAGCGCACCAGCCCGGGAGGCTCCTCATACAAGAAACTGTCTTCATTAAACAAGTTCTGGTCCAGCACCGACCTGCGGAGGACATAGATGAGCATTACCAGTAGAAATCAAAGACTGCAGGAGTAAATGAGATGCTACTAGTGTTTTACAACGCTTGTGTAAACAATGTGCAACACTACCTATATGTAGTCATGGAAACTGTATTTAGTCCAAAGACAACACTAGAACATATTTAGCACCTAATGACATGGTAAAGCATCAAACATATGTTTAACACTAGCATGACCAGAGTGGTGTCATTTGACACCTATACCTTTAATGTCCAAGCTGGTGTCAGATGGCGGGTGTGAACAACTCAGCTTGTGACCATTGTTATGTTACTGAGGCCACTACTCCCCCCTCAGCTAGGGTGGGGGGGTGGCTAGGTAGGTTCCAGGACACAAAGACCTTTTGTAATCTCCTTTGTGTTTCCCATACAGCAGCTACATAGAGGTTGCAACTTATATTTCAACTTTTGCAACAGAAAGTAGTAATAGTGAGACGGCAACAGTTTGTTTGCATTCTTGGTGAAATTTATTTAATAGAGATTTTGTGAACAATTCTGGCACTGCCACACCTCCTTTATGCATTTGCCACATGCAAACTTGTCACAATACATACAACGCTTGGTGGCACGGTTTTTCCTGCAGCAACACTTCACCTGGCACAATGCCCTTTTCCCCACATCACGTGTGGGTGGTTGTTGCTGAAGGTTTTGCTCATTCACCTCCTTGGCTGCCATATGAGACCGGGCAAGCTCATTTGCAAGCTCCAGCAAGAAGTCCACCCTTCTCTCCTTGACCCCAGTGCATGCCTGATAAAGCACATGTGCGTTCAGCGCTGCAATGTCAATCATGTTGTAAAACACAGCGACTGGCCAACGCCGTGTTCCTGAACGCACAGTGTACTTTCGAACCATCTGGTCCATGACATCCACACAGCATTTCATGCTGTTGTAGTCGGTGACTGTGTTCGGCTTTTTTTTCCGAGTAGCCTCAGTCTCCACCACGCTGTGCACGCTACTGAGGAGGCAGACAGTCTTCTTTCGTTTGGGCACATAAACAGTCAGTGTGGCACCAGAGGTTGAAAACACTTGTGTGCTGAATTCCTCACGGGCCAAATTCTTTTTAGCTGAATCTGGAAGCTACCGGCGAATCTTATTGACTGTGCCAAGGAGGGTGGTCTTCCGGCTGTGCAGTCGACGTGCTAGTGACAATGAAGTGAAAAAATTGTCGGTTGTAACAGTTCTTCCTTTGTCCATAAACGGTTCCATAAGCTTCATCACCACATTTTCAGACAATCTCTCCCCAGGTGGACGACTGGGGTCTTTGCCAAGATATGGGATGATTTTGCACACATACTTGGATTTAAGGTCACATGCCACACAGAACTTGATACCAAACTTGTCCGGCTTCGTTGCAATGTATTGCAAGAAACAGCAGCGAGTCTTAGTTGGAAAAAGTTGCTCATCTATGGTGATGTGCCTGCCTGGGTTGTACGAAGTGATGCAGTTGGCAACAAAAGACCCCCAAACGTCAGAGATTGCAGCAAACCGGTCAGTCGCAACTCGTTCACCGCGTGTGTCCTTGTCGTCAAAGCGTAGATGCTGCATGATGTCCTTGAAACGGTTTCGAGCCATAATCCTGTTGATCAGGGGCGGTCCCAGTTTTGCTGACCATGCGTCATGCAGCGATGGAAGGCGGACAATCCCCCACAGAAGCAGGATGGCAATGAACGCCATTAGTTTAGGTATGGCCATGAACCAGTTCTCATGTTGTGTCTGGAGTGCATGCTGGACAGTCCACTCCTGAATGGTCCGAAGCATTTCCAGAGTTATGAAGCAGAAGAAACTCTGTAAGCGACTCGTCACCTTTCTTCTGGCCAAAGCAGTTGGCTCTCCATCTGTGACGTGACCTTCAATTGGGCTGTGATGGAGAGGCCTTCCGACCTGTTCTTCACGCCACACTGTGCCGTCTTTTGCCCTCTCTGTCAGCCACTCGTGTGTCTCCAGGCGACCTCTCTTTTCTGAAGGTGGCGAATCCGCCTCATGTATAGGGTGATCATATTTTTGAGATGTGATTAATGAAACATTAAAAACACAACTGCCATAATCAGCAAACAAAAAAAAGGATGTTTAGAAAATCTTACCGGAAGAAATTTCAGAGTCAGAACTCAGCTGAAGGGATATTTCTTCTCCATCGGAGTCACAGGGGTTGGCGTCATTTAGGATCATCTCCAAAGCCTGCTGAGAGCTGTAAACTTTTGACATCCTTGCTTCTCAGTCGCCAGAGTCAGTGAAATATCTGCCCTGAGTTGGCTATTTTTTCACCTTGAGGTGATAAGCCTTTTCAAACTTTCACTGTGGTTCAGTACTTCCGCATTGGGTCAAAGGTAAAGAGGGATAATGTCAGCATAACTGATGGTGTAAACAGAGATTGAGATTGTTTTTCCCTGTTGAAGCATTGATTCTTTGTGCATCTTGTGCACTTTCTTCAAATTTGTAAAATAATAGCTTAATAAAATAATTCATGGACCTGGTTAGTGAATGGTGGACCTCGTGAATTTACCTTTTTAAAGTGAGAACTCAAACAGTCCTTTTCACACTCGGAAATCTTGCTTTACCATAAATAGCAACAATACATTTGATTTATAAGCACAAAAACAATAAAGGTAAATAGTGAAAATACAGGAGTAGGAAACAGGAGCTTGGTTGCTTTATTACTGTTTTTCTTTTTCTAATTTTATTTATTGTGGTTTATTAATTGATCACAACACACATGGCTCATATTAATTTGGCTATTCTTATCCAATAATTCCATATAATGTTATTTGGATTAACAAACATCTACCTGGGAGAAACTGGTTTCTCAACACTGGCCATCATTTACACAACCCCCAAAGTTTGTCACTGCCCAGCTGCACATTCCGATCGAATGGCTTTATTTACATAAGAGAGGTGGCCCCACTGAGTTGCAAATGAGTGTCATTTGGCGGCCTCTGGGCAGGGCAACAGGAGTAAGAAAACCTTGGGCATGCTAGTGTTAACTGTAAAAGGGTTAAATGTTACAGCATTTTAGTCTTATTTTAAAACCTTTTGACAAAAATCTAGTTTAGTTATGGTTTTAATTTAAGTGATTAGAATTGCTTTTGTGAGAGATTCAGTAAAATATGAACATTCTACTTTATTATTTACTATTTAACTGGCACTGTATTGTTAATTACTTTCACACTCCCACACAAACGAGACTCCCATTGGCTTACTCAGCACAAAAAAAGTGTTGCTAGTTTAAAATTAACCACTAATTGGATTTAATTAATTTTAATGTTGAGATTCTTTTTTTTCCCCTAGCTTCCATTTTGAACAAAACATAATGAATTTTGAGTCATCCTGTCTTTTCTTTTTTTTTTAATTCAGCCTGGTGAAATGATATTGGACACGATTTGTTCCTTTCATTCTTCTCGGAAAATGTGCTCTAATAAGCAGCCCCCTGCTTCCTGTATGTACTGATTAAGAGTTATAAGTGGAGATGGTCACATAATAACTACGTAATATGACCTTGTTCTTTTAACTAAAAAAAAAAAACTATATATATATATATATATATATATATATATATATATATATATACCACAATGGCTTAAGGTCAGGCTTACATGCTAGCTTTTCCTGCAGTGGTTCCCAACTTTTTTGGATTGTGACCCCATTTTTATATCCCAAATTTCTGGCGACCCAAATAATTTTTTGGGAGAATTGGTTTCTCGTTATATTAGTTGTTGTTTTTTTCTTCTTCCTTTTTCTCTTTATTCTTCTCTTTATACTGCATTTTAGGCTCGATTTATATTTCAGAAAGTGAAGGTATAGCATCCAGTTGTTTAAGATTGTGTGTTGTGTTTTAATTTGAAAAAGAATAATAATGAAAAAAAAATATATATATATATATATATTTATGTTTGAGTTTTTCCTATTCCAGGTGACTCTGTTTAAATTTCAGGAAACCCCAAGGTTGAAAAACACTGTTTTACTGATTTTATTCTTGTTATGGGTTTTGAGGGAGTAGAGAGCAAAAACAAAACTAAAATAAAAAAGGAAAGAACACATTTAACAGTTACATGGATGAAAAAACACCATTGCTGAATCTTAATGTTTTAAAAATCACACCCTGTAAATCCTAGTCAAGCATCCCTCAGCATTCACACAATATAATACTACACCAAAGAGCAATTTAAAAAATAGCTAAATGAAATTGCAAATGAAGCAGGCTTCCCAACAAAAGCACCCAAATGGTGTAAAGTGGCCGTGCTACAAGTTGTAGTAGCAGTTTGTTATTGCTTGCTTTAATAGTTGGATAATAGCATGTCATGTTTTGTTCCAACATAAGCATCTGGCTTGAATAAAGCATGAGATTTAACAGTTGAACTGTGTGAGAGGCTTCGTGTTTATATGCTTGGACACTGTTCATTAGGAGACAATGAAGGGAATAACAGTTGGGTTTAATGACGGTCCATGCTAAAGCTAATGGATGAGGAAAATTGGATTAGTTTGACGAGCTGTTTACCTGCACTCCTCTGCCTCGCACCAGTCCATCTCCCTGTGTCGCTGCTCGTCCCAAGGAATCAACGCCAGCTCACCCTTATCATCCAAGCTAAACAAGATAAAAGAGAAAGGTAAAGCAGTGTTTTTTCAAATGGGGTACGTGTACCCCTAGGGATACTTGAGGGAGAGAGAATGGAAAATTAAATGAATGCATTAAAAATTATTAATTTTATACTGTTTTTTTTTTAGTTAAAAATGACAATCATACTAAATATTACCAGAAACTCACAAAATGACAACAGAAACACACAAAAAAGGAGAAAAATACACAGGATCGCTACAAAATACAAAAAAATAGAGACTTTTTTAAAAAATGTCATTTTTCTGCCAAAAATTATCAGATCGGAAAAATGTTTGCACTAATCTAAAGCCCTGAGTGAAAGTCACCTTACAGCAAGGCATCAATGGTCCACCTCCTTTCCTTCTTTAAAATCAGTCCACAACAAACTTTTTTTTAATCCTCAAAAACGCTGTTTTTTCACCAAAAATTGATCGACCGGAATTTTTTTTTCATGACCTGGAATAACCCCACAGACAGACGGACGGACAGATGACAAACTGACGACAATACCCTTCCGCCGAAGTTGTTCGAGTGTAAAAACTATAAAAAAAAATCTATTCAGAAAGCACTAAATATTGTTTCGTTCCCCTTATTTACAAACAGATATTCTTTAAAATGTGTTTTATCACTCATTCATTCCATTATTGTGCTCTATTGCTGTTTTTTCTGAGAATTCTGAGCAAAATGTAGTAGTCAGACATACAGAAAAGGGGTACTTGCATTCAAAAGTAAGAGAAATGGGGTACTTGAGCCAAAAAAGTTTGAGAACCACTGGGGTAGAGCATACGTGGAGTTTGCGATGGGGGCAGGGGGAACATTTTCCCCCTAGTGGTCAAACATTTTCATTAGGTTTTCTCAAATTAATAAAAAAAAAAAATACAATTCTTAATATAATTTACATAATATACAGATATTTTAAGTGCTATAAAAAACGCAACTGTACAAAAATATATATAAATTCATTTATTGTTCTTTTCAAAATATAAATTATTTTTCGGCGCTCGAGTCATGTGACCATCATCTTCCTTTCAAGGCTACATTATTGATATTTTTTTTAAATATAAAATAGTTTTCTGCTGCTTTGATTCCAACATATTACTGTTAGTTTCATGTCACAGACGTTAGTTCTACCTCAGGCGTGTAGTAGAAGTTTTCAGTGAAATGATCTGAAACTTTTGAGACTTTAGGTTGGTTCTTCTTCTGTTGCGCAACTAATCTTCACAATGTAAATGGTAAAGCGACACTGTGACACACTATTTTTAATTCTATTTTTTTCTTTTGCCACCCCGGCAAAAATCTAAAACTCCACTTATGGGGTAGAGTTACAAAAGTGTGAGCTGATTGGTTAGTTCAGTTTCATTTTATAGATGTCCTCTTCTTACAGAAGATAAATGAGGAACACAAAAAAAAGCAGCGAGAATAATCAACAGCCTCCATCCTAAAAGCCTACTTTAAGACACAGCTCGCTCAAACGCCATCACCATTATGCCACAATGAACAGCAAACTGCTTTATCTTGCTAGTGGGATAAATGCTTCTCCTCCAAGTTATCAATTTATTTGTGGACAGAAAACTACGTAGTGTGGCTGTAAAACTCAAGGAGATAGTGTGGGCTACAAATCATCTGCAGGTCCTGGTGCAGTTAAACACCGAGTGCAAGCACAGCAGCATTTTTCTTTTTTTTTTTTAAGTGGCTATAAATTCTTTTCAATCACCAAATATATAAGAAGCCAGTTTTAGATTGGATTGATGTCGTCCCACAGAATTACAGGGTTGTTTTTTTTTTCCTCCACCACTTCAGCACAGATTTGTCCATTCAAATTGAAAATTTCTCACTAGAAAATGGGAGACTGAAGTCCCATTAAAAAAGTCTACCCTTTTTTTGACTTTTGCCACCACTTCAAACTCCAAAGTCTGAGAACGGAGGGTAAATATTGGTGCCACTGCCTGTATTTCCAGAGGAAAAAATGATTTATTCTGCACTTGTGATGTACTTTATGTCAAAGGAGTGAAGCAGGTGTGAAATGGAGATGCAAAGCCAACCTAGAGGAAGCATTAAACTTATTTTTATTTTATCTTTTTTTTGGGAGGGGGGGTGTGCAAAGCTCTGGCAAAGGTTTAAAGATATACTACTTTCTGAATGCTATAAAAAGAAGCTGGAGAAGACACCTCACACATCTGATCAATATTACTAGTGAAAATTGTCCAGCTTTCAGTGAAGCAATACTTTAGTATACAGTATAGTGAGTGAAATCCAAACAGATGGCTGGAGCTGCAGTCTGCTGCAGTGGGGGGGTGGGGGGATTGGGGGTGGGGGTGGGGGGGGATTGAGTGCTGCTGAGCAGCAGTTGGTGCTCACAAGCTTGAGAAAATAGGAAACTGCCCCAAAGCGGCAGAGCCATGATAGATGCTCACTGCAGAGCAATAGCCGCCTGACCTCCATACAAACTTGGAGAAGGCTAATAAAAAGAGAGCAGTGGGGGAGTGTCAGTATGTTTGTGAGGAAATGTGTATAATAACTGAAGAATAGAGCCTTAGGCTATTCAGTTTGCACTTTCAGTTAACAACTTACTCTTGGCTGCACAATTTCCATGGCCATCCATTAAGCCAAAATTCAATATTACAACCTGATTGCATCAAATGAAAAACGCCGTTTTTTATTAAGTTGTAGTAAGAAAAACTGTATCAAATATAATGAATAATTAATTGAAGGGTGATGACACTTCAAATATGAGAAGTTTGTCATGATACGAGTCAAAAAACAAACAGTTACAAGAAAGAGCTGGGCGATAGGACCAAAACTCATATCTCGATATTTTTTTCTCAAAATGGAGATATACGATATAAATCATCATCATTTTAATTCAAATTAAGTCTGATCAGAAAAACAATTCAAGCAGTTGCACAAAATGTGCCACTTTTGGCTTTTTCTCCTATAAAGGACAGCATGTGTGAGTGAGTTCTTTAGTGTGGCTTGTTTAGGGGAAAATATACATAAATATACTGCATACTAGGGGTGTGTATTGCCTGGCATCTAGCGATACGATTCGTATCATGATACATAGGTCACGATACGATACATGATACAATATATCCCAATACTAAAGTATAAAGCGATTATTGCAATTATTTTTTATACTGTATATGACTAAAGAAACAATTAAACTGTAAATTTTAAATTTAACCTTCATGAGAACATTATGTATGAAATATACTTTATTGGAATATTTTACATTAAAAACATTCTGCCTGTGGCTTTAAACCAACTTTGACTTTAGTGCAACTTAACTGAGGCATATGTCTAAAACAACAAATAAATGCAAAGTTAGAATATATATATATATTTTTTTTTTTTTTAATTAAAAAAAAAATTGATATGAATGCATTTTTTCACGATATATCGCCGAATCGATTTTTTTTTCAACACTCTTACTGTATACGTATATCGATATAGGCGATATCGTAATTTTCTATATCGCCAAAACAGAAAATGTGAAATACTGTATCGCCCAGCCCAATGCAAGACTTGAGTTACTCCAAATAGCCATTAGGTACGGGTGTGTGGTGAAGCTCCTATGTGACCATTATTAAAAACACCAAATGACACAAGTAATATTTATCATATCTAAATGAATATGTTTATTCTTTTTTAAAACCTGGCTGATATACTGTATAAAGGTATGAGAATCTTAGGACATTTCTTGAAAGGATGTGACGTGTGTTGTGGGTTATTTCAGGCTCAAAGTAAGAGAATGTGCCAATTGTAGAGTTGCTGAGATTTCACAGACATTAGGCACGTTGCAATGCTAGCTTATTCATCATTCATGCTGCCTTTGGGTTTCAAGGATGCAAAGCTCAGCTGTAGCATCATCCCGAAACAGGAACACAGGTCTAGCGTAACTTTCTCAGAAAAGGAAAAGAAAATACAAATGTTGGTTTCTGGCTCTAACAAACGATCCTAAACACTGACATGTACCGTAGAGTACACATGTGACTCACTACCTTTTTGTTTTTGGCTTTGAAGCCCACCTTGTGTATCCGTGTGTGTTTCGAGTGTCTTACCAGGCCTCAGGCAGCAAGGTGGTGTACTCATGTGGAGAGGTGGTTTCTGGGAAGTTGTAGAGAATAGCTAGTCGATGCTGGAGGAGTTCTTCTCCATGGTACGTGAACAGAATATCCAGAGCCTGCACATTACTCTCCTATATTCAAACAAAGGCATGTTAGTGAAAAACACAGTTTTTTCTGGTAGTTAAAAAACAAAACAATCATAAATTCAACCCTTTGTGTAGATAATTCTACAAAAATTGTCATTTTTATTTAGAGAATTCACCAACACAGCTAAAGCACCCATCTTTGCAGAGATAATGGGAGGCTTTTAGAAAAGTTATGACTATGACTTTACCCTGGCGTAGTTTCTTGCTGACAAAACAATATTTTGACTCCGGAACTTCTTGAAGAACTCCGCGTCATATTTCTGCTCTGCTGCATGTGGACCGCCAAGGATTTCCTAAAACATGAAAAAAGACAAAGTGATGAAGGGAGAAGCGAGACGACAAAAGACTTGTGGAAAAACAATGTAAAACTGGAGTTTATATGAATAAATTTGGATCACACAAATGTGTTTCCAACATACAAATTAAATGGTGCAGTGAAAATAGAGATGTAAAGATGTGGCGTTGGATAATTGGACTAAAATAGTCACCTAAAAAGTCAACAGACATGCTGTTTGTTTCCCTTCATGACAGAAAAAACTTCACATCCCTCAACTCAGAAAGTTAAGTCGCTGAGTATTTCTGTGCATATATATACGCTTGTTAGGAATAAACACTTCTTTCTATGGCGCTAATGGTGCAGGTTTGAACAAGTGCTGTTCATATGCATCCCGTTGCCTACGCTTCTTCTTCTGTGCATGCAATTGAGTGCTTCACACACAGTCACAGTGAGCTGAAAGCTGTGATGATAAAAATCCTAATCTAGTTTTTCATAAACGGAGAAAGGGGACGAAGCTTATGACAGGTTTTTCAGTTACCATGACAATGTAAAAATAAAAAAGACAGGCGTCACTCGTACAATCAAGCAAGAGAAAATGTCATATTTTCTTATATTTGTGGAAGAGAAAAGGCCCTTGCACATCTTTGATATAATACAAATGAAGACCGTTACCATAATTTTACTTCAATGAACAACTAATAGTTTAAAAAGTTGTTCAATGTTGAACAGAATTATACATTTATCTTGTTTCCATCCATTTTTTTTATTGTTTTTGTATATATTCTGTTTTATTGTTTTAATTGTGCAATTTCTTTCTTGCAACATGTATTCCCTCGTTCAATCTGTACTATATATATCTTCTATTTATCTGGCTGCTGAAACTCTGCTAATTTCCCCTTTTCCTATCTTATCTTATCAGGAAGACATTTTTATCTCTGAGCTGATAAAATCTGGCATTTATCTATTCATAAAATATCCATATCTATTTCATTCTTAACATGCATTTCAAGACAACGCTGTTAAACTTTAACTTTTGGGTGTAAAAAGTATCAACAGACGTCAGTCAAGAAAAACTCCTGTGCTTGAATGGATTTGTTTAATAAAGGAAACCAAATGACTTTACCAATAGGAACCTAGTAAAAATAAATAAATAAAGATTATTTGGAAGCTTTGGAGATGATTGAGAAATGATGGTTGACATTTTACAGGAAAATATCAGATGCATTTTTTACAAGCCCTAACTTTTAAACCTGCCAAGACCGTTGCAATTTGAAGGGAAACAATGCAATTAACATAATGTACATTATACATTCTATAAATTAAAAAAAATAAATATTTAAAAGTACATCAAAAGCAATTCCAATACTACTACATTTCAGATAATATTCCAAAGCTAACACTAGTGTGTAAGGCTCTACTTTGACTTCACTATGTGTGATTCTAAGCTCTTAAATCAGTCTGAGCTGAGACAAGGTTTTAGTAAAAATGAAGCAATACACAAGCCTGAAGATGTAACAAATAATTATATCTGCTGTGTATCCATTCCGGATCTACTTTGCATAACCGTCTAATTTCATTTATTTGCAATAACAGATACGAAATAAGGGTGATTTAATATTATACGCACTAGGAACCATCAAGCCACAGCCATTGGTGAGCTAAATTGTGTTAGTGTGTGATTGCTTGTCTTTATGTCCAAGCCCCCGTGTTGCAAACTGTGAACTATTCATGGTGCTTGTACTCAGCCCATCACCCAAGGACAGTGGAAATAGACTATGGGTCCCTGTTGGCCTCGTCTGAATAAACAGCCAAAGAAGATAGATGTGTAAACATGTCACTGAATTCAGTAGTTGCTAAACAACCTCTGTGAGCATTCAATGCTAAGGTGCTCGCCTTCCATGAAACGACAGAATGAATCGTCTTCAATGTGGCTCATTATGTTATGAACACAAATTAGATTAAGTTTTTGGGTGTTATGATAGATAAGTTATCATGGAAATCACATATAGGTTACACAAAAGTTAAAATATCCAAAATTAAGGTTGTTTTTCCACAAGGTAAAGCAGTCACTGAATCAAAAGCCCTTGAATATATTGTATAACTCAGTAATTGTTCCATATCGTGTATTTTTACAGGAAAAAAATATGAAAATTTGGTAGAATACAACGTTTTAAAATTCTTGTACAAAGTTCATTTAAAAATCTTACCCACAAAAAAAGGGAAAATAATTATAACTTGCGAGGAATAGAAATATATAAAAACAAAATTGAGAACAGTGACAAAAGAAAAGTGCATTTCAGTTCAGGGAGTCAGACTATAAGAGACAAGAAAAACAGAAAATACTCCAAAAAACACAAAACTGATACAAAATGACACAAACCAATGACAAAAATACACAGAATGACTCAAAAAAACTAAATTAAAGAAAATGACAACAAAAGTAGACAAAAAGACAGGAAAAACACAAAAAATGACTCTGCAAACCCACAGTACTAACAAACAAGCAAAATGACAACATAAATACACAATATGACTCCAAAAACATACATTTTACAGAAAAAATACACAAAAGGACAACAACAAAAAATGCACAAAATGCAATCATAACAAGCAAGACAACAACATACATACACAGAATGACAGAAAACACTCAGATTGGTCATTATTCCAAATGCTGACGTGAATGTTAATAATGAGGTCCATTGATCAAACAAACACATTTTTGAGTCTCACCCCCCCAAAAGTTTAATGTAATCATTTTTTTTATGAAGTTTTACTAATTTCTGCTGCCTTTTATTCATCTTTTTGTCTTGTTTTCAATGTGGAGGAGAAATAAATTAGTTTTAATGTCTTGAATGACATAAATAAACAAACTAACAAAAATGATGAACATTTCCCCAAGCCACATTATAATTTTAACAATGTGGGTCCATAGGCTGGCTGCTGTTACCTCATAAGTTGCCAGGCGGTCAAGGTAGGAGAGCAGTTTCAGTCGGTTCCGACACAGCTCTTTCTGCTCCAGAGTCAATCTACGGCCACAAAATGGACAAAAACAGATAAAAAACATTAACAGCACGACAGGCACATCTGCACAAACATGACCACAAAGCGCTGAAATGACCCACAGTCAAATGAACAACTAACATAAACACACAAATACCCACACACACTGCAGCTTTAAATGAACTGTGTATTGACCCTACTCAGTATACCCACTGGGGACCTATATAATCATGCCGGGACTGGTGACTACAATACCACACAGCGCCCTCTAAAACCTAATCATTTACTGAGAGCAACAAATCAACTCCTTATGACCATGAGAGCCATTCAGTTGTTATGTATAGGGATGCTGCCTGTCAATGAGGTGAGGGATTATGCGTGGAGAATTAAATCAATTTTCAATGTCATTTAATCACAACCATAAATACATCGGAGGACAACAAACACTGGGTGTCTCAGCTCAACAGGCCTTACATTTAATGGTTCTAAAGAGAAGCAGAGGTAAGAAGTCAGATGCAGGATTTTTGACTTTTTTTTTTTCTCCCGCATTTTCAAGTAAAAGATAAGTCCATTTGACCAAGTCAGCCAGTGTCACTATTTTAAAAGATTGGCCTGGATAAACCCAAGTGTGACCATTGAAGAAACAACCTTTTAATCTATAATCCCTCATTACAGAGTGCGCTATCGGGTCTTATCAGGGCTTCTCTAAACACACCAACAGAGATTAGCACTGGCTCAACATACTCTGGTACATCAAAGAAAGGCAGCTAAGTAACAGTGATTGTTTCTTGACTCTCGGAGGAAACAACGAAAACCACAGGTGTGAAAAGAAGACAGTTAAGGGAAGATGGGGGGAAAAGGGGGAAACCTGAGACGCAACCTTAAAGCTAGATAGATCAGATAGTGTAGGCCTCATAGCTCAATAAATCAAAGATCATTTGCACGAAAAAAGACGTAAACGATTGAAATTGATCTCCACTCTAAACACTCGCTTATAGACATTATTTAGACAAGTTTCCCGCATTGCATTGTGGGATGTGGAGTCCTGTAGAAGGATGCCGAGAAGTGTTTTTACTTCATATGTTAAGGAAATCTCCTGACATGTTTCAACTGTCAACTGCCAGTCTTCTTCAGAGGTGTCTGCCGATTGCTTTGATGTGTCCTTGACTTCCGCACAATAATTTCATGTTATTTTTTGTCTTCTTTTTGAATATGTTAAGGTTTCATTTATTCAGACAACTGTTTTTCAAGAAATTTACTTTCATCTCCTGGCATATTTCGACTGTCAACTGCCAGTCTTCTTCAGAGGCGTCTGCTGATCACTTTGACATGTCCAATGCTTTGACACAGTTTTGTCCATGACTTCTTCGTCATGGACTCCTCATCCCACAATGCAATGCACAAAACTCTTCTGACATTGTTGATGTGTGTGTATTTACAGTAGAAATTAAAACAAACTATTGAGCAGCAATTTCAAGCTTTAAAATCTTTTTTGGAGTGAATTATCTTGGATTTATTGATCTATGAGGCCTACACTGTGTCTTTACCAGATAAAAAATAAATAGTCTTCAGCAGCTTTAACTGTCTGCTGAGTATAAAAACCAACGGTTAGTACGGAGGCCCTGACAGGAAATGGTAAAAAAAAAAATACTAATTTGTGGCCACAAAGTAGTAATTTGTTGGAACAAAATAATACCGCGGCTGTTGTAAACAGGAAGTTATGTGTTTTTGCCTGTTGTGAACCCTGTTTTTAATGCATCTCAAACATTTCTACAACCGCCCCATTGGCTGAGTGGTTAATGTAGTGGTTGTTGCTTCATTTTCTTTCTCAATCGCGGAGGATGGAGGTTAAACAGACAGGGTAGGACCCAGACACAGGAACTCAGACAGACACCGAAGGCTTGATACAGGTTTTATTCAAACAATACCTAATATTTAACACCCAAATCAAATCAAACAAGGAACCGGTGCACACAGCAAACACCGCCCACCGTCCTGGTCCCCCAAGGAAAACGAGCGCTCCTCCAGCCACACCAACAGGCCCTCCCTTTTCTATTGCTGATGAACTCAAACATTCATACAACACACGATCACTCTCTGATCTACCGATCACTCACACCCATACGACCCATGAAGAACACACACAGACCAGCAGGGACACATGCACACACACAGGCACTGACAGTCACGCGCACGGAGACAGACGAATGACACCCACATATACAGACTATACACCCTCGCACACAACCAACTGTCACACAAGCACCAACACTACCTAAAGGGGCCGAGACACTGCCAACTACCTGGTGGAGGGTGGCAACCTATCGACCCGTTGAAGCTATTTAAAGTGGGATTTTTTAATGAGACATATTGTACACACGTGTTCATTGTTTCATCAAATTATAGTACAGACTGTAAATTATCAAACACAAACATACAAAAACACGTCATTTCCTGTTTACAACAGCCGCGGTGAGTTTACTTAGCATCGAAAAGTCCGGTGTTGTGCATGTGATGCGTCTGTACACACAGAGCTCTTTGACTGCATGTGCCGTTGCTACAGCAACAAGTCGCTAACCACCAGGAACATAATATTTCGTGGCCACGAATTAGTATTTTTTCTTTTTACCATGTCATGTCTGGGGCTCCGTAAATTTTCAACTATTTGAACAACAACAAAAAAAACGACAAAGTCATAAATACGCTGGGTGGAAATCTGGTGTTTACAACTTGGTTAAACAATGTTTCAACAGCCCATAAAAAATGTATGAAAGGCAATAATTTATTTACTCATCTTCTGAATCAGTAAAAGTTACAAGAGTGTGCTGCCAAGCCCATTGGAAGCAGAGTGGGGTACACCGTGGATAGGACAACAGTCGGCTGATGGCCCCCAAGGGCCAAACAAAGAGATACAGGCAGAATTTGGTACCTTTAGCATTCTCCCATTTAAATGAGTTGAGCTGTAGCTAAAATCGCTCTTTTTATCTCTGCACACAAGGTCTTTGTCCTGTGAAGTTTTAATTGTGATCTGATGTTTCCTCTTGGTCCTGTGAGGTTCTCTGTGCTGTTCTTGTATCGTTGTTCTTTCTTTCTATGTTTCATGTTGGACTGTCACAACCCTGTCTGTAAAACAAACCTTCTGGAATAAATCAAGAAAGCCAACCTTACTATTCACTAACTTTTCTTAGAATAAATAAAAAATAACCTTTGCAGGAGCACTATTGTGGAAAGGGCCATCAACACAGCAGATATGTGGCTAAATGTTCCATTCAGGACCACATCGCATCAAGCATCTAAATTGCCAATTGCACCCCTGACTTCCTCCGAGACGCAGCATAAACAATTTGTGTTGTAGTCCACTGTTTCACATACAAATGCACAACTAGGGTAGACACAAAAAGGGCAACAGAGAGATTATGAATGTGTAAAGTTTATTATGTCCTGAATTATCCTAAGGGAATCTTGTTTAGAAATAGAAATGAGTCCCACGTGCACCCCACCCCCGTCAGCAGACTATCCTTGTTCTTTTTTTTTTTAATATACAGCTACTGTTATTGTGATAAGTGAAGAATTGTATAAATTCTGAGTATGACGTGAACAGGTTTTAATGCAAATAAGCAGATGTAAATTTATATGTATTGTATGTGGGTGTGTATGTTGATATATAACACCATGTACTAGGGATGTAACGATTAATCATAAGGCAGTTAAAAATCGATTCATAGGTATCACGGTTCACATCGATGCTCTGAAAATTGAATCGCAGTACTTTTTTTAAACTTTTATATGTCCTTCTAGTCCAAAAGTGTAGGCGGCGGGCGGAATCTGCTACTACTTTCTTTCTGGCCGCCTTCTGCTCTTAAATATGTTCATAAATTATTCCTTACCTCTTTAGCACAAAAAGAATATCTGTAATATTACGTAAATATCTGTAAAAGTCATGTTTTTCTATTAGCTCTGTCTGCTAGCATAGCATCTCTTCTTCACTGCAAGGATATCTGCATGCCAACAGACCACTAGGTTACCAGCGCCCTCTGCTGGTCCAAACAAATATCTGACGTAAATACAGTGCAGACTGTTTTTTTTTTTAAAGTCCAATTGTTAAGGCACAAAATACATTTTCAGTTGCACTTTTAAAAAGAAAAGGAACTATTATGTAGTTTTGCATTGTTTACTATAGAACCAGAATTTAAATTAATAGGCTTTTTCTTCATTTGTATTATTCCTTTATTTATTTCATTCAAGATTTATTTTTAGTTAAATTGCATTTGTCTTGAATAGTTTATCAAGGGATTCTTTTGACAATGAAAAATAAAAGGAAAATAGTACAGTAATTTCCCCCCCAAAAAATAAAGGAATATTTTTCAGTCACCATTTGTCTAGTCCCATTTTGTAAAATAAATCGTGAGAGAATCGTATCGTGAATCCAGTATCGTGAATCGAGTCATATCGGGAGTTGAGTGAATTGTTACATCCCTACTATGTACACTTTTACTTTTATTTTATTTTATTATATTATTATTGAAACCTAATGGAAAAGAGGGTGATTGAACATAAAGAGAACAACAGGCATCTATTTACTTTATTATTTTATCTGTCAAATCGTGTTGTATGCAACCCTTTGTGAACCTTGTATAATTGTTCAAACAAAAATACAGAAAAATAAAGAATAAAAAAAAAACAGAAAACAAAGAGAAATAACTCAGTGAAATGAAAAGTAAGGACTGTCATCAAACATAAAATATTGAATTCATTGTGATAGAAAAGGTAAACTCTGATTGTATCTTGACAACATTAATTTCACACAACCCTGCAAACACATACATGCACACACAATGGTGCAAATAAGAAAAGACTGACATCTGAAACCAGTCAGATACTGTACCAACATAAACACCTTGTGGGAGGCAGACTGCACACTCATTGTCACATATTGTTACTCCATCACCCGTCACACACAGGAACATACTGCAAAACACAATCGTCAGCTTTTTCCATCGCAAAACACCTTAGCAGCTGTTGACAATTACTCAGAACTGATGAAAAATGCATGATGTCATTATGGTTTCTGAGAAAAAATAGGCTAAATAATGAAAATAGTAAAAACTAACTTTGCAACTGAATGTTAAATGTTAGTTAGTTAGTTAGTTAATTCATTTATTGTCCACAGTGTGGAGATTTATCTTTGGTCTCATATAAAAACAACAAGCAGAACAGCATAACAACAACAACAACAGCAACAACAACACCACTTACACACAGACATCTTCAGGGCAAGAAGCAGGACAGCAGTGGCAGTATACAACACATCAACGGGACATGGTGTTCAGTACCCCAATTGCTTTAGGGATAAAGGAATTTTTAAAAATATTACGATTTGCCCTTGGCACTTTGTAACGTCTACCCGAGGGGAGAAGTTCAAACTCCCTATTGAGTGGATGGGACGGGTCGTTTGCTATTTTGACAGCTTTTTTCCTCAGCACTTCCTTGTACATACAAATATGTGGCAATGATTTTAAAAGATGTTTCTTAAAGAGTTTTTTTTTTTTTTTTTAGAAAATTGAACAGGAAGCAGCTATTTTGTTAATATTGATTCTTTGTTAGATCGGGTGGGGTTCAATAAGTTCAGCAGCAGTGTATGTGATTATTATTGTGTAGCCTATACTTTTGTTTTGTTCTTGCCACTCTATTCGCTTGAAATAAATGAAAATGAAATGAAAGGTTTGTTCCCCAAAAAACAGAAATAAGATGGTTTTCTTGAAATACTTACTGTCTAACAACCAGGAAGATGTTTGTTTAATGCAAAAAAATAAAAAATAAAAATAAAAATATGTACCCAGTGGTACATTAACTCGAGATGTGCTACAAATGCAAGTAAAAAAACAACTAATGAATAAAATCATAGAAAATTACATTTACAACCATTCACTAAATTTCATACAAAAATTAAGGTTTCTTTTTTTTATATCGCCATTTAAATACCCATTTTGCTCTCTTGAGGAATCACACACAAACTGTGAGGTCACAAAGGGAGTAATAGCACACACACACGCACACACACTCTCACAGAGAGAGAGAGAGAACAGCTGTGATCAATAGCAACCTATTTCTGTAATGGCGGGGTAGTTAAAAAGAAATTAAGAGAAATATTATTCGTCTGGAGCCTTAGGAAAAAGCCTCAAGGCAACATGGTTTGAGCCATTAGTCGGAGCACCCGAATGCATACAAGTGCAACGTACAATAAAATTGGAGCTGGGGACACGTGTTTAAGGATGACTGGGACTCAAAGACAAATCAAAATAAACACAAGAGCCGATAAATTAAATTCAAATTAGGTCATTTGGGGAGAATTTCATGTTGTGCCCTGTTTTTAAATGTGACTTCATTATTAATTCCATCCTATGTCCTCTTTCTATCCACCGTCTCATATTTATCTCCACTAAACTAAAGGTTGCAATAAAACTTAGTCGTTATAATAGCCTCAGAGCATGAAAAAGAGCAAAGATGCAAACTGAAGGACAACTACTACAGAAGCTTTATGTTGATCATTTTCAGCGCGTTTGTCAACTAAATGCAGACTGAAATGAGAATTTATTCCTGATGTTCAAAAATGACAGATAAGGCACTTACCTGCCCACAAGCTGCATAAACATGCCATTCAAATGTGCTTACTTACTGTATGTACACATGCACACTGTCTTGTTTTGACAGATAAGTGTGAAATACTTGAAATTTCAAAGCCCAAGAGTGCACCCTGATACATGAGACGGTTAATTTGCCAACATGTTGGTATGAGAGGTGATTAGTGATCACTAAAGGGTTTTTCATTAGTTTTCCCTCCGGCACTCGACAACAAAGGCCTAAATTACCTCAAGCAGATTACCCGCTAATCTCCCCCAATGTTTTTTTTTCTTGTCTCTTCCCCCCCGTACCCTCATTAGACTCCCAGGCTTGATGATCCCCTCCCTCAATCAAATTTGTGGTGTTAAATTTAGCAGCTGCCTTTCCACGCCACTGTGTCTCCCTCTTCATCCACCATTTAAAGCAGGGGTGTCAAACTCATTTTAGTTCAGGGGCCAAATACAGAGCACTTCATATTAAGTGAGCCTTAGTTTTTGGGCATGAAAGTGAGTAATTTTAATCATTATTGTGCTCTACTTTGCACTTCCACATATAAATAAATGATGAAATATGTACGGTACAGATAATATAAAAGCGATAAGTGAATAAATGAATATTTTTTTTATTTTTGTAGCCAATTTATGTGTGATTTAATAACATTTTGTGGAATAATTTGAAGAAAATTCTGGGAATTGTGATTTTTTTTGTAATATTGTAGAGTTTCATTATATTGGTGTATTAATTTGGAGATATCTGTAACTGTATTTTTTTGGGAAATTTAAACAATGATTCATGGTTTCTCTGATTTTTTTTTTTTTTTTGCTTTCTGTGCCCGTCTTGGTCCCAACCCAGGCATGAGATCACCAGAAATTATTAAAAAAAACTCTAATAATAAATCTATTCACGAGTCAGATTTCAGAAAAATGAAAATAGATTTTTGGAATTTTTTAATTATTGTTCTTTTTTTAATTAAAACACAATATTAAACAACTGTATTTCTATACTTTCACTTTGTGAAATATAAATCTAGTTCAATTAAAATGGAGTAAAAAATAAAAAAAATATCTGAGCTCAAAGAAAAAAACTAATTCTAGAAAAAAATTATTGATATCAAAATGGGGTGAAGATCCAAAAATAGCTTGGAAACAACTTCACTAAATATTGTTTATTTCCACTTATTTACAAAGTTAGATTCTTTCAAATGTGTGTCATCACTCGTTCATTCCATCATTATGCTCTATAGTTGTTTTTAAATAGTTTTCTAAGCAAAATGTTGCAGTCGGACAAAAGGGGGTACTTGGAGTCAAAAATAAGAGAAAAGGGGGTACTTGTGAACCACTGTTTTAGAGGGCCTGATTTGGTCCCCAGACCTTGAGTTTGACATGTGTGATCTAAAACAATTTTATTGTTGTACCTTTTCTCTAACAGATTACAACAAAACTTCTATTTTTAGCTTCTACTTTCAGCTGTGAAAAATGATATTTCAATTTATTTTCTATCTAAATCTGCCAACAACAGAACGCAGACAGGTCAGCACCAGGTTCTCCTCTGTGGGATTTTGCCTCCTACGTAACAAATGCTTTTCAACTTGAATTTGGCACAGGATTCTGGTTTCTTAGTGCACCGTCTTCTAAGTTGGAGAAAATAAGTAAAAAAACAGTCAAGTAATTTCCTAGTGGCTGTACATTTTAAACTGTTAAAGCCCATTAAAATAGGTAAAGACTTGGTAATTAAATCTTGCAATCAAGGAAAGACCATCAGCTAAATTACTCTAATTTGCAGCTGCTCAGACTCATATTTAACATCATCTGCTGTTTAATCAACAAAAACTTGTAAGAAATGATAAGTAAAGAGGATTTTTTATTCTGGTCCCATCTTTCACATTTTAAATATCACCCACACCTAGAAATAATGAATTATTAGGTCTGGGAAAAAAATGACTTATAATAGTTTAAGTCAAAGTAGGGGGACCTCTAATGCACCGCCCACAACTTTACCATTTATGTGTGTGTAAATATTAAGGGTGTCCCAATCCAATATTGATATTTGATATCGGTCTGATATCAGCAAAAAATTATTGAATATTGCTGAGGGATATTGAAATTTAGATTTTGAATGAATGAATGAACGAAATTGTGGGTGGTGCCAATAGCTGCAGGGAAAAACAAGTGCAGTTGTAGGTACAATGCCCAGCTTTCTTTTCTTTATTCCATTGTATGACAGTCAACGTTCAGCATTTATTCAGTAACCTGTAACAGTTAAAAACCACTTATACAACCAGTGCTCTTACTCTTAGGCCTTTTTTTGTGCAAAATTCATGGTCACAGCATGCCCACTTTCATGCATGAAAATGTAAGACCACGAGAGCGGCATTCACTTGCTTTCAATATATAATTGGGGAGCTGGAGGCCACTAAATCCAACTCACTGGTCGTTAAAAAAAAAGAAAGGCAGGGCTGACTGAGTTTCCAGTTTGCCAGCACAATTACCTGCTGAAGTCAATCTTGGCCAGCAACTCTTGCCTCTTCCTGCTCTCCCTCTCCTTCTTCATTTCCAGCTCCTCATCATCAGACAGAATGTCTTCATAGGAAAAGTCCTCAAAGTCCACATCGCCTGGCATGATGAACCTGGGGAGGGCGATAAAACCCATAAGTGTGTGTGTGTGTGTGTGTGTGTGTGTGTGTGCGTGTGTGCGTGTGTGTGTGTGTGTGTGTGTGTGTGTGTGTGTGTGTGTGTGTGTGTGTGTGTGTGTGTGTGTGTGTGTACACCTACCTCCCTTCATCCTCCCCGTTTCCTATTGCAATCAGAGCCTCCAGGTCGGTTCCATTCAGGCCGTACTGCAGGAGCTCTTTGGCCGCATCCACATTTTCTGGGACACGTTCAACACACTCGTGCAGCACCCACGAGCGTTTTCGAATCTTGCTCTGGGTGGGATGTAAGGGAATGATGGGTAAGAGTGTGGGTTCAGAAATAAATATTAGATTAAATAAGACAGAATTGGGAGGGGATGGTGTGAAAATGGGCAACAAATTGGTAAAAACGATGCATGAAATAGAGTCAAGGGGTTGTGCTGCACATTAGTGTGTGTGTGTGTGCGTGTGTGTGCTTCTCGTCCTCATCGGCACCAACACACACACACAGTTCTTAGCAGACACATAATATTCTGTAATAAACACCACGACTGATACAATTCTTCATCTTAACAATCTCCTTTTCCCATTTCCTCCCTCCTGTCTCATACCTTTCATTCATCTCTCACCAGATAATCTTGGATTGATGCGATGCTGACGGTACTTTTCCTCCACTGTCTCTGGTACACCAGGTCAGAGTCCAGATTGTATGCATGGGCGAGGGACAACGCTTCACCGTATTCCTCGTTGTCGATCTATGAGGAAAACAAGATATGCTCAGTATTAATAAAAGCATGTAGACTTCACTGCATCTTTTATGCCTTTTATCATAAGACTGTGAAGTACAAAAAGCAAAAATAAAAATATCTAAATATCTAAAGTGTTGCAACTTCTGAAGAAAACACTTAAATTGATTTTACATATGTTAAGGGGAAAAAAACAAAATTATACTACTATAAAAAGAGAGTGAGCATAACAAGCAACATTCTGTTTTACTGGCACAATTTTAAATTTCTCTCATTTTATGACACAATTTCAATATCAACAAGCTCATTTGCAAAGGGCTTTAGCAGAAATCACCAAATTAATTAGAATGCATCTAATGCCTTTTTAAAAAACAAAAACAATGTGTGCCTTTGGTTATGAATGCTTAAACCATTAATATGGTAAGGTTCAACTTTTTTCAGGAAGTTTACTTTGATCTCCTGTTTCGACTGTCAACTGTCAGTCTTCCTCAGAGGAGTCTGCTGATCTCTATCAATTTTCACTCTCTCAGACCATGTGGCGTCAGGGGGCGTGACTAGCCTGACAGAACTGTCAAGTTGGCCACACCCAGAAAGAACTCATGAGGACACATCAAAGCAATCAGCAGATGCCTCTGAGGGAAAATGACAGTTGACAGTCAAAACATGTCAGGATATCAAAGTAAATTTCCTGAAAAAAGTTGTATGACTAAATGAAACCTTAACAAAATGAACTTGGGGGAATTAGGCTTACACTATTACCTGTTTTTAAAATTACAGAGTCACAACCCTTAACGATAATCTTTGTTTTCAACTCTGAAATTTCCTCACCTTCGAGTAACTCTTGTATGAATTCTACTTATCCCCAAGTTTATTTTCTAATTTTTGCTTTTTCCAGATTTAAAATATGCACATCCATGGACTACTGGCATTTGTGTTCAAATTTGTGAGAAACAATACCGAAATATGCATTAAATGTCTTGCAAATCTATTTCCAAATTGTATTGAAAATATCCTTGAATTTTCTTGAAATCTGCTGAAAGATGTTTGATGCCTAAACTTGGCAATTTTCAATGACATTTAAGGTCTTTATTTTACTTCAATTAACTTTAATTGCCTTGAAAGATGAGGTCTCCCATTGAATCCTGCTTGTAATTTGAAACCAGGCTCGAATGAAAAACCGATAAGCCCTAGTGGCTACATGATATAGAGCAGGAGTGTCACACTCGTTTTTGTTCAGGGGACAAATACAGTGCAGTTTGATCTGAAGTGGGCTGCAGATTTTAGGCGGAGGAAAAAAAAAAAGTTATTTCCAATATTAATGTGCCCTAGTTTGCACATCCACGTGTAAAACTAGGGCACGACATGACATACGGTCCCTGAAGGATCTTCACTTCAAAAATCCTTGGGTTTGTGACCAATTGTTGTGCAATTTAGAGAATCTTTTGGGAAATGTGTGTGAGAAATTGCAGGATTTTAGAAAAATTAAGTTTGTTCAACAACTTGACTGCAGTCATGTGGTATAGGCATGGGAAAATTGTGTGCCACTGTAAATATTGTGAAGTTTTATTGAATTTGTGTATTTGGGGGGACAGAAATATCTACAACTCATTTACACAATGATTTATGATTTTTTTACTTCCTCCTGCGGGCTGAATTGGATGCTCTAATGGCCTGGATTTGGCCCCCAGGCCTCGAGTTTGACACGTGATATAAAGAGTTTGAAAGTGAAGTTTAAAAAGTTATTTAACAAGCATCAAGTATTTGTTTCAAACAATGGCAGAACATCAGACAGTAAAAAGCACAGAGAGAATGCTATGAACATGATTGTTAGCATTACTTTTACAAGCAATTGAGCATTTGTGATGTGAAAAAAATAACCACAGCCTTAAAATCATTGCCGTTGCTGTAAATGCTCAAACCTTTTCGCATATATTGTTGTTTAATGATAGTGATAATAGTGGCATGAACCATTAAATGTGTCATTATTATTGTTACTTAACTGCCTGGGAAAAGGTATAAATACTTTCCGACCGTAAAACATAGAGCGTGTCATATGAATGTGTCAGAGAAGGATTTAATTCGACAATAAAAAAGCACCTTTTGTTTATATAGGCCCACAGTTCCTGTGTATAAAAGTACATTTGCGCGCACACACTAGCTGACAGGCCTCTATCTCCTTCAGTGTGTAGGAGTACAAAGCAAAACATTAGCCAGCCTTGCAGTTCCTGGAGGGCAATAAGAACCCCACACAGTTAAACCTCACGTAGGAGGACATCAAAAAACACTTTGCTGTCTCTCTGGAATCGGCTAATAAAACAGTTAGCAGCCCTGCTAGAGTGATACTCAAACTGGACAAGTTTGGTCCAAATAGGAAATGTGTCATCAAGCAATTGAGAAGAATATGTTGACGTCGACACGAAACCCAAAAATGGGAAACTTTAAAATCGCACATGGACAAAAAAAAAAAAATCACTCTCAGGTGGGCCACAGATTTTATGTGGGAAAACAAGTAATTTCAACATTATTGTGCCCTAGTTTACACTTCTACATATACTTAAAATACAAAATATGTAACAAACCAACCATATCCATGCAAAGAGTGATAGATACCAGTCCCAACAGGATCCTCACTTTAAATTTCCTACATTTTGTGACCAATTTCTATTTAATTAAGGGAAATGTGATAATTTGAGGAAAATTGAAGAATTTTGTAAGAATTTTGAGTTTTTCTCAACAGTTTAACATTAAAAATGACTGCAATCAAGTGATATAAGCACCGGAAAAACTGTGAGTCCCTGCAAATATTGTTTAGATTCATTTACACAATGAGTTGTGTTTTCTCTGTCATTTTTACTTTCTCCTGTGGGCCGAATTTAATGCTCCAAAGGGCCGAATTTGGCCCCAGGGCCATGAGTTTGACACATGTGAAGAAGGATATCGACATCTGGACATTTGATCCATGAAACACATTAAATACTGACATTTCGGAGATTTCCGGAGACCAGCCATTGTGCTACTGACAAAACTTCCTGTTAACTTCAAAACAAGAGCCCTATTTACAAAAGCGTTAAAAACTATTGGAAGATTAGACAAGACGCTTTTGTTTTGAAAAGGGAATGTTTGACTTTTAGCTTGAAGCTAGTCCCAGGACAATTTTGCATTCCGCTCACAATGCATCATGAGTATGACTAGTGTGCCCACTGTGCATACTTGTCCTGATATAGTATACATCCAGATATTTCTTGCGTACGCAATCTTTTTTATACTATCTGATGTGAATGCACTATACATTCATTTTGACACCAGACAATATGAGTAGTACGTTAGGATGCGATTTCGAACACCGCCTTAAACTATTCCTAGAAGAAGCAGAAGCAGCTGGGAAAGTGCTGCTGGTACCGAGTGTAACAAAGAGATAATAATGATGCATTACTCTGTAACTCTCAATGGTTCGGATTGATAGTGATGACTAATGGCATCTAATGATGATGACAATGATGAAGAAGGCACGAGATGATAGGTCATAAAAATGACTGATGAATCATGCTGCAACTTGGGACCGTTGAGAGCAGATCCCACTCTCAGTGCATTTTATGATCGAGTATGTTGTATATTTGCTGCAATTTGTAGCATGTGGCTCCATGAGCCAGATTTCTAAATCGGCAATTAGCATTTCAGAGAATCTCCCGCGAGTCTGAAAAATACCCTTAAAGCAGACTGAAAATATTGCTTGGTTTCCATTTTGTCTGAAGTAAACTTTGGAGCTGATCCAAAAAAAAAAAAAAAAAAATAAAGAATGAGCCAAGCATTTCAGTGAACTGGCACAGGACTTATTTAGCCAGAAACCAATTTGTAGATCAGCCTGTTACAATGCATGCGATGACCAAACGAATTCATATGACGCCCTTCTGCGAAATTAAGTGCTGAAAGGAAAGAAAGCGCCGCATGGTAAATGTGATATCCACCACTGAAGAGAACTGACAACTGTTCTTAAAAATGATTAACTGGCATTACACTAAGGCGCATGTGACTCATGTATCAGCTAATGTGATAAAGGATTTTCATAAGGGATTGTATAATTAGAAAAAGACTATCTTTGAAATATTAAACAGGGCATATCCATTTCTTAGCCAAAATACATTTCCAAACCGAGTGTGAGGCAGAAAAATGCTTAGGAATTGTTGCTCTGACTGCAGAGCTGAAAGAACACGGAAACACAAACATAAAGGCACTCCAGCGTGAAAACTGATGATAGCGTTTTACAACATGTACACACAAGCGTAGTTGTGTGCCATCATGAATAAATAAACAAGATGAGATTGTGACTTTTGCACAGGTGTGTTTGTTTACACACCCGCACAGTTGTTAACTGCAACTGGAAATTAAATTCCACACAGCCTGTCACTGATTAGACTTCATTATTCACAAAAATAAAGAATAAAATAAACATTAAAAAGTCTAAAAGGGTCATTAGTTGCAAACAAGCCTGTAGCTAGCATATTAGCATGCTAACATTCAGTTAGCTTTTCGGAGCTAGCTTTAGCATTATTTATTTCACTGAAATGGTGGCAAATTACCCCAATGTGGGACCAATAAAGAATTATCTTAAAATGAGACTTGGTTTACATGATAAATATTTAAAAGTAAGAGTGAGAATTAGCTCCTCTAAAATTAGCTATAAACGTAACAACATGTGTAACCCTGTGCGTAGATTAAGACACTGAAAGAATGAGCTTTTATTTTATATGAATCGTTTTTATGTTGATTCGCAAGGCCAGTGATGCTGTGGGGATTAAACTGGACTCTCTGACAGTGTTGACCGAGAGGAAGAGCCTGTGCAAGGTGAAGGCCATCTTGGTCAATGAGTCCCATCCACTCCATGATGTGCTGGTCAGTCACAGAAGCACCTTCAGCACCAGGCTGATCCAACCACGGTGCTCCACAGAACGCCACAGGAAATCATTCCTGCCTGTGACAATCAAACTTTATAATGCATCACTGTAACCTCACTGCCTGATTGTTGTAAATATCTGAATCATATTTGTATTATTTTTGTAAATATCTGTATATAATTTGTATATTTGTATTATTATTATTATTATCTATCCTACTTTATTTTCTACTACTGTAATGTGTGTGTGTCTGATCCCTCTTTTACTTAATTATACACTTGTTTAATGTTTATTCTTTCTTTCGTCTTTGTTAAACATTTTATTATTTATTTGTGATTTTTTTTTCTGTGGCTGTAACAAAAGAAAGCAATTTCCCCCTGGGAATAATAAAGGAGTTCTGATTATGATTCAAGAAATGATTAAAGTAAAAGTGTCCTTGGTGTCCATAGACAGCTCTCTGGTCTTGTCCATGGTGGAGGACGGAGTCTGACTGTTTGAAGGTGTCTTTTATACAGATAACAAGTTTAAACAGGTGCCATTATTACAGGTAACGAGTGGAGGATAGACATCTTACTACTTCTTCAAGAAGCTCTTCTGTGAGAACTAGAATTCTTGCTTGTATGTAGGTGCCAAATACTTATTTTGCACAAAGATTTACAAATAAATTATTTTAAAATCATACGATGTGATTTTTTGGAATTTTTTCCACATCCTGTCTTTCACAGTTGAAGTTTATAGACCTCTCTCATCTTTTTAAGTGGGACAACTTGCACAATCACTGGCTGCCAAATACTTGTTTTTGCCCCACTGTATGTCCTTTCAAAAGCAAAACATGTGTTTTATTTGTATTGTATGTCTGTTCTGTTAAACTGACCATGGACATTTACAAATTATTCTACGGCTAATGATAAAAAAACAGCTTTGATGGTTTCTTCGTGGGCATTGTTGATATTTGTACTAACTACTTATCATCATTTGAACTTTTTGTTGTTTATTAGTTACTATTGTGTGATCACTCACATCCACTCGTCATTAAACTGGGCTTTATGTGGCTGCTGCACTGAAACGAGTCTGACACTTTGACTCTAAATCATTAACTAAAACATTAAATTTGTTTCATCAGAGCTTAATGAGACATTTCTAAAATGTAATTAGTAAATATTATAACAGATGGTCAGGTCAGGGAATTACTAGCTATGGTAAATGCAAAGAAAAACTGTGTTATAATTTGGCAAAGATACAGTAAGTTTAAAACAACAGTTGAGATAGAAATACATGGTACATGCAAAGTTATTAACCTGATATTTTAAATTTGATACTGCACTTTGACACTGTCCATGACTATGAGACTACGGATGGAAATTAGCTTTACGCTAAATGTGGTGTATTTACAACTTCCCCTGTACATTAATACACACTGTCCCACTCAAATAAACAAACAACTAAATAAAAAAAATAAATATCAAAATAAGCCCAGCAGTATAATATGGTGACTGTCAGTACATTTCAAGCTGATTAATAACTCGACTTCCTGTGTTGTTTACTAAAATATTTTTCTAAAATAAAAATAAACCCATTCATTCTAAAATATGGTAAAATCACAGCCTTTTACAGTATAAAATGTAATGTTTTCTTTAAATAGCATATCATTAAAACTAATTGTAAATTGGAGTAAAGACCTGGCTACAAATGTCAATTTTTTTTTATTACATTGTTATTTATTTAAATACGTAATTATTTAATTATCTGACGCGTCATTCTCAAAGAACAAAATTGTCATAAATTAAAACATAATATAATATCAATAATAAAATGTAAAAAAAAAAAAAAAAAAAAATGGATCATTAAAATGAAGTGCAATCAGTCTTTTTACATGAGTAATGCAGCTTAATAAAGAATATAAATGCTTACAATAACTATTTGTTTATTATTCTCTATTATTAACACTAAAGCGGCTGTATTGTCCGCCTACCTTCCTCTGGTAAAGCTCCTCTGGTGTCGTTGACCTCAGGCTGACCAGCCGATAGTTCTTCACCACAGTACGAGGACGTTTGCGTGGCGGGGCGAACCTTTCCATCTCCGTTGCGTAATATAGGCCCTGCTTGACGTAGCCAAAGTAGCGAGCTTTAGCCGACGACTCATCGTCTGAGTCCGAGTCTCCGCCATCGTCGCCCTCCTCGTCCTCAATGGTGCCTCCGCTGTGGCTGCTCTCCAGGCGGACACGTTTCTGGGCCAACTTCACCTCACACTAACAGTTCAGGGGGTAAACAGAAAGGTGTCAAATCATCAAGTGGGATGTAATAATGCGATTTATGATAATCTACATAACAAATACCCTGATACATTTTTATTAGATAAAATCATAGTGTACGTGTAAGCTCACAGATGAATGTATCTAACATTACTTACTCCAAGAAGAAAGAGAAAAAAGGTAGAAATTGAAAGTTGGTTTTCATCTTCACTTTTAACACTGTTTGGTGACATTATCACACATTGCATTGTAGAAGCAAGAACAAGCATAAATGGCAGAGGTGAAAGTATTGGGTATTTGTGAGTATATTTCAATATATAGTGTATATATATATATATATATACTATACCTTTCTCTGTATTTTTTTTGCGGCATCCAGTGGTGTGACAAACTTATTTCTGCTTTCAACAAACTTTAAATGATTTGTAAAGTATGTAAAGCACTGACAACATCTAAGCAATAAGCGACAGATATCATTCCCTGCAGGCTCTTCACCTAAATTTTACTTGATTTTGTGATTCGTTTTTATTTAATTTGGGGAAATCTTGTGGAATAATTTGAGGAAAATTGCAGGATTTTTGGAAAAATTCAGTTCTCTCAAGAATTTGCTTTGAAAAATAATTGCCATCATGTGATATAAACATCGTCAGAGCTAGAAAATATTGTAAACTTTAATTGAATTTGTGTGTATTTTTCAAAATAGACAACTGGCACATTTACCAGTTGTAGCCATATTGTGTTGTGACTGACAGATAGTAACAATCATATTTTAAAAATAGCAGATCTGAGCATATTTCAGCCACAAATACATTATTTTGCAAAGTGATGCTATTTATAAAGGTAACCAGGTGAGGATAAATCAAAGAAAGAAAAAAAAAAGAAAGGGGGAAACAAAGCAAACAAAACAAAAATTAATTAAATTTAAAAAAGAAACAGATATGTGGAATTTAATTTGTGTATTTTGAGGGACTGCGATAACTATGACCAAATTAGTTGGTAATTTATACATGTATTCTTCGTGTTTTTTTCTCTTTCTCCAGCGGGGCACATTAGATGCTCTAAAGGGCCAGAATTGGCCCCTGGGCCTTGAGTTTGACACGTGCTTTATATCTTGATGTGCATAAAAATGTAAATATAACAGCTTCATGTTGAGTATAAACACACAACAGCAAGGTCAAGCTACTCAACTTTAACCCTATTCCTTTCCCTGATGATCACTTGTGAGACTCAGGGGAGCAATTTCTGCTTTACACCTTTACTGAACTCATAAAAAACAACAAATTAATACCTTTGACACTTTCTAGGGGACAGTGTTTTCATACCGTTGCTGGAGAATCTCAAAGCAATAGCGTGTGCGATCAGCCTTTGCTAGCTGAACTTTCAGCATGCTACAAAGCTAGCATCATATTTTTAAATGCACTATTTTGGGCTAAATGATTGATCTGCCACCAAACTGGATTATAATTGAGAGCTTAAAAGAAAAATTGACATTAGAAACCAGGAATAGGTGTGTAAAGTTTGTATCTGATTGTTTATTCACTATTTTTGTGATCCCGCAAAAAAAAAAAAAAAAAATTAAATATGTTAACTGCAGCTTGTTCTCATTTTTTTCCCATCCCTTTGGGTGTCTGTAGAAAAAAAGAAGAAAAAAAGCTCCAACAGACTTTAGCACCTGTACAATAATTAGTGCTCATAAACTCATGTACTGCACATCTGTGGAGACATATGCACCAGTTTCCGAGTAGACCCATGTTTAAGACATTGTCAATTCACACACTGCTGCAGAAAAGATCCCTACCCTCCACCACCCACCCCCCAGTGAAGCAGGCTGATGAAACCTTTCCTAAGAGATGACAGCTAAAGAAAATCCTGCCACTTTCCTTTCTTTCTGCGCAATCAGATATGAAATGAAATCAAAGAATATGACTAAAATAAAAGCAGCAGGCAGATGTGATATCTTTGTAAAAAGGATCAAGACGGAGGAACACGTATTTCATCTACCCCATGTTCTTTCCAATATTCATGCACACATAACTGTACATGATATACTTTCAAACACAGTTACAAACTTCTTTTGGGAGTAGAATTTAAAATCAAAGATATGACATCCATTTTTAATCTGGTCTCATTTCCTCACAGAGTAACCTAGGCTGGGATAAAGCAACATTTTTTCATTCTATTATAGAGAATTATCAATAGTTGGGTTAGGCTTTCATGTAAAATATGATAATTTTTCTGGTGTTTCTCCTAATAACGCGACAAATCTTAGATGCTGCTAATGCTAACTGTAATTTAGTTAGAAAAACGAGCTGATAACAGGAAACTATGTGCTTTTTCACATGCAAGAGTATTATTTTTTCCTATTTACTTCTATTACTTTTATAACTTTTAAAGCCTCCTGTGGACAAGTGTCGCAAATTAGCACTGGTGCAAAAACACTCAAAATACATCTTGGTTGTCTAATGGTATTGTTAAGTCCACATCAAATAAACAAGAAAATACATAATAAATTGCTACGTTGCATCAAAACTAGTTGAGGTTGTCAATTACAACAATGGCAAATGATAACAAATTTGTTTTCTGGCCCTAATCACTTTATTTAAAGTTGGTATGTAGTTTTTTTAACCCATGAGATAAGGAAGTATTTGTGAAATTCGTATGCACACTGATCCTTTGTTTTTCAACCTTGGGGTCGTGGCCCCACATGGGGTCGCCTAGGGGAAAAAATGGGGTCACTTAATAATAAAAATTAAAAATTTTGATTATTTTTTAATTTTTAAATGTATTTATTTTTTGTTCATATTATTTTTGCACAGTTTAAAAAAAATAATAATATATCACAGAGATGGATATACAGAGCAGGAAGAGGCAGAAAGCTCAAAGAGCTTATATATATATATATATTTCTTTTTTTTTTTAATTAAAACTTTAATTTTCTCAAATATAAATCTAGTTTGAATAAAAAGCAGTATAAAAATAGTGACTTAGTGCACTAATCCTGGCTGCTTTGTATTTGTAACACGTTATAAAAAGCATGATCAAAAAAATAATTTTAGAGAAAGAAAGTCATTCGTGTTGCCAGAAATTTGTGATATTAAAATTGGGTCACGACAAGAAAAAGGTTGGGATCCACTGTACTAATCTTAAAAATGGGTTATGTGTGTATAACTTTATGTTTTTTTTCTGACCCAGACAGTGGATGCTAAGATAGAGTGATGGCCTGGGGCACACTGGTAGATGAGAAAAATAGATGAAAGGATGAAAAAAAAAAACACTACAATGCTCTCTCACATAATACGTCTTTAAAAGCACTGAGGGCTCAAATCTATCATCTATGACTCACACTGAAGGGTGTTTTTTCACGAGCCCCGTAGACTGCCCTGTTCATCTGAATGCACAGTCTCAGGTTTTTACCTCCAGGCTGAGGAAGCCCCCATCGTGAGCGGCAGTGACTCGGGGCGAGGGCTCGAACCATTCGCAGGATTTCCCCAGGAGGTTGCGCAGCGTCCTCACGGATGAGACGGTGACGGATCCAGAGCAGCGAGCCAAAATCAACACGTTGTCACTCCACCAGCTCACATCAACCAGTGGGTAGTACTGTTCCTTATCTAAAAAGATAGGAACAAACACACACGGACTTAAGATCACGCATCAGGGTATCAGGGTTTTTTTTTTTTACATGCTTTGTCTGACCTCACCTTTGTAGGGGAACAAATGTTTTAAGATTTGATAATAATTATTATTATTAATATAAGCATTCCCGTCATGCCAGGGTGCCATCTAGAAGTAGAATTAAAGTGTTCTAGATCACTTTTATTTCAATTGATACCATTCAAATTTTGGTGGGTTCTTCTCATTGATTAGAGGTCTAATAAGATCATAATGTTAATAAAAAACAGCAGGTATAACATGTTAATTTATTAAACAGGTGTTTTTTTTTTTTATTATTTTTGTATATTTGTTTATGTATATATTCTGTTTTATTGCTTTTTTTATGCAATTTCCTTTCTTGCAAAGTGTTTTCCCTCTTTCTATGTACAGGCCCATGTATATATTCCTATTTATCTGCTGCTGAAACCGAAACAAATTCCCCCTTTGTGGGATGAATGAAGTATTTTATTACTTTACTCCAATTTTTCCCCCACTCCCTCGTACATTGTAAGGAAAACCCTAACAGAACCATCTACATACCTCACATATACAACAAAGAATGTGTACATATCTCAAATCCGTGTACAAAATGGATGTAATGTGTTATACCAGTTAGTCAATAATAAACTTTGAATGTTTGTGAAATGGCCTATTATCATCATCATCACATTTGAGGGATGATGATAACCACCTGTATAATAATATAACATATTATACCTGCTGTTTGTATCAACATTATGATCTTATCAGACTGCTAATCAGTAGGAAGAACCCGCCAAAAATTGAAAGGTATCAATTAATAACCCATAAAAGTGATCTAGAACACTATAATACCACTTCTAAACGGCACCCTGCACATGACACAGTTTCACTTACACAATGATTCATGTTTGCTCTGTCATTTTTACTTTCTCCTGCTGGCCAAATTGGATGCTCCAAAGGGCCGGATTTGGCCCCCGGGCCTTGAGTTTGACACCTGTGTCTTAGGTGAAGGAATATGCAGCGCTAAGAACTGTTAATTTACGATACCCCTGCTGTCACAAAAACTATCCCTAAACTGTACAAAATGATTTACCAGAAACAGGAACAGACACAAGCAACTGCTGAAGCCCAACATTACACACATTCACCATGTGGACATAGCAACGTAGATTTTTTGCTGGTCCTAACACACTCTGTGACTAAAAACTGTAATAATTCAGTGAATAGAAAATGTGAAAAACATTTTAAATTGTATCCATGTGTGCAGTGCCATGTCAGCTATACAAAGTTGCTTCAAGCCAAAGTACCTTTTATTTTCCTCCTCCTCTCAAGCGATGTCTTCCACTCCGGATTGATCTCCTCAAATCCTGGCTGCAGGGAGGACCGAAAGATGGAGGAAATGAAGAGCAGTGCGAAGGGCAAGAAATTAATCTGCTAACCCTGTTTACACTCAGTGCGCACACACACACGTACACATACACTGCATGTAGTGAAGCACAACAAACACATGCTGCAGAATCTGCAAATAAGCTCCTCTTCGTAAGCTCTTTCTCTTAGTTAGTGTACGTTCCTACTAACGCTAAATATTGGTACTTTTTCTTTATGAAAAAGAGATTACATCAACACAGTTGAATAAATCAAATTAAACATCTAATATGCCAAAGACCCTGAAGCATCTCCCAACATACACTTGGTAGTATGTTGGTTACAAATGTTGGTTTATTACAGCAATAATGCTTATGGACACCTATAACTAATCCAGTGGTCTCCAAACTTTTTCTATTGCGCCCCCTTTGAAGAATGAAAAACATTCCCAAGTCCCCAAATTGAGTTAATCTGTCCTAAATGAAGAAAGAAATCCAGAAAAAAATGTCTCTCACACACATAGAACAAACCAATTGCACACAGAAAAACTAAGACTTGAACTCCAGACCAAATGGTGTAAAGGAGTGCTTCTCAAAAGGTGGTACAGGTACCCCTAGGAGTTCTCAATGACACTACTTGAGACTAGAGAGAGTGGAAAAGTCACAAATAAAAGCAAGTATTTTTGGTTTAAAATGGTAACAATCATAATAATAATGATGAAAATTATCTTGATTAGAACATGAAGTGAAAACACAAGGGTCAGTCTTGGTCCCACCAGGTGGGAGATGACAGGAAATGACAAAAACTGTAGAAATAAATCTATTCAGAAGGCACTAAATACTGTTTCATTCCACTTATTTACAAAGTTAGATTCTTCAAAATGTGTGTTATCCCTCATTCATTCAATCATTATGCTCTAAAGCTGTTTTTTTTTTTAAAATAGTATTCTGAGCAAAATGTTGTAGCTGAACAAAAAGGGGGGGGGTACATGGATTCAAAAATAATGGGGGTACTTGAGCCAAACAAGTTTGAGAACCACAGGTGTTAGGAAAACAGAACTACCCCTGATTCTACTAAGGAGGTACCGGTAATAACCAGTGTAAATGCTTTTTAATAACAGTTCTTTAAAAGTTCACCTGTTGGTCTTGAATCCATGCTTCCCTTTGTCTGAGTGAAGGAATGTCCCAGAGAGACAGACGACCAGAGAAATGAATGACAGCCAACAGGGAGCCGTCAGGACTCAGACTCATACGAAAAACACCATCCTGCAAAAAAAATAAACATTTTATAAACCAGTGTTTCTCAAATGGGGTACACGATGGCCCTACAGGGGGTACTTCAGAGAGAGAGAGAGAGAGAGAGAGAGAAAGAAAGAGAGGAAAATGAACAAATGAAATTTTAAAAATTATGTGGTTTTATAGTGTTTATTTTTAGTTAAAAATGATAATGACACTAAAACAGCAACTCACAAAACAAAAACACACAAAATAATTACACTGAATAATAAAAAGAACAGACACGACAACAAAATACACCAAATGACACAAAGAGAGAGAAAAAACTTACACAGAATGACAAAAAAGAAACAATAAATGAAGGAAAAATGACAAGAATACTACAAAATAGACAAAAATAACAGAGAAACAACCAAACGACATCAAAAACACGCACTGACAGAGAAAATTGTTAATAATACCAACACATAAAAATGACAACAAAAAACACAAAATAAGAGAAAAATACACTGAATAAAAACAAACAACAAAATACACAAAATGACAAAAAAAAAAAAAACACACGATGACAGAAATGATCTTGATTAATACATTAACTGAAATTAATGTCAGTCTTGTTCCACAACAGGAGGGAGATGACCAGAAAAGATTAAAAAAAACAATAACTATAGAAACCATAGAAATAAATCTATTCAGGAGGCACTAAATACTGTTTTTAGATTCTCTAAAATCTATGTTATCACTCATTCCTTCCATCATTATGCTCTAGAGTTATTTTTCATAGTATTCTGATCAAATGTTGTCATTAGACAAAGGGGGAACCTGAGCCAAAAAAGTTTGAGAACCACTGGTATAATCCAAGTGTCCAGCTTCAACAAATGACATCTCTGTTTGCCCTCTTACTTTTTCATCTCCTTGTCTGGAAAAGAATCTGAAGCTGGGAATCCGGAAGAAACCTCTCTTCTGATTCTAAAACACATCAGGAAAAATGATTCAGATGCTATAAGAGTTGTTGGTTTTTTTCTGCAGTGGTTAATGTGTGTATGTATCTTCTTACCGTACTGACATCATCTTCATAGCTGGTAACCTGCTTGTAGTGAGGAGAGCCAGAGAGAGCCCTCCAGGCAGTTATGCCGCAGCAGCAGGCCTTAGAGGCACTGTCATCCCCTGATTCACAGCCGCCCACCAGCAGCAGTCTAAAGGCGCGCACACACACACACACACACACACATTTTTAGTTTGGGTTGGAGTTAAGCACCGACTCCACTTTTGCCACTAAGCAAAAGCTAAATACTTTGAACATCACTTATTAATCAGAAGAAAAGCTCTCCCACTGTGGCCACACTACAAAAGAACAGAGGTCCTGTATTCCCAGTGAAATACAGCTAATGTAATGACAGCTCAGCTCAAGCCTGCCCCCTGGTGTAGCGATGTTAAAGACTTAGCAGGAGCTCAAATGTGATGATTGCTTAATCAACCATGTGAAAACATACTGTGAAATGACAACCATTCATGCCTAACATAAGGTGTTTGATGGGTCCTAAAATAGATCTATGCCTTTCTCTGGAATGTCTGTTGTTAATCAAGATCACACGTGATAAACTCAAGGCCCAGGTGCCAAATTTGGCCCTTTAGAGTATCAAATTGCATTGCCTGCAAGCAAAAGTTAAAATGATTAAAAACATGAAACATTTTCTAAACCAACTAATTCAGCTGTAGATATCTCAGCACCTCCAAAAACAAAAGTTCAATTCAAATCCACAGTATTTGCAGAACTCAGTTTTCCAGTTTTTATTTCACATGACAACAGTCATGTTTAATCTTAAATTGTTCACAAAATCTAGCAATTTTTCCTCAAATTCTGCTGCCTTGGCTCTACAGACAGCGACGGCCAAAGGAGTTGTCACTTGAAGTCAGTTAAAAAGTTCAAATTTTTCAACTTTGACTGACTAGGTCGCACTTGACTAGTCGCTCAAATCACGCAAGTCAGATCGCTTGAGGGGAGATAAATTGAGGTTACGGGTCATTTATATTGATTTGAATGTAATCTAGTTGCTTCAGTCACTCTAGTTGCGTTCTGTGTGAAAGCACATTTAGTGCGCATGCGCAGCAATTGAAAACTAGCTGGGGATGAGCGCGTACGACAACCTTACAACAGAATGATTGACATTTAGGAGGATCAATGGTCTAGATGAATCCACCTGGAATTGGAAGCCAAAACAATATCCTCCACAATACCTTTAAGGTCAAACTGGTCCATATTTGGCCCCTGAACTAAAATGAGTTTAACACCCCCTGCTTTAGATGCTAACAAGTGGTCAACTGTTGAATACATTAACTATTTATATAAACCCCTTTACAAATATTTGTAATTTCAGTCGTCTTTTTCTCAATCTGACTTCCCTTTATGTGATGATGACCCACTTTTCAAACAGGGATTGTTTGATCCATCAGCAGGCAAAAAAGAAACCTAGCAATCAATAGCAGCAAAAAATCTATTAAGATGCAAGACAAGTCTGGCAAAGTTGGTCTTGTAAAGAAGAGGAATAGAGAAAACAGGGTTAAAGGGTAGAAAGCAGACATCATTTGCTGTGATCTATATCTATGGTGAATTCTTAAAAGGATTTCAAAAAGGTTTTTTATTTGTAACCAAGTCTTTTTGATAAAGTTACTTTTTGTGTGGTTTAAAAAACAGCTCTATTAAAGTCACCCTAATTTGTTTGGTAGCCTGGTAATAGGGGTGGGACAATAAACAAAGTTCACAATACCATAAGCGATAACGATAGGGGATAATATTAGGGGAAAAACAAAAAAGTTTGTAAAATAACCATGGTTTTATTCAACTAAGTCATCACGTCTTCAACTCAAGTGGAAAAAAAATGACAATAATAAAAAAAAAATTTTTTTTTCCAATTTTAAGTGCAAAACGTGCCACTTGCAATAGAATGCAAAAACACGGACTGACAATTCATGCCTGTTTAAAGTTAAAACCAAATCATGTCATCATCATGACATAATTCAACAAAGTATTTAATTCTGTGTATGAACTTTGAACTATTAACCCCCCATCAAGCAATATCGCGATACCACTCGTACCATCGACGATAGATCTTGTGACGTTTTATTATCATGATATCTTGTCACACGATATATTGTCCCACCCATACCTGCTAACCTGTGCAATGATTAGTCATTGCACAGGTTACCAGATAAAACCGCTGAAATCAATCAACAAAATTTAAAGTTCAATATTGAGCCAGCATGACATTGCATCTAATCTGAGAGTTTTTTTGGGTTTTTTTTTCACGTTTTTTTTAAAAAGGTTTTCAAAAGAACACGGTTTTCATAAATGCAGGATTCGAACATGGAGGCTATCAAATAATAGATGACAGTAATTAATTAGATTGCCATTAGATAATCAAATACACACTGCTCTTCTTGGAAATTCTCATTATCCAAAATACAGATTTTTGCTGCTATAATCAATATCCAAATCTACCATAATTATAGTAATTCTGGATGATGAAACTTACCGGTGTCCAGGGTGGTAAATCGCTGAAGTGATGCCATTGGAGTAGTGGGAGCCAAAACTAAAGGCGTGGTTCTCCTGAAAGTTTTGATTGGTCCCCACACTGAAATAAAGATCAGAGTAAGTAAATCACAAGAAAGAAGCAAAGATTAACAACATGAACCCTCAGAACAAAGCAGTTAAAGTTTGCTTTCTTTCTAGCGTTTCTATCCACACTGCATTTATAATGAGTCAAGACAGTGTGGTATGTGTTGTTGTGGTGTTTGCAATAGAACACAGACAAAACTTTTACACAGTTGTAGACAGAAAGAAAGTCGAGAAGGTGATTTAATGTAGAAACAGAGCTTTCAGTTTGAAATTTGCTCCAATTTGGAAACAAAATGAAAGCAGTGTGTGTAAGCTTCAAACAAAGATTGAACACTCCAAACTGCGGTACAAATGTTTCCCATTCCTTAATCACCTTCTCACACTCTGACACCCACTTGGCTTTAAAATGCTCCACATGATTGTAAAAGAAAATTGAATGACTGTTTTTCACCTTTTCAGCAAATGCCTCCATGCACGCAAATTACAGAAAATAACAAAGGAAATTCATATGATCAAGATTCAGCACACGTGCAGTTATCCAATGCTTAGAAAATCACAAGATCCCTGCTTATTATGTATGACGGTAGAAAAGTGGTACATATTTGAAACGGTTCCTGCACTAATGCTAAATTAAAAAAAGGATGCTGCAGACTGCCAAGTGGAAGACATACGCGCACATCTGCTTGCTTGACGGTCCATCAAAGTCGAAGATGACGTAGCTTCTATTCTTTTGAACTGGTCGGTGGCAATCATTGCTGATGACGATGCCACTCCATGCGACTACGAAGCCCGATCCTGGAGCCACACGTCCTGCCACAGTGTGGACATGTCACGCCTGGATCAGGGGACTAGGATGGTTCTGGAACTGTGGTGTAATGTATTTGCCGGAGTTGGCTTCGACCATCTTCCAGATGCATGACCCCGTTGTTGCACAGAGAATGCCACAGCGATCATTTATCTGCGGCTGCCTCAAGTTTGCTGGGTTTGATGTTGCATCTCTTTGGTGTCCGTTTCAAATGGTCTTTGAAACGCAGCTTTTGTCCTCGAGGCTTTCTACTGGTTAAAGAGTTGGCCAACCCACCAAAGTTGTTATGGATTCGGTCTTGCCATGTGATGCCAAGGATGGGTTGAAGGCACCTGATGTTAAATGCATCAAGGCAACAGATGTGTCTAAGTTTTATTGTTCAGGTTTCTGACCCATACAGCAGAGTTGAGACACACTGCCCTATAGACTGACAGTTTTGTTGAGGCTCCAAGGTTGTTATTTTCAAACACTCGAGACTGCAGTCTCGCAAAGCCAGAGGAGGGTGAGTTGATACGAGCCTGGATGTCATCATCGATCTGGCATGTTGGGGTCAGAATACCCCAGTGGTAGCAAAATTGCTCAACCTTGAGGGATGTACCGCTCATGATAAAGACTTGGGGAGTAGGGGTTTAGGACCTCTCATTGTTTTTTGGGTATTGATCACCAGACCTACTGATGACAGGGGTGTGGGCGAAGAGTGCATAATCGTCTGCATATTGCAGCTTCTTGATGTTGGTGTCTGCCATCTTGGTCTTTGCCTATAAGCAAGGGCCATCAGGGCCAGGGCTCTTATTTTTGATGCTTCCGATTGCAGAGAGGACTACTCTAAACATTAAGGGGGTCATCGAGGGAAGGAGATGATGCTCAAAAATGTATTGTTTGTCCTTGAATTGTAGAAGACCATCAGCAGAACTTACTGGGGTGATGGTTTGCTTTCGTGGGCCATAGATGGATTTTACAACAGCATAAAATGTGTTATTATGTATATGTGTTATTTGCATCTGCATATCTCGGATCTCCTGGGCTTTTTTGAGCCACCATTCATTTTCCATGACCCACAGTTGTTTCGGTGTCAGCTCCGATTGTTTTGAAATAGTGGAGAACAGACAGAGAGTGAGGATTGGAGGGCAAGGCAGAATGGGCTTTACGCATGGCGTCCAGCGGCTCCTGTATTTCTGCCGAGCTGTTGTCGAACCAGTCTAGATGCTGCTTTTTAGTAAAGCCAATGGTTTTGGAGGAAGATTGGTGTAATGTTGACCTCGGTTTTGCCCACTCACTGTCCGTGTGACAGGTGGTGCCATAGTCCTCTGAGGTGGCAAGTACCGTAGCCAAAACACACACACACACACACACACAAAGAAGCTGTGGCAAAAAGTTCAAATCAGACGTCCCACTGTGTGCTCAAATAAGGAGCAACTAGCAAAGCACTTGTCATAAAAACAGTTATCACTGCCTTGAACAGTGATAAACATCATGCAGCATTAAACCTTACTGCAAATAGGTTACGTTATAGATAAGGTCATTCAAATGAGAAAATGAATAACAGCTTTGTTTAGGCTGGTGTATAAATATGTTGCCTTTCCAAGTTTTTAGTAACGACAGAAATTGAAGAAAATCTTGTAAAAGCTCAGAGAGAGAGGGGGGGGGTCTGTAGGATTCTGTTGAAGGAATTTTTAGCAACAGAAACAGACATACAGTGAGTCTTCTCTCCTTTAGTCTTTAATTGAGAAAATTATTTTTTTTGGTTATTAAGACAAAATTGGAGAAACAAATAAAACCAAAACACACTTTGGGAAAGAGTGAAATTGGGTGGAATGGATCATGTTGTAAAAAAAAAATAAATAAACAAAGTACCTGCAGTTAAAAAAAAGTTGAAAAACTGATAAAAGCCGCAAAACTAACGTTTTGAGTAAACAAAAACAAAAATTTGAAGTGTAACCAGCTTTACTGTCATTTGAAAATTGAGCAAAACATTGCGTAACAAACATATTTTTTTAAAAAAGAAAAAAAACAATAATTTAAAATATTTTATTCAGGATCAAAATTAAAAAAAACTTACAGTTAGTGAAAGCAATCGTATTCCTTGATAAGTCAGGAATGTCACATGTTCGCACATAAAAAACCACATAATTCCTGAGAACTCATGACTCACTTCGTATTTCAATCATGAAATGCAGTGTGCGACTGTGCGCTAACAAAAATGACAGAAAAAGAGGTCATAGTGATCTGAACCTTTAACAGATGCAAAGTAGCTTTTTATTCACAAAGAAATTTGACTCTAAAGTTTGGGAGGCTTTTAAAATACAAAAAGTCAAAGTGACTCAGACACAAACTAAAAACCTTTGGGGACAGATCCTCCAAATCTCTGGACAGATATATTTAAAAGGTTTTTCTTATAGTATGAGCTTTACAAAAGCTTTTTTCTCTCACCTGACAAGATAGCTCTTAAGTCCACCACCGTAAGTGATAACTAGAAGCTCTGCTGACCACTGAGCACTCGTTGTATATTCCAAGAAGATCAATCCTGCCACGGCACAACTGAAGTCTCCAGGAAAGCTCACTGCCTGGATCAGTAAAAGAGAAAGAAAATCATGGATAAGAATAAGCAGCCACTGGCTTTGCAAAAGTGACAATAAGTATCTGAGTTATTGAGGAAAGAATGTGTCCATATTTGGTTTTCTAATCTTTCTCAGTTCATCCTGTTTGCAAAGTGTTTGGGACAAGAATAAAATTACATGATAGAAGACACACACAGAGCAAGTGTTTAAAACAGTCATCTTGTTTTTTAGACACTTCCTCTCTGTGACAATTAACTTTTTATCATTCCTCTGAAAAAGTGAGTCATTGGTGTGTGTTTTTAACAATGACAAACGAAACAAACAAGTAAAACAGCAAAGTAACACCCACTGTGGATGCAAAACAAAGCAGGTTCCACCAAAAGAACGAGGATCACAAACTTAGAGACGAGGGCAGCCAGAGAAAAGTGTTGTGCTAACTCTGACAGGATTGATGGAGGAAGGGCAGGAATGACGGATCGATGTGGATGAATGATGCAGAACAGAGAAAGCATTAAAGTGCATTTTACGATGGATTTTAAGCAGAGACAGTGGAAGACAGATATGCAATAATGAAGGAACGGATGGGAGGGCTGGGAGGGCGACCTGGGGAAGTCTGTGGGAGCAGGCGGTGTGTGAAAATTTAAAGAGATGAGGTAATATAGATAAGAGGAATGAACGTTTAAAGCAAAAAATGAATTAAAAAGTAGGCGGCACAAGAAAGCCGTGTGTGTCTGAACGGGAGGCAGTGGGAACCTTAAAATGAACACTGAATCCATTCAGAGGGTTGGCTAGCTTAAAGGCTGATGGAGATGATAATTTCTTATCAGATACAAACATAGCGTATGACTCATAGATCAATAAATCAAATATCATTTGCTTGAAAAAAGATGTAAAAGGTTGAAATTGCCGCTAAAAAGTTTCTTTTGATCTCCACTCTAAACACTATCTTATTGACATAGCCAAAAAAGTTTCACGCATTGCATTGTGGGATGTGGAATCCTGTAGACTTATTTTTACTTCATTCTTACTCAGATTTCTTGTCTGTGCCAACAAAAACACTTCTATTTTTTGCCACAAGACATTTATCTTGGGGTTTACACGGAAAGATCCAAATCCGGCCACAATTTAATTTCTCACTAAGTGAGATGACATCATGGGGAATACTGGGAACAAGCAAGAACAAAAATGGAGTCAAGCGAATCACTGTCAGCCTTTTCTGGCAGGAAACACATGAACTCACAGGAAAGGTGCGTTTTACACCGAACGTGACTTAAGCGACTATAGTTGCTTAAATCACATAATTGCGCTTTTTGCTCGCTTCATCAATCCCAGTGATGTGACGAGTGATGTGGGGAGAAACGTATTGCCAAATGAATGTCGCAACACAGCGTCACTCAAAGTCACTTGAAAATTTTCAACTTTGAGTGACTTCCAGCGACTCAGATCACACAACTGAGTCGCTGGAATCGCGCGAGTCGCGTTGCTTGAACGGAGGCCGCTTGACGTTGCGTCATTTAGTTTGATTTTAAATGTAATCTAGTCACCCGAGTCCCTGAAGTCACGTTCGGTGTGAACGCACCTTAAGAATGAAGTGAAAACACGTTTATGCATCCAACAACAGGACGCCACATCCCACAATGCACTGCGCTAAAGATTCCCAATAATTTCCACGAGAGTTTATCAGTGGAGACCAAAACAGACTTTTGAGAGGCAATTTCAACCTTTTACATCTTTTTCTCAAGCTAATGGTCTTCGATTTATTGAACTAAGTAGGTCTACACTACAGATGATGAACGTTAGAGGAACACTAAATGATTGTTTGTGAGAATACTTGTAATCCATTGAAGCAATTACAACCCCTTCGAGAATAATGGTAATCACATACACCTTACAAACTAATTAGTCGTCACTTCAAAAGAAAATAAACAGTTTTCATTCATTTGTATTTTTTTTTTTTACACTTTGCTGCAGCTCTACATATCAAAATGCTGCACCAACATATTTTGATAGCTTAACATATCTGATATTTTCACTTGTTTTCTGACATCTGTTGCCTCTGCGTGATGCAGCCCTTTTCTCCAACCCACTAAGCAAGTGGCACCATTACCGGTGGGATGACAAAGAGTTCGCTGCCCATGAGGTCAAAAAGGCGCACGGTGCCGGTGCTCTCAGCGTAGGCCAGCAGGGTACAGTCATAGCTCCACGTCACCCTCCTCCACTGGGGGTTTGGGTCCTTTGGCACTGTAGTGGAGAAATGACAGAGCTTTAAATCCCAGAGAGGGGGAAAAAAAAGCGAGAACAGACTCAAGTATCCTAAAGTGAAAATTAAGACAGATAAGTAAACTCCTCTACGAGTAATCCCTGGTGTTATGTGGTCCACCTGCGATGAATACAGATGGGAGAAACTATAAAGCTAAAGCCATACATCAGCACAAAGCGACTAAGGACTTATCCAATTCATCTATGAGAGGTAGCTAGAGTAATGTGTGTATAATTGACTTTCAAGAGGTGCACGCACTCTTGTAGCAGCGTCTGGAGGGAGAAGGGGAGAAAGGTGGAACAGTAAAGCCGAAGAGAAATGCAAGAGGCAGATTGTAAATCAAGCTTCCACTGAAGTATAGGCTAGTGTTTTAGCTTTGTGCTGGCTCAGCACTGCAGCGAGTGTAACCATATCGCTAGTGATGAAGCACATCCATGGCTGCTGGCATTTTTATTCATTTATATATTTATTTATTTCTCAAGATTTCGCTACCTCTCCCTTTTGACAGGAGAGTTAAAGCAGGCGTCAGATTTTTCCAATCGGTTTTTGAATTGCCTACAAGGGGCAACATGGCAAGACTCGCAAAACTAATTTGCACAATCTAGACATGTAATCAATTTGAAAACAACTAGATGCTACCTTTAACAAAGTCTTGAATTCCTGCATTTTAGGAGCAGCATGAAACATAATTTGATGCCCCGGGCGTTGCTTTGTTAGAGCCCAATGACTCAAAAATGTAACAATACCCGAATTGTCAATAATGTAACAAGATGCTGAGCCCAAACGTAAAAACTAAAAACAGGACTGTTTTTACTTTATGGGGCGGGCAAAGAAACGTTCCCAAAATAGTGTAATAATGTTATTACATCATAGGGTAAGTCAATGATTTATGGATTAAGGGGCTTACTGCTTCAATGTAGAGAGTAGTATCATACACAAATGTGTGTATATATATATATGTATACACATACAATCGGTCAAAAGTTTTAGAACACCACACTTTTTTCAGTTTTTTAATGAAAATTATTCAGTTTGTTGTGTCATTGTACTCTGAAATGAAAGCAGAGAACAAATAAGCAATTTGAGTTGAAAAAGAAATCATAGAATCCATGAACAATACTGTTCACCTGTTGCTTCCATCACTGCTTTTATGCAGACAGAGGGGGTTGGAAGTAACCAAGAAAAGCTGGAACACCTGTAGGAATTAGTAGCACCAGCTTTCAAGGCTGATTCAACCTTCATTGCTCCAGAAAAAAAAAACTCTGGCTGTTCAGTACTTACCTTTGTGCCATTTCAAGCTATTCATTGGACTTGCACGACTTGAAATGCAATAAATAACTGGAAAAATAAGGGTGTTCTAAAACTTTTGACCAGTCGTGTATATACATGTATATTTGGAGAACCTTCCCATTTTTGGTAACTTTTTATTCTTACATTCATATATATATATTTATATATATATATATATATATATATATATATAAACCGTTTATATACTGTATAAAAAAAAGGAAAAAAAGTGTTACATTTTGGGCTCAGCATCTTAATACATTATTGACCAATTATTAAAATTCTACGATGCCGCATTTGGGCCACATTAAAATAAAACATAAATCTGGGCACTACGAGATTAAAGTCATAATATTTCGAGAATAAAGTGGTAATCTTATGAGAATAAAGTCATATCTTAATAACATCGTAATTTTATGAGATTACTGTCATAGTATTTCAAGATTAAAGTCGTAATATTTTGAGAAAAAAAGTCATAATTTTATGAGATTAGAATTGAGATACAAACAGGATCTTGTCTGCATTTAGTGAGATAATACTTCTCTTTAGCCATACCATTACAAGTTTAAGATACGGCTTTATTCTCATAAAATTACGACTCTATTCTCAAAATATTACAACTTAAATAAAATTTTGACTTTATTCTCATAAAATTAAGACATTATTCTTGAAATATTACAATTTTAATATCGTAGTGCACTATTTTAATGTAGCCCTAATACGCCGTCGTACATTCTGGGTTTTATTAAATTTTTTTAAAATAACATTTTGGGTCTTTGCGTCGTTGTTACATATCGGGCTCTATAAAAACCTCTCAGCAGTGAAGTTATGACAAGGACTTGTTGTGTTTTTGTTGATATCACATATTGTGCACTATTGCAGTTTGTTGTAGTGAATCTCTTGGCTGAGGAATGCTGCTGCAACCCCTGGTGGGCAATATGGCAAATGAATGAAGGCACTGGAAAATGTGAGACTAGAATTTTAAATGAACAGAGGGAGCAAGTGAGAGGCAGGATAGAAGAATTGTGAGACGATGAGAAGCGATGAACAATGAAGGGGGGAAAAAAAAAAATCCAATGAGAGAAATAAAAGCACCCTAAAATGTAACGCCCTGGTATTAAAAAACACCTGAGGAAGTAGGTGTTTTTAACACACCTTTGTGGCTCCAAGATTAACAGGAACAAACAAGAACATGGAGCTGTTATGTGAGTCATCATGGCATCTTTTTTGCTCTCCTCTGTTTGTTGTGGCTTTTTGCTTCCCTGGCCTCTTCAATGTATTTTTATTGTTATTTTTTATTTCACTCTCCCCTTTGCTATCTGCTCTGCCATTATGAATTGTATACACTACGTTGTTCAGCAGCTGAGAAAAGGTTCAATTTCCACATAGATGACTTTCTGGAAGGATGGAAAATTGGATGCTACTATTTTTCTTCTCCTTCTTTTTCTCAGAGGCAGAGTTTGAGGAGAATTACACCCAAAGATCCAAAAGAAGCTTCTATCTAAAGCTTTGCAGATGGATTTACAGAGTTCAACACTTATAAATTATGTACAGGGGTGGGCGACAACTCCACTGCAATTCGAGCAGAGAGGGAATAAGGGACAAAAAGTCACACACACACACACACACACACACACACACACACACACACACACACACACACACACACACACACACACACACACACACACACACACACACACACACACACACACACACACACACACACACACACACACACACACACACACACACACACACACAGGTGTGACGAAGCCCCCATACACACAAACAGTCGCCCAAATACACGACAGCACGTACATCACTCTCGCTCACCCATTAGACACAAATGCCAGTAAAAGCAGGATCACCGCAGAAATCCATTAGGGCAAATCTCTGTGAAATGAAATGAAATAAATGAAGGGAAAAAAAATGAGATGAGATGAGTTGGAATGAAAAAGGATGGAGGTTTGGAAAGCCCAGGGGCAACTGTTATCCTCACTATGAGCCATTAGAACAATGGTCCACAATCACAGCTAGCTAGAGCAGAACAAATGTGCTGAGAGTAACGTTGTGAGAATAGGGGGAGAGAATATGATCAAAAATGATAAGGAAAATAAACCATGTGAGATGAGAGAAGGCAAGGAGTACATGCAGTACCATACAGATTTCCTTCAGCTTTTCACTGTGCCAATGTGTAGGCAGAAGTGTTTAAGTAAACATACAGAGAGAGGTTTCATGTATGCGTTCGATTTGATTGCAAAGGAATAAATTACACTCTCATTGTTTTGCTATGGGAAATTTTTCAATTTCAACTAATTGGTCTAAAAACATTTTGAAAACTAATTAATTATTGTCTTAATTGTGTTGCCAGACACAGAGCAGAGAAGGGACCCCCACCACTGTGAATGTGTGTAAATAAAGCTATAGCTTAACTCGTAAAGAAAAAAATACACAATAAAAAACACCATGCGATATACACAGAGATAAAAAATAAATGAATGAAAAAAAACGGCAGACAACTGCCACTCAGTTCACATCGTTCATGTTAATGTCTGACATATTATGCTATTTTTCACCCATCTCCATTTGTTCTAAGAACCTCTAAAACATAGTATTTGAGGTTTATTTTCCCAAACTCGCCCATTTTCAAGAGTTTTAGCCTCTTTCTGAGCAGTTCTGAAATTGGGCCGTTTTTGGGTCCTACTCATACTTATTCATGAGTGGGCGTGTCTGTAGACGCTCACTCACTTCATGTCTCGCTCTTTTACAGGGTGATCTGTGATCACCAAAGCGATTTTTATTTTTGCTATCCACACACTTATTGTTTTCATTAAAAAAAAAACTGCACATTACAGTAAAACACATGGCTATTTAAGCGGATATTGTTATTTTGAGTCCGTCTCAGCGCTTCAGGGTCCGTGGATCTCAGCAGCAGCAGAAGCAGCAGCAGTCATTCAAACTCTCACCAAAGTGTTAAGCTGCTATGTCACTTTCTCCTCCTCCATTGCTCTTCTAACTACAGGAACAGTGCATTTAATGTGATAATCATTTGTTTTCTTAAACCGCTGAGTCGCATTGTGTCACAAACACGTCAGATCAGCTATACGAGGTGATATAACAGGTTTGCCAATGTGAAGAACCACAAGAGCGGAGTACATCTCTGCATGAACAAATAGTGCTGACACTACAGTGTATGTTCACTGTGGAGTCGCGGCAACGGCAGCAGGAAAGTTCTGTATTTAGTTTTACTGGTAGCTATTACTCCTTCGCCAGTGAGAAAAACAATGGCGGACTTTCGCAAAAGTTTTCATCAGGTTGGGGGTGGAGTCCATGGGTGGAGATACCAGCGAAGGGGAGGGCATTTTCTTTCCCGATTTGACTTGTGATGTCACAAATGTGTAAAATTTGAAACGGAGCAATTTTCTCTGTGTTGTAAGCCTTACAAAGACTACAAAAACACAACTGGATGGATTTATTTCACATTTTGTGTGCTGGTGGACACTCCTCATATGTGATCAAAAAACAATAACAGATCAGATCGGAATTGAATTGAATAAATGTACTATTGTCATTATTATTACTAATAATTATTCATTTATAAAGGTTGTATGAATGTAAGGTAATTGTAAATTTGCACTTTGTATTTGAAAAAAGTGCAAATTTAAATCATAATAGATTTTTTTGTTGTTCATTTTATTCCTATTAAAAACACTAAGAATTACTGCATATTGGTAATTGCACGTTTTATTTGAAAGAAGAAATCTGGAAACTGCCTATTCCTATTCAAGACATTTTGATTATAACAGTACATTGTTATTTTTTTTTATTTTTTTACATTTCGTTTAATGGTGTGTTTTGGGACTTTTTTTCTTCAATGAAAATATGAAGTTTGGCTGCAAAAAGGTTTAAAAACTACAGATTAGATCAAGGTTTGAAAGAAAGGCAGCATCAGCATTCACTGGACTGATAAAAATGTGTATACAACTTGGCAGTCAAACTATTACACATAAATATGCCAAAATTGTACATAGCGGTACTAATCATTGAGAAAAACAGGAGTTCAGGTTACAGCCCAAAATTTATGTATTTTTCATCTCTGGTTCTCAAATTCAAATAAAACTTGTGTAAGAATGTGAAGCTAAAGTCCTGAGTCAGAGTTTCAGGTTTGAAAGATCCACAAACACACAGCCACAGACGTGTGAATTTAAAATGTCACAATGAGTTGTTTGATCAAATACAGCTTTTATCACAAGAGATAGTACCAGATTTATTTAAATATGTGTTCTGTCTTGTATCTTTGCTGGTCCTAGTTATCACAATAATGCAGGAAACAGGATTTTAAAAAGTAAAAAACACAAAGTAGGAGGAAAAAGCAGCTGAAAGATTTAACACAGTGAATGAGGTGATAGCAGCGGTTTGTTATTGTTAGTCGTCTGTTTTGATAAAAGCTGAATAGTAGTAGTTTAGCTTCAGGTTAAAATGTAATCACCACATTGATTAAAAACACATCCAAGTGTCTTTAATTGTGTTTAACTTTGTTCAGTCGCTTTCGTTGGAACTTCTGAACTTTGCTGAACGTTGGAAACTAAACCATTATTAACCATGTTTGGATAAAGCAATTAAACCCAACACAACAGGACGCTTTAAGAGCTAATCAGAGCTAGTATCTTCTTCCATCATTCACAATGGGCCTGTTTAATGAGTGGCAGAGTTGTTGATCGTGATCGTCTGTTCTTCTTCACAGCCTCTCTTACTCATTCCAATTAGCCATTACAGTCAATATTTATCTGTAAAAACATATTTGTAAGAGACGTTTTCAAAAACAGATTACAGAGCAAAATGCACATGCTACACTGGCAACTTTTATCACAGTGGGGCCACAAAAATGTGTTTGTTTGATCGGAGGGCCACATGATCAACATTGATGTCAGCATTTAGTATAATGAGCGATCTGAGCATTAAAGGAGCAGTCCGTAACTCTTGTAAAAGTTACTTTTTGTCATATTTGCTAAAGCTGTCACTATGTAAGGACGCCCTTACATGAAACTAGTAGGTCGTGTGAAAAAAACATGCAAGCTCATTGAGTCCCGCCTGCTGCTCCTGCTGCCTTTGGCAAATTGCCAGAATGCACCGCGAACGGGCAAAAAGAACCAATCAGAGTCAGGATTGTGTTTGATGGACTGTTTGACAGCTGTTGCTCACAGTCCCCGCCCCTTTCTGCCGTGGCCAAAACACAGCAAAGCTCATAGCATCTGGAAGAGTAGAAGATGGATATGGCAACTTTCCTACTTGAAAGGTAATTACTGCTGCTTGATTTACATTATGTTTGATTTGTAATTGTTATACTAGAAATCTGTGGTGCATGTGTTGTTTGTTCGTGTGTGCGCTCCGTGTGGGCTGCTGTGAGTGACGCTGTGTTGTTACGCTTAAGGGTGGGAACCTCTGGGTTCCTCACGATACAATACATGATACAAAGCTCACGATAGCGATTATATTGTTGACATTTTCTGTAATTTTGTATATTTTTCTGAGTAATTTTGTGTATTACTGTTGTCGTTTTGTTCATTTTTGTAGTATTTTCTGTGTTTTTCGCTTGTCTTTTCCTGTATTTTACTACAATGTTTTAATTCTTTGTGTTTTTTAATGTATTCTTGCTCTTATTAGACCAAGGGCCGTATCTGTATTTTCTACTTTGAGAGCATTTCTGAACAGTAAACAGACACTCTTAATTCCAAAGATTTTGAAATGTGACGTTACTTATCATGCTTCTTTATAATAATCAATAGACTTTATGAGCTCGCAATTTCTCTCTTTGTGATCTGTGTGTGAAATTCTGTCATAAAATGTATTTTTTATTCTTGAAAAATGTATATGATCCCTCCCCCCCATAAAAAAGCACAGTAAACAACAACAATGCCAACCTGAACGATTGCAAAAATACAAAAAATAAACCTCACATCATGACAGAAAGAAACAACTTCGAACATACAAAATGACAACAAAACACATAATGGATCAAAAGACACATAAAACAACAAGAAAAACACACCAAATGAGAACAAAAAAACAGAAAGAGACAGAAAAATACTTAAAATTACTCCAGACATACAAAACAACAACAAAAAGACAACAGTGAAAAAATAAAATAAAATAAAAAAAACATTTGCAGAAAAAAACAACACTAATTTACAACAAAAATAAAAAATCAATAATAAAATACATAAAAAACACTTTTCTTTTGTGTAATAATGTTTTGTGGCCACCACTCTAATAAATGTTGCCCTTCTCTGTTATAATACTACATATTAAAATGGCATTTACAAATAAAAGTTATTTCCACTAATGTAATGCATTATTGTTTTCATAGTTATTGCTAACTTACGGCTATGTATCGTAATTATTAGAAAATGAATGCACCTTTGTCCTTGATTTACTATAATTGCCATGATTGAATGCAAGATTCAACAGTACCAGACTAAACAGTGTTTTTTAGCTTTGAATAAGTCACAGTAATGAAAGCTGACGCAGGAAATATGTCGCTACTGTCCCCTAGTGGAGTAATACAGGTTTAAAAAAAAATGAAACCATCAGTTCTACAGTTGGATGGATACAGTACTGATTTTATTTTAAATGAAAATATCTATTGTAAATTCAGCCACAGTGAAACTAATTATGTTTTTTAATTTATTGTTATTATTGTTTTTTTTAGTATCTTACTCTGTAGTTGGCAGAGGTGAAAGAAATGGATTAAAAGTACTCACGTTACTGTAATTGAGTTGCTTTTATGGGTACTTGTACTTTTTTGAGCATATTTATATATCAGTCATTTTACTTGTACTTAACTACTTTTTAAAATAATAAAAGTAATGAATTACATTTCTACACCCAACCGTTACTTAGTAAATAATTTGTTTTGTTTTAAAATGATCAACAGACATTGTGAAACTACAAATAAATCATTGTCATTTTAAAATAACAAGTTATTCATTACATTTCTACACCCAACCGTTACTTAGTAAATAATTTTTCAAAATTAAATGACCGACAACAATCAAATGCATCACATGATAGCCGACCAATCAGATTTAACATAATGTACAGCACCAAAACAGCCGGTTATTTTCTAATTTTTGTAGTTCATAAATGTAGCTATATTTGGATTTTTGTAATTTTGAATTAAATTCATTGGTGTTATTTTATCTAAAAAAGGCAAACCTTTTATTTTATACAGATGCTTTTGTGGAAAATAAATAAAGTTCCAATTGTGAAAAATTTGGTCTATTCCTTTATAAGTTTATACATGAGATGTTTACTGTATGCAAGAGAACCGTGGCACGATTTATTACCAAAAATTACCAAACAATCTACACATCTGTAAAGACCGTAAATGATCTGTAACACATGCCCTTGCACTCCTGTGTATTAAACATAGCTGCTGTTCAGTGTGGTGAGAAATGATGATTTGGTTCTAACGTAACCATGAGCAGCAATGAGTGAATGATAGCACGAGGTCTCACCCAGGCATTTCCCAATGACGGATCCAAAGTCATCTCTCACAGACCTGAGGAGGAAACACACAGAGAGACATGCTCAAGGGCGCAACACTCCTCATCCCCATATGATCTGACATTAAGACAGGCTGTAATAGCCACTGTGTTGCCTGCCAATAGAGCACCACAATGGATCACGTTGACAAAAATGCGAGTAGGCAGGGGCTTTGACAGGCTCTTAAAGGAGCTCAAGGGAAAAGGCGTTTGAGCTGCCTTCACACCCTCTCAACTCAAACCATGAAGTAAAGCCATAGAGCCATGTAACTAAACAACAGTAGAATGAACTAGGGTTGGGCTCAATTACAATTATGTCTTCCATTACGCATTTTCAATTACGATTACCTGCATTAATATTATTTTAACTTATTTTACCTTGTGTGTCTGTGCATGGTGAGCGGGGTTTGTATGGAGTGGGCGTATTTTAAACTATGTAAAAGCACTTTGAGCTGCATCTCTTTGTATGAAAAGTGATTTTTATAAATAAACATTGATTGATTGATTTCTTCCAATTACAATTGAATTTTTGATTTTTATTAATTTCCTAAAAGTCAATTACAATTACATCCTTAACTAGAACACTTGCATTTCCTGAAGAAAATGCAAGTGGCGATGCAGGTGCTGACCCATGTCGCACTACATTAGCTCAACATTCGCTAGCATTCGCTTAGCTTATGTTAGCATTAGCTAGCAAATAACATTAGCATAGCATTAGCACTAACCTAGCATTAGCAATAACCTAGCAATGACATTAGCCTAGCATTAGCATTAATCTAGCATTAGCAAAAAAGTTGAAAAAGGTTGAAATGGGTTAAAAAAAAAAAAAGTTGAGTTCCCAATCATTGAAAAATTAATGGGAAAGAAAAAATGTAATAAGTCAAAAAGTTGAAAAGTACAAGCATGAATCTTGGGAACTTTCTGAATGTTTTCATAGCTTATTTATCAAAAAATTGACAAAGTATGGAAGGCATCAACACTATCTAAGCCAGGGATGGGCAACTGTAATCACAGCGGGGCCACAAAAATGTGATTGTCTGATACGAAGGCCACATTATCAACATTCTTGTCAGTATTAAGAATAACAGGATTTTTTGTCATTGTTTGTCATTTTGTGTATTTATCTGTAATTTTGGGAATTTCTGCTGGCATTTTGTGTATTTTATGAGTCATTATATGTGTTTTTGTTATTTCTTGTGTGTTGTATTTGCATTTTGTTTATTGTCAATCTGTGCCCTTTTTAATTTTTTAAGTATTTTTGTCATTTTTTGGTGTTTCTTTTCTGTCATTTTGTGCAACTTTTTTGCTGTTGTTGCTTTGTGTATTTTTGTTGACGTTCTGTGCATTTTGCTGTAGTTTTGTGTGTTTTTAAAGTTATTTTGTGTATTATGTTGGGCTTCATATTATCTCCAATGTTTTGAATTACAAATTTTTGGTGGATTTCTCTTGGGGGCCGCACAGAATTAGACTGAGGGCCGCATGTGGTCCCCGAGCCGCCAGGTGCCTATGTCTGATTTAAGCAATAAGTCCCAGATACTTAAATGTCCTAAAAAAGATAATTTATCATCTAATTCATTTTTCATCTCTAGGTTACATTGTCCGGCTTCCTAACACATGAAAATATTGATTTTAATATTTTAGGGGTGGACATCTGAGCCTTTTTCTGTCAGTATACCCCTCAATTTAAATTTTTTTAAATGGTAAAATGATCCTCAAGAGAACTGACTGGTAGTAGAAAAACACATATTTTAATAATTGTTAACTACGTATTTGTAAACCATAGAACTGGAACATGTTTCCACAGGTTTGCATTTAATTCAACTGTAAATGACCGTTTTTATAAAATTTTCATGCAAAGTCATTTATCTGAACTCAATTACAATTCAATTATGATTACAACAGCAACAGATTTTTTATTTTGACTACGTAATAATTGTAATTAATGATCAATTACGTCATTACAATTATAATTGACCCCAACCCTGTAGTGAACAAAGGGTTGTAGGGATGAGCCACCATATTGAAAGTGTGTATGAGACTCACACAGCCTTTAACGTTGTGATAGATGGAGGGGAACAACTTCTGATTACACTGGGTGTCAAACAGTGCAAAAGCTGCAAAACAAACGAGCATCGGTTTGTTTGCCTCCAGAGAATATGAAATAATTGTAAACCTAGTTCATGACCATTGATTTTCAATTCAATTTTGCTAGATTTAAAGCAATGTATTACACCAGCGGAGCATGGATGCTGAGTAAGAATGTTTACTCTGTGTCGGGGGGGAGGGGGCGGGGTCTAAATAGCATTTGTGTCATGGAATAATTGCAAACAAAGAAAATAAACACATGGGCCTAGTTATCTCAATTGTTCTTTCAATAATTCACGCAAACACGTGATTGATTATGTGCCATTTTCAAAACGTGATCATTTATTAAAGTTGAATAGCCACAAGGGAAGTCAAAAGTACAATTTTACACTTTCATTTATAAATGAATATGGTTTTCTGTGCCTGAATAAAATGCTACTGCTTTAAAGGATGCTTAAAATCAGTTATTATTATTATTTAGAACAAGTTTAAACAATCTGTAGGGTTTATTTTGGAGTTGTAGTTTGCAACTTTAGGGCAGGATTTGCACAAAATTGGGTGTTTTGGATGGTGAGGTGCATAAAACTGTCCAACACATTTGTTTTTTATGAAGAATTAAGAATTCCCTCACTGAAAATAAAGGACAAAGTATTACTGCTAAAATAAGACCCAAATAAATCTATGAATCTGTGATAACCACATTTATTTATTTAGCTTAATAATATCCACTGTTATCCAGGAAGTTTAATATTATTTGTGCCATAGTACACAGTCATCGTAACGATTTAAATCAGAAATAAAATCAGTTAAAAGTGACCAAAAATGATGGAAACGGTGGTGGAATGGGATTTTAAAAAACACAGAAATTGGTTGAAAGTTGAAAAAAAGGGTAGAAAAAGTGGTTAAAACAGTTCAAAGTGTCTATATTGGCCTAAAATGGCAGAAATGGGGGGAGGGGGCATAAAATAATTGGCAAAAATAAGCATGACATATGGTGAAAAGAGGTTAAAAATGACAATAATGGGTCAACATATGTAACATTAGGTGAGAAAAGTGGTGGACAGGGTTTAGAAGGGACAAAAATATCTTGAAAGTTGAAAAAAAATGTGCAGAAAAGGCATTGGAATTTGATGGAGAAGTGGAAGAAATTTGAGTAATGTAGCAAAAATGCATTGAAAGGAGCAAAAATATGTCAAGAGAATTAATGGAAATAGGTTCAAATATGGCAAGTTTGGTGTAGTTGCAGAAAAATAAGCATAAATGGGATCAAATTGTTCAAAAAATATTCATAGTCTTTTGAAGGCATCTGGCCCCATTTAAATGAGGTCCTGACCCCAAAGTTGAGAACCAATGCGTTAAGTTACCACACAGACGGGAATTAATCATTATTCATGTGATAAGGTTTTCAGTGTTTTAAAATTCAGTGATGGCGTGCTCTACATGACTGCGTCTGAAGCTTTTCTTTACCACCCAATGATGCAATAGTTGTAGCAGCTGCTAAACCATCACAACTTCATCCACAATTGGGTTTCCTTCTCTCCATGTGTCGTTCTTAAGTAAGTGAAGGTCACACAAAGTTTGAAGATGTGTAGTTATTGACTCATGGGGTGTCAAACTCTTTATAGTTCCAAATACTACAAAAGTAGTTTAATCTTAAGTGGGCCACAGATTTTATGCAGGAAAATTAGCCATTTTAACATTAATCTACCAAAGTTTGCACTTCACACTGCTTATAAAGGATACATAAATTACATAAGGCAGATATCAGTCCCTGCAGGATTTTCTCTGTTAAATTTAATTGGTTTTGTGAACAATTTTCATAGAATTTGAGGAAATTATGTGAAATAATTTATTATTTGCACAATTTGAGATTTAAAATGACTGCAGCCATGTTATAAAAGCATGGGAAATTTGTGTAGTTTCATTTAATTTGTGTATTTAGAAGGGCTGAGATATCTACAAATGAATAACATTTTAAAGAAGAGAAACCTATGCTAGCCTAACTGCCCTAGATGACATTACTCTGGCACGAAGCACAACTGTTAGAAACCTTGGGGTTCTATTTGATCAGGATTTATCCTTCAACTCTCACATTATACAAACTTCAAGAACTGCCTTCTTTCATCTCCGTAACATTGCTAAAATCAGATCTATCCCGTCTCAGGGCGACGCCAAAAAGCTAGTCCATGCTTTTGTTACCTCTAGACTGGATTATTGTAATTCTCTTTTAGCAGGCTGCCCGAGCAAGTCGCTTAAGACACTTCAGCTGGTTCAAAATGCTGCAGCACGTGTACTGACTAAAACTAGGAGAAGAGATCACATTACTCCTGTATTAGCCTCTCTGCATTGGCTTCCCAAAAAATACAGAATAGAATTCAAGATTCTTCTTCTCACTTATAAAGCCCTAAATGGACAGGCACCAGTCTATCTCAAGGAGCTTGTAGTGCCATACAATCCCCCCAGAACACTACGCTCTCAAAATGCTGGCCTACTCGTTGTTCCATTTGTCTCTAAAAGTAGAATAGGAGGAAGAGCTTTCAGTTATCAGGCCCCACTTCTCTGGAACCATCTACCAACCATGGTTCATGGGGGCAGACACCCTCTCTACCTTTAAGGTTAGGCTCAAAACATTCCTCTTTGGTAAAGCTTTTAGTTAGGAACCAGCTCATAGCTCATACTTAAGATGCAATAGGCATAGACTGCCGGTGGGGGGGTCTGGCATGCTCGGTTGGAGAGAGGTTGGAGAGGGCGTTAAGAGAGAGGTCATTTAGGTTAGAGAGGGACCGGAGAGGGTCCCATTCCTCTCTCTAACACTCCATCTATGTCTGCTTCTTCCCTTGTGTGTTTGCTCCTGTACTCCTTCTGGCTTTTGTCTTGCAGGTCCGTGGGATCCTCAGTGTGGAGTTACAGAGTCTCAACAACTCTGTCTCCACCCTTTCCTCTGCACACACCCAACACAGCATAACGTGGATGGCTGTTCATCATAGGAATGGGATCCACACAAGGTTCCTGCTGCTTAACAGAAGGTTTTCCTTGCCGCCATGATGAATTCATGTTGGGTGTGGGATACATATGTATGTGTATATACGTATATATGCATATGTGTGTATCCATAAAATGAAGAGTCCGTCCTTAAGACTGCTCTACTGTAAAGTGTCTTGAGATACCATTGGCTATGATTTGGCGCTATACAAATAAAAGATTGATTGATTGATTAAAGGATCTCATTGTAAATAAGTGGAAAGAAACAATATTTATTGCCTCCTGAATAGATTTATTTCTATAGTTTTGATAGTTTCCTGATGTGGGACCAAGACTGACTCTTGTATTTTCAGTTCATGTTCTAATCAGGATCATTTATTCCATCATTGTGTGTTTTTGTGTCATTTTGTGTGTTGCTGGTATTATTTAAATTATTCTCTCTCAGTGTGTGTTTTTTGTGTTGTTTGGTTGTTTCTTATGTTGTTTTGTATGTTTCTCTGTTATTTTTGTGTACTTTGTTGTGATCTTGTGTATTTTTCTCTCATTTAATGTGTCTTTGTTGTCATTCATTGAGTTGCTGGTAATATCTCGTATGATTATCATTTTTAATTAAAAAATCAAAATGATAAAACCCCATATTTTTAATGTTTTCAGTTCTCAAGTACCCCCTGTAGTGCCATTGCGTTCCCCTCGGGGTACACGTACCTCCATTTGAGAAAAACTGGTCTAAAGGGAGAGATTTGGCCCTCGGGCCTTGAGTTTGACATGTATTGTGCACCAATGCAAGCTTGCGCAAACACCGTTGCATGCACAGATGCACAAAAACCAACGTATACAGTTCAGTAATTAATTACCTAATCTCCACACACTGGTCCTGAACCACTGCCAACAGTTTGCCATTACTGTGGAGAAACAAAAACAGTTGATTAGAATGAATAACACAAGAGAAGAAAAAAGGTTCTCACACAACGATACTTTTATTCAAAGTACAAAAGTTGCAGTACTCTGATGAAATTGATAGAGGCAAAGTTGAAGTTGCTCAAAACACTTTTGGAGGAAATGAAACGGAAGAACTCAAGACATCTGCAGCATCATTTGGCCACGCTTAGTGGCGTCTTACAAAGCTGAATCGATAGTCAATTAAAAACTGACTTTGTGCTTTGTTTATCTGTAGTAAAGAGTGCAATTAAATGATTGGTCCGCGGGGTAGCCAATACAGAGGGAGAGAAAGGAGAGGACAGCAACAAAGTAGCTCACATTTGAACAATCAATTGGGAAGTGAGGGAGCGTGTTTGCTGTCTCAGAGTATGCATACGTCGCACGTGTGCTCGTACGTGCGTGTGTTAGGGCTGCTCGATTACAGGACAAACAATAATCACAATTATTTTACAATGTCAATGTAAACAATGTCAAATATATTATTTTAAACATAAATAAAATCCTTCAAACACTAAAAAAAAAAAAAAAAAAAAAGTTTGTTCACTTTTGCACAAAACAAAACACTTCTTGCACTGCATCATCAAACCCAAAAGCAAAAGAAGCTGGCATGCCTTGAACAACTCAAAGTTAGTATTAATAATCTTTTTTTTTTCATGTGTGCCAACTTTTATTATTTGTAGATATCCTAAATCGTGGAAGTCTGTTTTATTTAGCAAATAAAACATACGTATAATTAAAAACAAAAAGAAAATCTTTGTGAAAATGTGTATGTGTGTGTTGCACCTTGCAAGCACCAGCTGCCAGTTGATCTGCTTGTTTGCCAGGCGGACGAGGCCAATGGGTAGAGAGGAGCTGGAGGGACTGAGGGCCAAACACACAATTCAATAGGAATTCATGTTTTTAAAAAAATAAAAAGTAAAAATAAATGTAAAATGCTCTGTTTTACTGGAACCCAAGGTCTGCCATTTATCATTGTATATCAAAGAAAGCAAAACTATTCTAAATCCCATGTAAGACCAGCGTGATTTAATAGGAATCAGTGAAATTCACTTTGTTTCGGTACAATTATTATTATTATCATTATTATTATTATTATTATTAAATGGCTCGATTATGTGTTTCCCGCACCAATAATTTTGGTAGGTTTATTTGACAATTTTCTTTCAGTCTTATTTTGAAAATTTACCCGCAAAACTTTTTCTTGCTTTATGAAATGGCAAAATTACCCAAATAAAAGCATTTAAAATAAAATAAAATAAAAAATAAAAAAAGACCGGTAATACCCCCAAAGATATTTAAACCTGTTTCACTCAACTTTTAACATTTAACCATCCACTCATTTATGCCTGTTTCGTGCCTTTTTTTTCATATTTATATTTCATCACTGTATCTGCTGTTGTCATTTATAATTATAATATATTATAATGTACTATAATATACACTTTTAAATGACACTATCATGTTTATGTTACTCTCACTGCTTTCTTTATTTTTTTTAGCCATTCTGTGGGTTCCACATCAGCAAATGAGTTGGCCTGCTACTATACTTGAACCGATAGATGTGAGAATTCTGTTTTTCCCTTTTCAGCAAAGTGGTGAACATAAAATGACAGCATGTGGAACCCACTGGTAGCTTGCTTTACGCTTATATTACAAACCCCCAATCCTTTCTCCACAAAGAAAAAGTCGCAGCAAGTCAAACACGACTGGAAAGAGGTGTTTAATATTTAAAGAGGTTACTGATGGTGTTAGTCAAACACAAGCTGAGAGGATGAGAAGGTCTCACTGCTTGGTTTTAAAGAACCATCTCAGACGTGATCAATCGACAATGTCACAATGTCTGTGTGTGAAAGAGAAGGAGACGCGACTAAACACTGTCCCTAAAATAATGAACAGATGAGCGAATAATCACCTCTTTTTTATTTTATGCACAGTGAGAAGAGCAGAACATATTTAAATGCAAGTTCAATCACAATCCATTAATATATGATATTTAATAACCATGTAAAAAAGTTTAAATTACAAAAAAATGTTGAAGTTGGATATTTAACAGCATCTTAATCCTTGTTTATGATTCAAGGGGTAAAATCACATACTGGTGCTCCCAGTGACACATTTATGATTAGTTTTGATTTGATTTTATTTAAAAAAAAATTCTAACATGTAAACAGAATTTCATAAGAAACAAAGATGACAAAAATTTTTTTCGCTATTCAGTTTACATTTCCGAAATGGAGTGGGAAGAAGTCCATACTTATTTAATCCCATCCCCTATCCATAAATCTGTTTTTTGTTCATTAACTAACTTCTCATCCATCCATCCATCTATCTATCTATCTATCTATCCATCCATCCATCTATCTATCCATCTATCTATAATGCAAGAAAGGTCTGCGTGTGTGCGCGTGTGTGTGTTTGAGGAGCAAATTTCTCCCTGACACAATTTCAGTCACCATATACCAAAATATTATTAGTTTAATAGTATATCTTTTTATTCTAGTTTTGCCCACACAATTACAAAATTATTTCATCAAAAAACTCAACTAAATAATTGCAAAGATGCATTTTGTATGAGACAGTCTGGATTATTTCAGTTAAATAATAATATTATTATATGAAAATCTATAAGTTCAGGGATGGAGGATAGACTTACCTGTACCATAAATAGTGCAGGATTAGGCGGAATGGCCCTGAAAAAAAAAGAAAAAAAGGACTTCTTGTGCGTGTGTGTAATTAGTATATGTTTTCTATGCTGTTAAGAATGCATTTATCCATTTCTACATTTGTATTTCTTATTACCAAAGTGATATTAGGTTTGGTGTGGGTTTGCTAAAAAGCCCTCCAGGCCTGAATCTCACTATTTTTCATTAAATATTAGTGATTCAGAAGCTTAAAACTGCTAAGCCAACAACAGACTGTGTTTTTTTTCCAATATAAATGTAAATGCTGTTCACACAAACATCTTGGTAACAACAACCACGCTGTTTTGAATTGGAAATCAACTATACTGTATATGTGTGTATTATTTGGAGTTAGTTAAAGTGAAATATGTCTGAGTGTGTAAAGTGTAAAAACATTAAATGTAGAAACAACACTGAATACAAATATGGAGGACATGATGCAATGGTTTGTAATGAAACAGGTTTGTTTTGGTTTCACTCCACAATGAATCGTACAACGGCTAATCCAAACAACTTCCTGTGCTGGAGTTAGTAAGAGTTCATATTGTCCTTCTTCATCTTTGTTTAAAATGATTAAATGTAGTTCTGCTGTTACAGTTAAACCTGCAGGACTGCAGTTATCCAGGATTACATTTAGATTCACCTGCAGAGAATAGCTCAGCAAAATGCACATTGTGGTTTTTTTTTACTATTTTTAATTGTTTCTGATTCTTATTTATGTCTGACCTACAACTCTACATTATCTGCACTATTATCTATATTAATACTGTATGTATTTTTGTTTCTACTGTATGGTCTTGTATTATTATGTTCGTGCAAAAGTAAATTTCTCCTTTGAGGAGCAACAAAGGAGTATTCTATTCCATTCTATTCTATATAATGAATAAAAGTCTTATTCTTACAATCACACCAAAATTATAAATTGTTTTTTATTATATAAATTACATAATATTATGTATGTCTTTCTCCCAGTGGGTGGTCACTGATAATTTATTTAAAATGGAGCCTTAACAGAATTGATTCTTAATAATTATTTAGATCTAAACTAATGACACTACTACCTCCTGCCAACCCCAAAATGCATTCCATTCCATACACAACTTTTTGGTTAAAGTTGTGCATCAAAAAGTAAATTGCTTTATTTGGAAATAAACAGAGAATACTGGGTTTGCGTTCTATCAGCAGGATGATCAGAACTTACCCGTCACCGCCTTGGCAATCAGGGATGTGTTGTGTTCCTTGTTGCCGCGTAACTAATTGTCAGAGAAAGACAGACATGCATCACTCTCTTCAACCATGCAAAGTAGTGTATGCAAAAAAAATCCTGAACATTGTCAGGGACACCTCACAGACCCTGTCCATAAACTCCTGACATTTGAACTGCTTCCAGAACCACGAGATTGATCAACAGCGTAATTCTACAAGCTTTCACAAATTTGATGCCGATCCTCAACGTACACATTTCTGCACCTTAATTTATTGTTAGTATTTTTAGTTTCATTATTTCAATTATTCATCAGTCCACAAGGTCTCTTTTAACTGCCACAAGGTATTTTTGTAAAAAAAATGAATAAATAATTGTCTAATGGTTTATGGCAGTGGCTATCAGAACGTAACACGTGTCAATTGACCGGCAGTCTATCTGTACGCAACATCGCATTGGCCAGTTTAGGTCACGTGGCAGATGCACCATGTGACTTACAGTTCCGTCAGTTTTATTTTTAGCTCATGTTAATTTTTAGCTACCCCGATACCCCTTTTATTCTAGCCCTAAACCTAACACTTTTGTTTTAGAAAATGTCTAGAGATACGTTAAACGTAGCCATAGCCCTCAGGACTATGGGTACGTTTCCAGATCTTTTCTACATAAGCGTAATGTGCCTGTGTTTTCACTGTGTCAGCATGGCCAAGTCTAAGGCGCCGCACTTAAGGATTCTTCTTTCCGCTAACGTGGGTTCGAATCCCACGTTTGACATTGAAATTTTTATTTAACACGGCAAATTCCACCTTTAAAAATACATATCTGACAAAAATAGGGATAGGGCTAAAATCAAAGGGTTAGCGGAGTAGCTAAAAATAAATATGAGCTAAAAATACAACTGACGGAACTGTAAGTCACGTGGTGCACCTATCACGTGATCTAAACTGGCCAATGAGGGGTGCTGCTATGCATAGAGAGGCAGTCTATGGATATGTGTAACGTGTCCATAGCCACGGCCTTTATTTTAGCCCTAACCATAAACCAGGAAATAGCCTAAAATGTTTATCTTTTTTTCTTATATGTATTTTTAAAGGTGGAATTTGCTGTGTTAAAATGAAAAAATATATATGTCAAATGTGGGATTCGAACCCATGGCAGCGGAAAGAAGAATCATTGAGTCGGGTGCCATAGCACACGCCACACAGGCACATTACACTTATGTAGAAAAGGACCAGCAATGTCATCTTTCATACGGATAGACTGCCGGTATATACAGTAGATACATATTACATACTAGGAGACACTTCCATGTTTTATTTGGCCCCTGCAGAAACTCTCATTTTGCCTGCATTACTGTTGGTACAGATGAATGGCAAAAAGCTTGATGTGTTTATATATAACACCAAAAACACACATATGTTGTTTTATGTATTGATGCCCTCACTTAGGTGTGTGTAAACTACTAAAAATTATAGTGAATTCAACAAAAAATAACGGGTATTCCATCATAAATGTCTATAATAAATTATGAAAATGTATTGTTTTGTTTCAATACACCCTTCTGTAAAAAAATCTATTTCTCAAATATGAATCTTTCAGATGTGCTAAAAAAAATTTAATGAAAAGAAAAAGCCTTAAAATAACAAATGGGTGCATGTTTTGTACAGGTTTATCAATTTAGCTTTGTAATTGACTTGTTTAGTTCTCATTTATATCAATTTTTGCTGCGGATTAAAAAGTGTTTTCTATAGTAAATTAATATATATACATGACATGAAATCAATAAGCGAGGGTGAACCGTTTGTTACCGGAAAACGACCCCGAACTGGTCATTGTGCTACGTGGCTTTGCGCGGCTGACTTGGTGTTATGATTTAATTGGTTTTCATTTTATTTAGGGCCAACTTCCGACACAGCTGCTTAATTACACTTAATCACAGTCAGGTCGGATGTTCATTATTATTTTTATTACAAAATATCGATTCTACAACTACAAGTTATTACGCTATATATCATTTTTAGCACTACTGACGCCTAGCTGTGACAACGATGTTTACCAGGAAAACGCGTATAGCGAAACAATACAGAATGAGGGGCGAATGCATATTTATCATAACTCACAAGTTTGGCGTTATCAGGTGAAACAAATTTTTTTCAGCTTCTTATAGTTTTCCAAATAGCGTCCAAATCCGATGCTGGTCATCAATTAAAATGGACACGAACTGGACCATAGCACCAAAGCAGAGGCACAGAGTTGACATACTTTTTGTGGTGATTTGATTTCAATAACGCATCACCATAGAAACTACAAATGATAAAAGTAGGCAAAATTGAAATAGTTACTAACCTGAGTGTCTGTCTCTAGTGGCCATTCAGTAATAACAAGTAAATCGTATAAAATGTTCTCATCCTCGGTTTCCATCAGGGTTTCTTCAGCCATATTTACTTCGCGCAGCTGTCAGTATTCTACGGAAGCCCAGGCCTGACAATAGCGACAAGTGCCGGGAAAGCGCTTATAGAAGATATAAATACAGCAAACCACTAGTACATTTGCTTCCCAGGACTACATATTTTACATGTGTAGATATATATATTTGAAAGGTTCATGAAACAATTAAAGCGCCCCTAAAAATGAGAGCAACATATATTTTTTTAAATGTATTCCAATCCGGAACCAATGTCATTTGAAGTCTGCTGTACACGGCTGTACAGTAATTAGAGTGACACGCTACATCCGGTTAGGTTGCGCTCCTGAGGGTAATCATGGCAGCGTTTTGTGGTGAGAAACGTGTACTTTTTTATGATTCTATTGTATTTTGGTCATATTATAGTTTGCTTTTGTACGAAACGCGAGAATTTATTCACACTAAATGTGGAATTTAATTGACAGAAATGGGTGTTATGCCGGAAATCGCGCAGGCTGTGGAGGAGTTGGACTGGCTGTAAGTCAATGAATGTGCAGGTTTACTTTAAGCCTTTCACATTATCACACGCTTTAAGTTAATTTTATTTTTTTACCGTTGGCTTTTAGGTTACCTACTGACATCCAGGCAGAGTCCATTCCACTTATCCTTGGTGGAGGAGACGTCCTGATGGTAAACCTGACACCCATCATCACCCACAAGATGATATGCTGATGTTATTGCTTAATTAAAGTGCCTTTGCACAAAATTGGGAGCTTAAAATGGCTCAGATTGTCAAAACCCAGTTACAAACAGAAAAGCAACCCAGTACCATATGATAATATAGTGATCTGTCAATGAAAGAGTAGAGGCATATTTAATAATTCCACCAGGTTACACTCCTATTGATCAAACATGTGGATCCATGCTTGTTTCCTACTAAATATTAGAGCTAGATCATTGTTTTTCAACCTTGGCGTTGTGACACCATGTCGGTCACCTGGAATAGAAATTGGATCGCATGAAATGTTTTGTAATTGGTTTTTTTTTCTGATTAAAGTACAAATTTTAAATTGGAAAGTCTATTCGTACGGTTGCTGTACGGACAACTCCCGGTGCTATTGGTACGTTTACCGAAGTACACGTACGTAGCGTCTTATGGTTAGGTTTAGGGTTAGTAACCCTATATCGTAACAATTTTTAGGATTGGGGTTAGGGTTAGTTTTAGTCTTAGTCACGTGACCTAAACTGGCTAATGAGGGGCACTACATAGAAATAGAATGTCGATATATTGATATATGGCAACCGTACGGATAGCCACTGCCTTTAAATTATTTCAGTTATTATTATTTAAAATAAAAATCCCACACACAATCCCAAGCAACTGTATTTTATAGTTTCACTCTCGAATAAATAAAAGTATAATAAGTATAAAAATATCTGAGGTTGTGCATCTTGTCACTTTGTGCACTAATCTTGGCTTTTTTGTATTTGTACCACAGTATAACAAACACAATCAAAAACTATTTCTAAAGAAGAAAAAATGTCTGGCATTGCCAAAAAATTTCTGATATAAAAATGGGATGACAGCCCAGAAAAGGTTGGGAACCACTGCCCTCGATGAACTGTGCGTTGTCACTTTCCAACTGATCAAAAATTCCTAATAAATTCTAACCCGAGCAATAATCCACGTTACTCCCCTAACATGTCACTAGGTATGTTATTTGCTTGAGCATTGCTTGATTTGAGCTTTTCTTGTAATTTCCAGGCAGCAGAAACTGGTAGCGGTAAAACAGGAGTAAGTATTCAACCGCAAACTAAACATTTTTAACAAGATATTTTCTGATTTCCCTTCTACTTTACCATAAGGTTTCCTCCCGTAGATATAAGGTGAAGTGATGTGAGTTTTGATTTTGCGTTTCCTGTGCTCCTTAGGCCTTCAGTATCCCAGTGATTCAGATTGTTTATGAGACCTTGAAGGATCAACAGGAGGGAAAGAAAGGCAGAGCGTCCATCAAAACGGGCGGGGCCAGTAAGATCCATTTAATTCATCACGAACAGTGTTTTTTTTACAGCTTTATGACCTGCTGCTGTTGTTTTTTTTTGATCAGTTTTCAACAATTGGCAGATGAATCCTTATGACCGCAGCGCAGCTTTTGGTAAGCTAATCTTAAACTTCAAGAGCAAGCTTTAGCTTTAGCAGTGAAACATTCCATATGTTGTTCTTTCTCGACCATCTATTGAATGTTCTGTCTCCTCAGCTATCGGCCCAGATGGACTGTGCTGCCAAAGCAGGGAGTTTAAAGAGTGGCACGGCTGTCGCTCAACTAAAGGTGTAACCAAAGGTGTGTCACCACTTAAAAACTTGCTGAAATTTGGCTGAAATGATGTTATCAATGGGGTTTTTTTTTTTTGTATTCAGGCAAGTACTACTATGAAGTTACGTGCCATGACCAGGGTCTGTGCCGTGTGGGCTGGTCTACCAGTCAAGCTGCTCTCGACTTAGGTTTGCCCTCCCCCTCCTCCTCTTCATATTAGCTTTAGAGCATTTACAAGCGTGGACTAACTGAAAACTCTCCCTTTAAAACAAGGAACGGATAAGTACGGCTTTGGTTTTGGTGGCACTGGCAAAAAATCCAACAACAAGCAGTTTGATAGCTATGGGGAGGTAAGGGTCATTACGCTGTGAAGAAAATACCAAAGCAAACAAGATTCTGAATTGAGTTTGTTGATGTTCTACAATGCAGGAGTTCACCATGCATGATACGATTGGATGCTACCTGGATCTAGAGAAGAACCAGATCTCCTTTTCCAAAAATGGTTCAGTCACACACGTTTGCAATATGATGATTAATGAAGATGTCACAACTTGGTGACCTGGATACATTTTCTTTTTCTGCATTCTCTAATTACTTGTTTTTCTTTAGGTAATGACCTCGGTGTGGCGTTTGACATTCCTCAAAATCTGAAGAATCAGCCATTTTTTGCCTCCTGTGTGCTGAAGGTAGTCCTGGAAATCTTCTCGTGAGAAACTCTGATATGTTCTGATTCTGATCTCTTGTGTCATTTAATCTGTCAGAATGCTGAGTTGAAGTTTAACTTTGGAGGAGAAGATCTAAAATATACCCCAAAGAGTGGCTTTGTTGCTTTTGACAAGGCACCGGAGGGTCACAGCGTGAAATCCTCTCAAACAGGTGCATGGCCACGCCCTCATCATAGCGCACATCAATGATGTAAAGCACACGTGTCAAACTCAAGGCCTGGGTGCCAAATCCGGCCCTTAAGAGCATTCAATTTGGTCCACAGCAGAAAGCAAAAAAGTCAGAGAATCTGTGATTTATTGTGTAAATTACCAACTAATTAAGTTATCTTAGCTTTATATCTCAAAAATAATACACAAATTCAATGCAACTCCACAGTATTTGCAGGGCTAACATTTTCCCCATGCTTATATCACATGATGGCAGTCACTTCTAATCTCAAATGGTTAAAAGAACCCTCAATTCTGGCCATGATTATTTTACAAATGTTCCCGCCTAAAATCTGTGGCCCACTTAAGATTAACTGCTTCTTTGTATTTGGCCACTGAACTAAAATTAGTTTGACACCCCCTTAACGCACCCAAAAAATATGTTTTCAGACTGTACATTTTCTGCAAGAACTGAGCTTTTTGTTTCTTTTGGGGTTTTCCAGGCACTGCTACAGTGAGTCAGGTGAAGGCTTTGTCGACTGCACCCAAAGCTTTAATTATTGAGCCGTCTAAAGAACTGGCAGAACAAACCCTCAACAATGTCAAGCAATTTAAGAAGTTTGTGGACAACCCCAAACTCAGGTCTGGTTCCTCAAAGGTGGTTTCATCATGTTTAAAAAACTATTGTGTATGCAAAAAAAAAAAAAAACACATGTATCCAACTGTGGTGAAGTAATGCTAAACTGCTGAGTCATGTGTGTGCTTGTATTTTTGAAATGTAATTCAGACTTTATAACAACAGGTGGAGCTGTTGCACAAGTGTAAATGTGTTTTTTTTTTAAAAAAAATACAAATTTACAACAATTCAGAAGTGCACACTATATAAAGATACAAAAAGGTGATGAGCAAGCAAGAATCATGCATACACAATTGAAAGAAAATATAAAAAGACGTAAATCGGTTATTATTCCGCTTCAAAAATATTGTTATATATTGTCATAGTTTTGATGCTTTTTTTGTATGAATAAGGGACTAGGTTTTGATATATACTTTAAATTCACACAGAAAGCTTACAAAAAGGGGAGAAGATTTGTTGAATTTACACTTGTGTATGTAGAATTTACCATAGAAAATGAACAGGTTTACAATTAAATCAACTTTGTTTTTCTCAAATACATAATTCATTTACTTAAAAAAAAATATTTAAAAAAACATGAATGAATACAGTAATTAAAAAAAGTATTGTGTAAGAGATTCTGGTCCATTATTGCAAAAACTGCATTTATTGTCTGTATCTAAAAATTCAGAATACAGATTGGTTGGATAAATATTGATGACAGGATGTTTGACCTCACTTCCATTATCTGTAATGACTTGTGTAATAATAAAACCAGTGTGTATAGTAATTGTAAACCTTTTTACCACAGGGAGCTGCTGGTGATTGGTGGCGTTCCAGCCAAAGATCAGATGGCTGCTCTGGAACAAGGGGTACGTTAGCGTTAGCGTAGCTTCTGTCACTGCAAGGGAAAAATGTTTTTTTTTTTTATATATATATATAATTGTCTTTTGGCTTTAATTTTTCTTGTGTGTTGTGTTTTGATTAGGTTGACATTGTGGTGGGAACTCCTGGTAGATTAGATGATCTCATATCCACTGGGAAACTCAGTCTGTCCCAAGTTCGTTTTCTGGTCTTGGACGAGTGTGTAAGTGTTTGAAATTCAGAAGTTTTTTGCATGGTTTGTTTAAATTAAAGAAGAATCTAATGAGTGTTTTCCATGCTGTGCTTCCAGGATGGCCTTTTATCAGCAGGATACACAGACTTCATCAACAGGATTCACAATCAGATCCCTCAGGTCACATCTGATGGCAAAAGGCTACAGGTAAAGACTCCATGTTTGGGTGTTATTGATAGAATAGGTTCTGTTAGTGCTGTTGGCTGATTTTCTCACTTTTCTGCAGGTCATCGTGTGTTCAGCCACGCTGCATTCGTTTGATGTGAAGAAGCTGTCGGAGCGTATCATGCACTTTCCCACCTGGGTGGACCTGAAGGGCGAGGACTCTGTCCCAGAGACCGTGCACCATGTGGTGGTGCCCGTCAATCCAAAGAATGACCGTCTGTGGGAGCGTCTGGGAAAGAAGCACATACGAGTGAGTTTCACACGCACACACGAGAACGAGTGCAGACATCAAGCAGCTTATAATATTCTGTGAGAAATTCATCATTCTTCTCTAAACTTTGCATTTGTTTCTCTTTCTTCAATAGACGGATGAAGTTCACGCCAAAGATAACACCAGACCTGGGGCTAACACTGCAGGTTTGACCAACACATCATCCAATATTGCTTAAAGTTGCTGGAAACATTTCTTCTTTTTTTTTTTTTTTTTTTTTTTTTTTTTTTTTTAAATCAGATAATGACATAGTTTAGGCCTCTTTACAGAAGAGGATTAGGAAAAAAAATAAAATAAGTTTGATTGTTTTTATTATTATTAATGTTCTGAATAATTAATGTTTTTTTTTCTCAGATTTTTTGAATTTGTTTTGCAGACTTCTGACTCTTTTTTTTTTCTCAGAACATTAACAATAGTAAAAAATATTGGATGTTGTTTTTTCCAGTGGCCCTAATCCTCTTCCATGCCTCAGACCTTAAAAAATACCTAAAAAAAAAAAAAAAAAAAGATTATTGACATTGTCGGAAAGGTTTTGTATATTTAATTTTGGGCTTTGGAGTCCCATAGTATTTTAACTTCATTCTAATCACACGGGAACAAAAATGGTGTCGAGGGAATCGCTGTCCTCCTCGTCTGGCAAAGAAATACAAGAATTCACAGTAAGAATTAAGGTAAAACTCTTCTATGTATCCGTCTATGAGACTCCACATCCCACAACGCAATGCGTTTTAATCTTTTTTTAATTTATTTTTTAATAAATGATCTTTGATTTATTGTCCCTCTGAGGGCTACACTATGTCTTTAGCTGATTTATAAAGCTTTAACAAAGTCCCTCATCGCTTTATACATAAATGACCCACATTTGATTTTATATGCACATTTTCACAGAGAATATTTGTCAAGTTCTGTCATTTTAAGTTTCATAGAAATATAAGTTGGATTAATTTTTAAATGTCCAACTTTTTTCTTTTTTAAGACATTTTTTGCAGCCCCAAAAATGTATTGTATCCATTAATGCTAATAGACATTTCTTTGCTGATCTTAATACCTGAAAATCCCTTTTTGAGCTTAGATTTAATCCCATTGAATTGAAATATCCAATTTAATTAATAAAAAGATTAATTGAATTAGATTTAAATTAAATTATTTAATTTAAATATCCTTTTTTAACATCATCACAATTAGAATAATTCAACCACTCATTAGTTCAATGTGCCTTTCAGAGATGTGGTCTGAAGCCATTAAGATACTGAAAGGTGAATACACTGTGAGGGCCATTAAAGAGCACAAGATGGACCAGGCGATTATCTTCTGTCGCACCAAGATCGACTGCGACAACATGGAGCAGTACTTCATTCAGCAGGGTGGAGGTACGATAAATACTGCAAGCTTCTGATTAAGTTTTATAGCTGCTAAATCTCCACCCACCTGTCATGTCTGCTATTTTAAGGTCCAGACACTAAAGACCACCAGTTTTCATGTGTGTGTCTCCATGGCGATCGAAAGCCTAATGAGAGAAAAAACAACTTGGATCGTTTCAAGGTAAAAAAAAAAATGTATCTCACAAATAATAAATGTTGTTTGTTGATGTTGAAGCAGATGACATTGTTTTTATTTTTTTTTCTTAGAAAAAGGAAGTGAGGCTGCTGATCTGTACAGATGTTGCTGCCAGAGGAATTGACATCCATGGAGTTCCTCACGGTAGGAAACAAAAGCATTCTCCTGGATTCGACCAGTGAATGTCATCATCTGTTCCTGCAGTCTTAAGATTTTTTTTTTTTGCCGCAGTGATCAATGTCACGCTGCCAGATGAGAAGCAGAACTACGTCCATCGTATCGGCAGAGTCGGAAGAGCCGAGAGGTCAGAGCTGACATCCTTCAGTGTTCCTGTTGATCTGTTTGTGTTTTCTGTGCACAAACGTGTTAAATGATGATATATAAATATTAGCAGTGACTTTGGACACAGGTCAGATAGTGGAGCTCAGTTCGCAACAAACATGGCGACACTCCTTTTAGTTGTTATGTTGCTGCAGAGCTGAATTTAGCATCCAATGTGAACATTTTTTAAGTTAAAGGCCCTCTTTTTTTCTACTGTGTATGACTGAGAGGGATATTTTAATCATATTATTGTTAATTTAATGTTTTTACTGCTGATTTTAAATGTTTTTATTGCTGATTTTAATGTTCCTATTGATTTTTAAACTGTTAAGTGTTTTCTGTTGCACTTTCTAATCAATCAAATCTAATTGCCAAACGGCTATAAAAATTTGCCTTGCCTAAATATTAATGTACTCGTACATTAACAGAATGGGATTGGCCATTTCCTTGGTTGCGATGGAAAAAGAGAAGGTAGGTCCGACTGGCTTAAATCCACATTGATTGATTGATTGATTGATTGATTGATTGAAACGGAGTGTGTTTTTCACATGCTGTGTGGTGTGTGTGTGTGTGCAGGTGTGGTATCACGTGTGTGCAAACCGTGGCAGAGGCTGCTACAACACCCGACTGAAGGATGATGGAGGCTGCACCATCTGGTACAATGAGAAAGAGGTAAACACACACACACCAGGGTTGGGGTCAATTATAATTGTCATCGCATAATTGATAATTAATTACAAATATGATGACATTATGATTGTAATTTGAAAAATGTGTTGCTATTGTATTTGTTTTTAGATAATTGACATTGTAATTGGAATGGAAATTCTCTAAACCAGGGGTTCTAAGCTGGTCTCACACTGGGACCCACATTTTGCCACGGTTATTAAATCGTGACCCACTTTTTTTTTTTTATTCAACCAACCAAATGAAAAATTTAAAAAAATAGCTGTTGAAAACACACATATGTTTTTTTCTTTTTTTAAATATATTTTCCTGTGCAACATGTATTTCTCAGCGTGCCTGTCAAAAGAAAAGTTTCTTTCAAAATAAAAGACAAATCCAACAAGAGAGACATTAAGTGTTTAATTATTGTTGATCAGCTGTCCACGACCCACCCAGTACAAGACCACGACCCACTTTTGGGTCGCGACCCACCGGTTGAGAATCGCTGTTCTAAACACTGTCATTAACAATTTAATTAAACACAAACCTGTGTAAAACGTGAACGCCAACAAAAGAGATGAAAAACAAATATGTATAAAATTTGTATTTTACAGCTGATTTAAGGCATGGGTAATAATGCTAACAGAAAGCTAAGACAAGGGAAATGTTAAGCTTTATACGGTTATTTAAGGCTGATTAATTAAGAATGTATGGCAATTGTAATTCATTTCAGAGGAAAAACATTAATTTTGATTGTAACAAGAAAAAAATGCCTCTCATTCTAATCGTGATTAAGTCTTAATTGAACATGGATAATTGAAGATGTAATTGTAAGTGGAAAATGTAATTGACCTTGACATGCACTATTACTGAAGTTCATGCACTAAGTAGAAGTGGCTTTGCACAACATAACACTTTCCTCCTCTCATTCAGTGATTTGATAATCAGCAGATGTGTTTTGTCATCCTGGCAGAAATGGTCATCCTGGGTTTATAGAGTGTGTCAGGTGTTCAGCTCAGTGCTTTCACGGAAGGTTTACTTTGATTGTTATCGCACCAAAAAGCTGGAGTGCATCCAAATGTAGTCCAAAAAGTAACATCAGGCCTTTTTTGTCTTCCAACAGCTGCTGTCTGATATTGAAGAGCATCTAAAGTGCACCATCACCCAGTGCGAGCCAGACCTCAAAATCCCAGTGGACGAGTTTGATGGAAAGGTGACGTACGGAAAGCGCAGGGCTCTCACAGGTCAGTAGGTTTTTGTTTTTTTTTAAGTGTCATTTCATTTGTTATTATTGTTCTTGCTTGATGTATGTATGATTTTTATTTTATTTTTTTTTTGAGAGTGTGTTTAGGCTTTTTTTTTTTTTAAATTAATTTAATTAATCTGTATCTGTCCTTGTCTTTATGTGCAGTACATCTCACTGTTCTGTTTTGAATGAAACATTTTCTGAATAAATCAAAAGTTTCAACAAATTGCCCTACACACTCCAGTCTCAAAAAATGCTGTAATTTGTATCAATTGTTCCGTGATTATTCAAAAGGCATGCTGTACATTTTTAGTTTGATCAGATGAACAATTAGTGAGGGGGATATGTGTTAATTTTTTTTATTTTTTTTGCATTTTCAGCTTCCAATGTCTCAGGAAACTGAAATTTTGGGGTTATTTCACCACTCGCGGCTAATGAAAATCTTTGACATGAGGCCATTGTAGCTTCCCTCTGTGTCTTATAATCATTTATTGTTTATTAGTTTTTTGCTAGTATCATAAAAATATATATAACAACTATTGCATCAGAAAAACATTTATTTTTGAAAACATAATATTTAGTATGAACAAATTTCTCATGTTCTACATTTTATCTTTTTTGGGGGTTGGGGTCCAAAATAAATCTCATAAATAAAAAAAAAATTTTAATCCCAAGAAAGAGAAACCTTTATACTATCAATATAAACATAAATCTGATTTTGTCTTACATTCCCACATGCAGTTATGGGCCAATTAAAATAGTAAAAATAAGTATTTTGAACCATTGCGTATGTGTGACTAATCATTAGTGATGTAAACAGTTTATGTACATAGTTGAAAGATGATCAAATTACATGGAGCTGAGGCATATGTTAAGTTGCTTACGGAAACATGTTGCAGCTGGCATGTCCACCAGATAGAATGTATAGCAGATATTTTTGTATATTCTGAGAGAGTAGGTGGAGCTGTATTACTATACCAAATTTTAGTTTCCTATGTGATGTAGTTGCTGAGATATTGGAAGCTGAAAAAGGAAGAAATAAGGAAGCGCAAAAATGTACTCAAACTGAAAATATACAGTGTGCCTATTGAATAATCATGGAATAATTGACCAAAGTGCGTGGGATGTCCTGAACATTTGTTGAAATGACATAAAATGACCCCATAATGTTTTCGTTAATGAAATAATAAATAAAAATTCTAATTTGAAAAGGCAGTTATTGTGCGACCGTGACCCTGACGAGCTTCTCTCTGCTTTCAGGGGGTAATTATAAGGGCCACGTGGATGTTCTGGCTCCAACGGTCCAGGAGCTGGCCAACTTGGAGAGAGAAGCCCAAACGTCCTTCCTACACCTGGGATACATGCCAAACCAGCTTTTCAGAGCTTTCTGAACATCCAGCACATGACTACATGCCTCTGATATGGATGGGAATGATGGGTTTTTTACTTCAAACACTAGAGATTTCAAAGTTTGTTTGATTCAACAATACTTCTCCATGGTTTACTTATCAGATAGCTAAAAGTATTAAAACATTTAATCAGTTTGTCAGATTTGGTTCTAATCTTTCTTTTAAGAGTATGAAAGACTTCTGGCTTCATCTGATGTTCGTTTTCATACCAGCTGGTTTATTTCTTTTGAAGGACTTGGATTTTTGTTCAAAATTTTCAATTAGCCAAAAATAAATGAAATGTGACACTACTTGTAATTTAATAATTTTTTGAAAGGTTTCATTTGAAGTCATTTATGAAATTGTGATTCTTCAAAGCGAAAAGTGTGTTAATGACCTTGTTCTGTAATAAACTAAAGTAGCCAGCTGAGTTTGGTGTTTGTTTTATATTTAATTAGAAAATACACACAAACATTTATTAACCTTGTATGTTTTTTATGGAAAGCCTGCTACATGTTGGACCCATTGTCTGATGTTTTGATATGTTGTATGTCAAAGCAAAGAAAATTATGTTTAACTTTTTTTTTTTCAAATTAGCGTAGTGTGTTTATTTATTTATTTATTTTTTTTGTATGTATTTAAAGGAATTTTATTGATTTGTGCTGCTATTTGATAGATTTTTGCTGTTATTTTGTGTGTTTACATTGGGGGCCACACAAAATTTGACCAAGGGCCACATGTGGGCCCTGGGCCGCCATTTGCCTATGTTTGGTCGAGAGCTAAATTTTAGGAGTGAGACAATAATGGACTCACTATACAATACGGTATTTTTCGAAAAGGAAAAAAGACAAGAAAAATACAGTTGGATAAATAACTATGCTTTCATTTGACTCTAACTCCGGACATACATACTTTTTCTGGGTATGACCTTTTAGTGTATTTTACTTTTTAGTTGGATCTTTGCAACTCTTCCTGGAGTCCACACTCAATACAATTGTCTTCTTAGAACACATCACACAATAAAGCAACACAAATAACAAAAATTTACAAAACAAAAACAACATTCATACAATGGGACCAAATAACAATTCCTTCAACGTGGCTTTTAACATCAGATGGTTGGTTATAGAGCAATATACATTAAAAATATATTAATATATATTTACAGTTTTCAACTCAATAGGAATACATATATAAAATGAAGCTTACTTCATGTAAAGGGGAATACTATAGGGATAATACAGCTTAAGTTTTAGTATAACCTGAGTAGAACCCTAAAACCCATACTCTGGTTGTATTTTATTTTTTAAGTGTCCATTCATTTGAATTTGCCCAAAATATGCTTTATGAGATGCCCTTCGTGTGAAATTATATTTAAAATAAATAAATAAAAATAAAATCTGCATGTTTTATTTTGATGGACATCCGGAAATATGCGTGATTCTATCGAGCTTGACTCTGGCTGATGAGCAGCAGATTTTAGCCCCGCCCCTTGGTTCTTCTACGTTTCTACAGCTTGATCTTTAGCCTGGACATCTATCAGAGCCGCTATCGTTCCGCAACAGGTAAATACACTCAAATAAATTACACATAGTACAAATATAATATCTAAGAAAAACGGTTTCACCCACTGTACAGTGTCTCTGAATAATGAATATGTGTGTGTTTATACCTGTTCTGTAGGTAGAGGTTATCTCTGCGTTATTATGTGCAGTGTGTAGAAGGCGAGGTTGTACCGTACGGTGTAATTAACGCTGACTTTTATCAGCTGTGATGATTTTTGCGTCATAAAAAATGTGTATTTCTCACACCTGCATCTGATTGCTCGTCCTTGGACTGCGTTATTTATTGCCCTGAGAATCGTCCATATGGTTCAATGCACTTAATCATTTGTGCCTAGATATGTTTACTGCATAAATACATTCCGTACAATAAACATGAATCCCAAGCATACAGTTTGGCGATTTGTGTTTAGAAAGAAAACAATGGATATAGAGTGGTAATGCCGTGAATATATTCGCACAAAACGCATCTATAAATGCTGTATGTGCTCTAGAATGAGTCATTTATTTATTTTTTTATTTTAATTCCATAATATATTTATTTAAAAAAACAAAAAACAACAAAAAAAAAACCACTAAGCTCAATAGAACTGCCCTAAAATTTAGTCAAAGGCAGTGGTGTCCATAATGTGATGGATGAATGAAAGTAAAATTTTAGAAAACACATACACAGTCTTTTCTTTGTTGTTTTTATTTGTGTATAAAAATTAAACAGTCAATGTTTTGTCATATCTTTTTTTGATTAAACATTATATACTGTAAAAAAACAAAAAAAATGCAATGTAAATGTACTCATTTACACTGAAGAAAAAAGGACAAATTTGAAGTTATTAGAGATGTGCTGTATTGGTGTTGAGGAAATGTTATTAGTTTTTTTTTTTCATATTGACGATAATGAATCAATTATTATGTTTTCAAAGATCGATTTTTTAAATTTTTCAAATTGTAATACTAATTTGGATATTTAAAGTTTTTGTATTCAGTGTTGAAGGTGCTGTGAGGTGTTACTCAAAGGAGAGTAATTCAAGTAATTCAGCAACTGACCAATGTCCAATGGAAGATCAATTATCAGCAATATTCAAATAATGAGTAGATATTCCTTAATAATTGGAAATCGGTTTGTAATCAAATCGGGACTTTTATAATTGAAATTGAATCATGGAATAGGGCTGAATAACCTCCACTATTGTACTGGTTTTAACTGTGTGAGATCTAGTTTTTATTTTATTTTCTTTTTGTTTTACATAGAAAGATGGAAGTGTCTCCTTGCACGTAATACGTATCCATATACCGGCATTCTATCCGTACGAAAGATGACGTTCCCGGAAGTCATGTGACCATTCCGTGCAGATAGGGTTAGTTAGTCCATAACGTTGTTTAGGGTTACGGTTAGTTAGTCCATAACGTAGGCTAGGGTTAGGGTTAGTTAGTCCATAACTTAGGCTAGGGTTAGGGTTAGTTAGTCCATAACGTAGGCTAGGTTTAGGGTTACAGTTAGGGTTAGGGTTAGTTAGTCCATAACGTGGGTTAGGGTTAGTCAGTCCATAACGTACGCTAGGGTTAGGGTTAGTTTGTCCATAGCGTAGGCTAGGGTTAGGGTTAGTTAGTCCATAACTTAGGCTAGGGTTAGGGTTAGTTAGTCCATAACGTAGGCTAGGTTTAGGGTTACAGTTAGGGTTAGTTAGTTCATAACGTAGGCTAGGTTTAGGGTTACAGTTAGGGTTAGGGTTAGGGTTAGTTAGTCCATAACGTAGGCTAGGGTTAGGGTTAGTTAGTCCATAGCGTAGGCTAGGGTTAGGGTTACGGTTAGGGTTAGTTAGTCCATAACGTAGGCTAGGGTTAGGGTTAGTTAGTCCATAATGTAGGCTAGGGTTAGGGTTAGTTAGTCCATAACATAGGCTAGGGTTAGGGTTAGTTAGTCTATAACGTAGGCTAGGTTTAGGGTTACGGTTAGGGTTAGTTAGTCCATAACGTAGGCTAGGGTTAGGGTTAGTTAGTCTATAACGTACGCTAGGGTTAGGGTTAGTTAGTCCATAGCATAGGCTAGGGTTAGGGTTTCAGTTAGGGTTAGTTAGTTCATAACGTAGGCTAGGGTTAGGGTTAGTTAGTCCATAGCGTGGGTTAGGGTTACAGTTAGGGTTAGTTAGTTCATAACGTAGGCTAGGGTTAGGGTTAGTTAGTAGCGTACATTCCGTAGCGTACTTAAAATATTCATAGAAACTGAAGTACAAGTGCTTATATAGATTTGACATTCGTAACGTGTCGACGCTCTGCGTAACCCCAGCATTAATTTTGTTTGCATTTCCAAATCCATTTTAGTATTTAATCACGTTAATATGGGGCGTTGTGTGAGATGTTTAGCATTAGTAAAGAGTTTCCTGTGAAATATAAGATAGTGTGTCCGTGCATGTGTGTCAACAACGGTCAATAACAAACTGTTAGAAACTGCAGCTCCAGTAACATCTGGCTTCATCCCAGCACTGACTGTTGCACCTCCACCTACCAACACACAAAGCATTGCACAACTCACGCCCAATGCTTACTCAAGTGTTTGTTAATTGTTGCGTCTAATGTGGAAACCTGTGTTCTCCAGAGGTTTGTGCTTGTGCAGCGGTTGCTGCGGCTACAGAGACTGTAGATTACTACGTATTAAAGATTTGTTGCCAGGAAACATAATAGCCATCCAGTGATGCTGTCCCTTATCACCTGCATTCCAGGGTTGGGGTCAATTACATTTTTTAGTTACAATTACATTTTCAGTTACCCATGTTCAAATGTTCAATTACAATTCAATTACGATTACAGTGACCAGCATTTTTTCCATTACAATTAAATTACAATATTACAATTATGTTCTCAATTACTAAAGTTCAATTACAATTAACCACAATTACGTCGTGTGAAATAAACAACCTAATAAAAGTTAACCTTCCTCTTGTGTTAGCTTTTTTGTTAGCATCTCTCATGATAACAGGTCCTAAATCAGCTGTAAAATACACTAAAAACAAATATCTATCATCTAATTTCTTCACTATGTATTGATTACCTTATTAGGCTTCCTAATCAATGAAAATATAGGTTTTCATAGTTTTGGTGTGAGCGTTTCAGCCTTTTTTGTGTCAGTATGTGATAAAGCTTGATATGAAACGTATTTTAATAATTATTAACAACATATGTGTAGAACGGTGTAGCGTTAAATTATCGTGGCATTTACAATTACAAAGTCAATGATCTAAACTCAGTTACAATTTGATTATGATAACGACAGCCAGCAACAGATTTTTAAAATTGCAATTGTCATTCACTATAATTGTAATTAATTATCAATTATGTAATTATAATTTGAGCCCAACCCTGTAGCCTGACAGAAAATCAAGAGCATTTAAAAAAAATCCTTTTCATTACAGACAGCAGCACAATCCCCCCTTCTAGCCAAACAGACACACACACACACACACACACATACACACACGTTTCATTCTCCTCCTGCTTCTTCTAAGCTTCCTGTGCCGTGACTGGCCAAACAAGCTCCTCCTTTGTGTGAGGAGTGTGTGGCTGTCACACACACACACACACACACACACACACACAGGCCAGAGCATTGATCGATTGATATGCACGTGTAGCTGATGTAGTGTGGTGCACACAGGTGTCCATCAGCATGCTGTGCAGAGTCAACAGCTCTTTGATTGGTTCTCCATAGATGCAGCACATCATTTACACCATTCCCCCAATCAAAGCACAGCATGTTGCTTTTTAAAACATCAATATTTCAATTGTTAAAGAGTCTTTACTCTGACTAAGAGTCACACTTATACTATACTAGGGTTGGGGACGTCAATTACATTTTTCAATTACAATTATGTCTTTAATTAACCATGTTCAATTACAACTCAATTCTGATTACAGTGACCAGTAACTCCAGTTACATTTAAAATAAATATAAAAAAAAGTTTGTTGACAGTCAATTACAATTACGTTCTCCAATTGCTCAAGGTCAATTACAATTTGAGCCTTCAATAAATAAGCCCATAGAAGATATCCTTCCTCTTGTGTTAGCTTTCTGTTAGCATCTCTTATGATGAAGGGTCAGTTTTGACCCATGTCTTAAATCAGCTGTAAAATACACTAAAACATATTATCTATCATCTAATTTGTTTTTCATCTCTTGGTTACCTTGTTACGATTCCAGATCAATGAAAATATTGGTATTCATATTTTTCATCACTTGATTTCAATTCAATTCAACAAAAAAGGTAAAAAAGGTAAAATGATACCCAGGAGAATTGATAGGTAGTGGGAAAAGCTAAAATTAAACATATTGTAATAACTGTTATCTACGTATGCATAAAGGTGTAACTTGGATACTCACGTTTGAGTTTAATTCAATTATAAACGACAATTTCTATAGATTTTCCATGCCAATTACAATTACAAAATCAATTATCTGAACTCAATTACAATTCAGTTATGATTACAACAGCAACAATTCATGATCAAATACACAATTGCAATTACAATTGACCCCAACCCTGTACTATGCTAGTAATTAATACCCTTTCATAGAAATGTAAATAATAGATGATGGTTTTCTGCCACTTATATGTCCCTCCCAGCTTGGATATTTGTTACCTGGTGGAATTTGTCGAGCAGTTGAAGCTGTTAAGGAATAATGAGCTATTTGAGAAGAGCCAGTGTTGATGTAGAGAGTGTCCACTAAGTCTTCTGTTGACTCAGTGCTGCTGTTTTCATCCGGGATGTGTCCTGTTTAAACAGTGCAAGTTTGTATATGAAGCTATAGCAGGAGATACCGATACAATTGTGTCTATGATAAACATCTCAGGGGACGTGAGTGTTTGAGAATGAGGGTGAACCTTAGTTTTAATACATTACCTGAATGAGGCAGAGGTTATCAACTGGTGGGTGAACCCAAAAGTGGGTCGCGAACCTGTTTTCAGACAAAAACAAGAACGTTCTTCAACTTTGAAAGAGATTTCAATGCTGTTTATTTTTAATTTGTGTGTTTTTTTTGTTTTTTTTTAATACACGTTAAAATATATGAAGAAACATTCTTTTAAAATGGAAAAAAAAATGAAAGGATATGATTTATCAGCAAAACCCACAGTTTTATTCGACACACAATCAAGTTTTGTGAAAGAATTTGTTAATAATGTAAAAAAATATCATTAGTTTGTGTTGATGGAGAACCACTGGTCTAAGGTATGCACACACACACACACACACACACACACACACACACACACACACACACACACACACACACACACACTGCACCACATTACCAATATCTTGTTGCATTTACATCATTTACATTGTCTTTGTTTTTATTATCTGGGAAAATTGTATGCTTAGGAGTCCAAAATTAATTATTGTCACACATACATATGTTGACAGTTTAGAACCTTATCTCTGAGATAGAACTGTAGTTCCCTTTTAGTCATTATTTAGTGTGGCTCAAGGGCTTGCTGCTAGTTTCACACAGGATATTCAGGTTGGCTATATGTTCTAAAAAGTATATAATAGAATATTTTGAACAGGGATTTGATTGAAATGAGAAATATAAAACAAATACGAGTGTCCCAATCCAATATTTATACAAAAATGAGTATCAGATTCAGATTGTATCAGCCTGCATCTAAAATATCTGATATTATATATTGTTTTTATTAGATTTATTGAGGTTATTTTTCAGATTTCACTTTTTTTTTTTCATCAAATTGTAGAATATTCTTATGTTTAAGGTTAAAATGTATGTAATCAATTGTTAAATCCACTTGGTCAAGATTTTTTTATAGCATTCCACTCTACAAAAAAAGTAACAAAAGTATGTCTGATTAGTGCTGATATTGTATCGGATCGATATCGGTATTGGCCAATACTCAGAATACTACACCCCTAAAAATAAACACTTGTGAATAATTAAAAACAACCAAATAAAAAAGTGTATTTTTTTTTTATAATTTATCGTTCAAAAAGTAGTAGTGTGAAGCAAAATTAATCCCAAATTTTCTCATGTAATTTTCCTGCACAAAGTAAAGGGACATTAACTGTTTTTGCAATGACCAACTGGGCTGAATTCAACATTACTTAATGAAAATAAACTAAGGCTGTTTTCATGGAAAAAATTCCACATTTTCCTGTTTATTTGAGGAAAGGATCAAACAATGTAACCCTGGGATAATAGAGTGAATGACAGCCTGGCAATGATTCATCACTAGTTATGATTACCTACTTAGTTGTTGAATACCGGACATTTTATTTAATCTAAAGAAAACAGTAACTATCAATGTTTGGTTTTATGAATGCATGGGATTCCACTGTATGAATAGTTGGTGTTGTTGTTGCCTGAGTAATCTCACTCAGTGCAATTTATTGCTCTGAAGTACCGTAATATAGAGAGCAGTGACAACATGGGGTACCCATCGATGTAACAACAATCTACGGCAGTTAAGCAGAATGAAAGGAAGAAATAAAAGAAAATGTGAGTGACTCTGATACATTTGGTCGTTGTGCGCAAATGGAAAAGGAAGATGAGAAAAGTGAGGTGGTTATTGGGTGGAAGCGTGGAGGAAATTGCTTCTGCCTGAGTCGGAATTACATCCAATGAGAAAAAAAACCTTGTTTGTTAGCTGTAGGTTTATACTGGAGGGGAGAGACAAAGATGAAGGTCTGAGGGATAGGAGTGAAAACCTTAAGTAATAGAATTTTAAAAAAATGGCAGGAAATGGGAACAAGCTGTCAATGAATATATTTATAACCAAGGTTAGATTACAATAAAGAACTATATTAACAAAGGGAAAACTGACCAGAATCAATCCATCATTTTAAAAATGATTTTCTTTGTTGTCTGTATAAGATTGTATAGCTTAGTTGCATATATTGACTTATTTATTGAAGGACATGACACTGTGATAATGGCACTAGTTCATCCTTTTTATTGACAGATATGTTGATGGAGGGACAAACAGGCTTATTACAACAGCCAATAACAATTAGATTATCATTGCTATATATTTAGGGGTGTCAAACTCATTTTAGTGTAGGGGCCGAATACGGACCAGTTTAAGTGGGCCACAGATTTTAGGTGGCAAAAAGAAGAATTTCAACATCAATGTGCCCTGGTTTTTGCACTTCCATGTAGAAATTATATGCAAATGATAGAATATGTGAGTATAGCAGTCCATGCAGGATCTTCACTTAAATTTACCTGATTTTGGGGACATTTTGTGGAATCATTTGAGGAACATTTGCCTGTTGTTCTTTCAACAAATTGAGAAGAAGAAAAAAACTGAGCTCTGAAAGTACTGTGGATTTAAATAGATTTTTTTGTATCAGGAAGGGTTGAGATATCTACAACTGAATTAGTTGGTGATTTACAAATTGTTTAATGTTCTATCATTTTTTCTCGTGCAGGCCGATTGTGACACGTGTGCTCTAAAGTTTCAAGTTTTATCTACTGAAATGAATAATAGAAACGAGCCGTCACAGTAATTTCGTCACTACCTTATGAACAGAAAGAATATTTTAATATCTGTTGCTGTTGGAGTTGGTCAGTTCACTGTAGTGTGCATTACTACCTGTAGCCTCAATGTTATGTTGAACTCAATTTGAGAAAAGCACAAATACTTAGAATGTAGTCAGTTAGACCTGATGTTTACAAGGACAAACAGGTGAGAGTCTACTCGTAATCATCTAGAATAAAGGCAGACTGTTTAATTAATTTCTACAGCAGTAATACACACATACCTCTAACTGTGGATCTGAATTTCATTTATTTTGACGGAATGAACAGATGTAAGTTCATTTTAACAGCATCTGTCACTCATTTAGCTAATCTAACTGATGTTTTTTGAACTCCCTTCTGTGAACCGTCAGATGATCAGTGCCTGCCTTCTCCTCCAAATAAATATCCTTCTCCCTCTGTTCTCCTCTGCCTCATATCACCACGGTCTTCTTTCTCACAGCTCTATGTTTGCGTTGTATGTATCCCCCATTCCATTCCCCACCCATCTCAGCTCCCTCTACTCCTCTGTTTTTGTCTCCTTCCTTTCCCCCCTCCTCTCTGCCTCTCTTAGTCCATCCTCATCCTTTGCTGTCCCATTTTTTACTCACACTATTGTGAATATATTTGTACCCTGCCTGTGTGTGTGTGTGTGTTTTTTATTTTTGTTTTTTCCCCCGTTTTCCCGGCACAAGCTTTTCTCACTTTTAGACACGGCTTTGTGACGCACGCACTCAGTCAAACTCGCATCTCACTCTCTCTCTTTCTCTGCAGATGCCTGAGAGGAGACCAGCTGAGTAGAGGACTTCCCTCTCTGTCTGCAGTCATGAATGGTAGGAGCCATTTTTTGATTGTCCCTCTTGGTCATCCACGGTGTTACGGTATGGTGTGCACATTGGGTTGAACAATAACAATGAGGACTGCAGAGGAATTTGTGCTAAATTGATATGAGAAGGAAAACAAAATAGGAGTTTTGGCTTTTGTAGATTTTTACTGTTTTCCTTCATCATCATTTAACTTAGGTTGGTTTAATAAGATGCAGTCAGTGTTTTAAAAGATCTGGTAACACTTTACTTCAAGTTGCATTCATAATATTGTGATATTACGCTGTCATTATTATGACATGATACCCGTCATTAGCATAAATAAAGTGTCATGAAGGCTGTTATTAATTGTCATTACGCTAGATTTAAAGATCCAAGATTCAAAGTGTTTATTATTATGTGCACAGTAAGGAAACAAATAACAAAACAAAACAAAGAAAATAAAAGTATAGTAATAATAATTATCATAATTCAAAAAATAATAAAGATGTATATGTACAAGGTGGAAAAGATGGAAAAATCAAATATTAAGTGTATTCAACTTTATTTATAGAGCTCTTTAAGGCAGCCACAACTGTGCAAAAAGTGCTGTACACAATAAATACAAACAACAGCAAAACAATAAAAGAAACTAAGTCAAACAAGAATAAAAACTGATGTAATTATAAAGCACAACAGTGAAAAGAGACAAACCACAGGACACTAAAACAAGAGCCAAGGAATAATAAAAATGAGTTTTAAGAGCAGTTTTAAAACTGGACAGTGATGGGGAATTTCTTATGCGTCATGTGTGCAGTGGGAGTGTGAACGGAGCTGAAGATGAATCATATTCAGTTCTATCAGCTGTTGAGGAGTCTGATGGCAGAGGGAAATCCTAACCCTAACCCTACCTACCCACACTAGATCCCTCCACCTAACCCAAAATATGCCAACATAGCTCCAAAGGTGTCATAATTTAGCAAACAACACTTATTGGCAGCTTAATGACCACCTCCATGACATCTTATTCATGCTAATGACATATAATGACAGCGTAATGTCAGGCTTATGTATAAAACTTCAAGTAAAGTGTTGGTTTACACTCTTATTGATGCAACAGAAGTGCAATTGTTTCCGTATAAAGCCAAATGTATAAACCCAGTGTGCAACAAACCTAGAAAAGTGGAGCATGTGTTTGTGTTCATAGACTGCAGGGACTGTTGATCTGCTGTTGAAGTGTTTGATATGGTAATGCATTATGAAAGTGAGTGTGATGGCCTCACTCCGATGACTCTTGAGGATTGTACGACACCTAGACAACAGCGCACAGGCTAACAAGGGAAGTGACAGCAGCACCGCACGCTCGGCAGAGAGGCTTCTCCGTCGCAGGAGGTCTGCTGTGTTACATGGGCTTCACAACGTGTTGTTGACACTCAGAAGCTGTTGTTTGGGAGTGTGTTTCATACTTTAGTGACTGAATTCTGTGTTTGACTGTCTCAATATTGACTAAAGGACTTGTTTATTCTCAGAGGGCTTAATGCTCAGGGTTACTGTGCAGGAAGTTGCTTCTACTTGCTTCTCCTAGTAGGATGCCCTCCATTTAGTGTTTTTTTTTTTTTTTTTAAAGATGATACGACAAAAATTAGTTTTTAAACAGATAAGGTTAGCAACAGGCAGCACAAGTACAAAGAGGCAACAACAAGGACAATGCTGTGAAACTAAACGCTCGCCGTGTGATAAGTAACTTTTGTGTGCAACACAAACATTCCATGTTCTTGGACTGTAAGAAAAAACTAACACACGTGATGAGAGCATGCAAAAATCACGCCAACCGTATAATCTTTGTGCTGTGAAGCCCAAATAAAAAATATTTTCCCATTAATACTTTAAGAAATAGATGTTAGCTCTTATTGAAAGAGGAAGTGTACTCTAATATTCCTGCAGAACTATTGGTCAGTCAAATATTTCTTACCTATAAAGTACAAACTTTGGAATATTTGTAAAATAATATTGTGAAACTATAATTTTTCCAAAGGAACTGAACTGAAAACAACTCAAATATGCAAATATGTTTCTAAATTTCTTAAATTTCTTACTTTAGATGAAAGATAAATTTTTCTGTAAGGTATGATATCATGATGCACAGTTAGTGATTTATACTAGTAAGTAGCAGCTATACTTTATAGTTAGCAGCTATTATGTCTTTATAACAACAAAATTTTGATTTTAGATGAATCAAAAAACATTATTTGCCTATTAGCTGTATGTATGTTGCTTTAAATATTCTAAAATTCAAAATGTGTGTACATTCAGTCGCATGTGTGGTCATGTTCAATGTGTGCATGTGTTATTTTCCTCTCCATACACCTAATTAATAACAAGTGGATGTGCAGGTACCTCTTATTGTCTGACTTGTTTGTCAGGATATCTTATAATTAAGTAATAATATAATAAACTCACATTTATAAATATTTAAATCTGCATGATATGAAATACATGCTGGTACAAAAAACACATTTAAAAAACATTCTGTTTTCCAAGAAATTGCGATTGATTATCTATGGTAAAACTGTGACACTTTCAAAGAACAATTAACACATTCGTGTGTGTACATTCTTCCATATTTGATCAGCAAAATCAAAGAAGAGTTTTACCCATGGAATTTTTGTTTTCCCCAAGTGAGGATTAGGGCTCATCACGGCTACTGGCAGAAACTCCGACTTGTGACAGCAAGAAATTTGAAACAAACTTCAATTAAGTCATACATTCAGCGGCCAGCGAATTATCTCTGTATGTTGTTATTATTTTAATTGTTAAGAAGCTTTAGCAGCGTCCCAGTTCTTCACGGAGCCATCCGTCCTAATGATACACAGACTGACTGTAGATGTGGCCTAATGCATCATGTCCCTGTGGCTCTGCTCTAAATATTGCACAGCCCAGTTGCAATAAAGAGCTGTCAAAGCCGAGGAGACGGTGTGAAGAATAGTTACATTTTAGTGTTGATGTAATTACGTTCTCGTTTGACAATGCTAGAAGTAGGTCGGACACTTGTGCAGATTTTGTAATAGGAGAACAACATACCTGAGTAACTGTTGCTGTTCTATGTATGGGAGCAATTTGTTTTACCTGAGAAAACAGCTTAAGGTGAACTGTGTTTACTTAAAAACCTACTTTAGTGACAAGAATAGTTTGATTATAGATATTTAAAATGCTACTTAATGTGACTGAAAACAGAAATGTTTGAAAGCAGTTTTGATACACATGTTGTGTCACCCTTCCCTTGCCCAGCAGAGCATTGTGTCACTCCTCAGAGTGTGTTGCAAAGAGGCGGATTGTTTGGGTTAGTCCCGGGGCGGAAGTTCCATCATGGGTAGGGTGGTATTTCCTGAAGCTGGTGAATAAATTGCAGCCTGGATACCACATCTCTGAGGAAACTCTCTCAAGGGACCTATGCAGGGAAATGAAATGTATTTTTCCTTCTTACTGTGGCGCAGTCGCTTTTGGGAACTTCAAATAAAAAAAAAAACCGAATCATCTTTTAATTCAGAAAATAAAATACAGTTAATAATATGATGTGTTTTCAGAAAGCATTAAATAATTCAGATAATATAAAAAAGGCTTTTGTCTTTGTCATCATCAGTACTACAGACATGGAATAACTAAATGTCTTTAATTATGGGAAAGTTTGCATAACCTAATTTAACTTCTAATTAAAAAAGTGCTAATTCATTTTTATTTAAAAAAAAAAACTATTTAAGAGTACTTAATAACACATATCACTTTTACTCGAAAAACAGTGTCATTTAAAATAGCCGTGTAACTATTACTTTAAAAAAAAAAAAGGTTTATTTTAACTTAAATGATTAAGTTAATATAACAAAAAAAAATTCATGTAATCAGTTTCGATTATTTTTTTTAAGTTCAATTACTTATCGGGTTTTACAGTGCAGTAATCCCCCTCCTACTCCAAAAAAATATTCTGCTGCAGAATTATAATATTTACCCATCAGAGTAATTATAAAATTATAGTGAATATGCTCTTGAGGAGCAACATTCAGTGGTCACATACTCCATAGATAATGCAGCATGACTCTTTTCATTGTGCAGCATGACTACACTGTATGTCTACTTGAACATAATCACGCACATACAGTATGCACAGAGACAGAGTGGGATTGGAACAAATATATTGTAACCCAGACATACAAACGGCAAAAAACTGAAGATCAACTAAAACTAAGATTACCTGAACAAAAAAACTAAACTAAAACCTGTCTGAATGCTAATTGATCACAATCCATCATAGAGCTAACTTAAAAATTGATAAAAAATATCCTTATCTGTGGATAAAGAAAATGGATGGATGGATTCAAACCTGTGTCTTGGGCCTGAACCTGTTCCTTTGTTAGCTTCTTTTTCACCCTTTTCAACCTGTACACACTGCACGTCTGTCTAATATGTAATGTCATGTCAAAAATTGTCTTAAGAGCATTCCGTTTTTGTATAATCTGTTTGTTTGAGTGTGTGCTGTTAATGTTATAAGATTGATGATTGATTAAATGCCTGCCTTGATTGTAATTATTTAAGATGGATAGATAGATACATAGATAGATAGATAGATAGATACATAGATAGATAAATAGATTTTATTGTCTTTGTTTATTGTTTATTGTCATTGTACAAGACATGTCATACAATGGAATTCTTAGCAGCTTGCAATAGTGTTATACCATTAAAAAAAAACTTAAAATAACAATAAAATCTTAATAAATAAAAAGCACATAAATATCTACATACAGTGCAAAGGTACAGCAGTGCAAATGCCACGTGATGCAACAGTGCAATGAATGTCTAGATGTTTATAAATGTTTATTGTGTGGCTAAGCAAAACTAAGCAAAAAGACTCTCATTACCTTTACATGGGATAAGTCTTCATTTTTTTTAATTCATAGCTGATCTCGATCTTACCTTGAGATATTAAAAGTGCAGAGCAGCATAAAAAAAGCTGACTGGGCAGAAGTATACATGAATCTTAGTGGGGAGCTGTTCAAAAGAGCTGCATCAAAGGGAGAGATCTTATTAGGAATGCAAAGTATCTACATGCACAGTTTTTGGATATAGATATAAATATAAATAGGCAACACAACATGAAAGAGGGATTTTCTTACTGATGTTAAATTAGTCTGTGTGCTAGTGACTGTTCTCTACTGATTTTGTGTCTAGTCATGTCTTTTATTATACCTGAAAATGTGTTTTAAACTTGGGTAGCTTTGCCCCACCTTTATATAATGCTGAAATATATTTTTTGTAGGTTTTTTTTAATTATTAGGTTCCAAAATTCAAATTTTTGTAGGTGATTTAAACAAATGCCAACTGTTTGTTGTTTCCCAGGTGGAGTGAACGTGTGGTCCATCACTCCTGAGGAGCGGGGTAAACATGACAAACAGTTTGATACCCTTGCCCCTATTCTTGGCTATGTCTCAGGTAGATCACTTTTACAAGGCGTATCGAGTCTAGACTCCTGAATAAATCGTAGTTGTGTCATTTCACGTAATAATGTAGCTTCTCTGATTTGTTGTGATATTTCTGTGTTTGTAGGAGAACAGGCACGAAAGTTCTTTCTCCAGTCAGGCCTGCCTGCTTCTGTCCTAGCTGACATTTGGTAATTACCCTTTGAAAACTCTTATCTATCTTATTTAGAATTACTGGGATATGAATTCTGGGTAAGTAGGTCTCAGCTGTTGGTTACTTTGGTACTTTGGCCCTGAGTGTCTGTGCTAGATTTAGAAAAGTGCCTCCTTACACTTTGCTGTAAGCCGATCATGCATTGCAGCAGTTGAGTTTATTCTATTTTTTTTGTTATAGGAACTTGGCTGACATGGACGGTGATGGGAAAATGGACAGACTGGAGTTTTCCATTGCTATGAAGCTCATTAAACTGAAGCTTCAGGGTAGAAACTTGCCCTCTGCTTTGCCGATCATCATGAAGCAGCTTCCAGCGTCAAACTCTGGCTCTTCTTTCCCTTCATCAGCCCGATTTGGTAACAAGCTTTTCCTTCTGTGTTCAAACACATCTCCCTCGCATTCTAGCATCTAAGATCAATCAATCAATATCTTTTTTTTTAACCAGGTAAAAAAACATTGAAGTTTAAAAACCTCTTTTACAAGTGTGACCTGGCCAAAAAACAGAATGGTTGCAGCAAAAACACACACAAAACACAAATAAAATGTGGTCACTCACTGTAGGAGAGCAAGAGTGAGGTATACATGTTTAGATAACACAGTCACATGATCCAATTGAGCTTATTTCTCTCTCTTGTATAGTTAATGTGTCAATTTTAAGTCCTTCTGCACATCATTCCAGGTAGATGGGGCAGAAAATCTAAAGGCCCTTTTGCACAGTTCAATTCAGTAAGATGTTTTGTTTGGTTTCATAGTATGAAAAATAAAGACATATTGCTATACAAAACATGTTTGCCTGTTTTTGATACCATTGAAAGAGTTAACTAACGCAGAAAATCACTGTTACTCCTTCATAAAATTACACAAAAATTAAATAAAAATTAGCTCCTTTTTGGAATAACATTCACATCCATTTGTCTTCTAATACAGTGTTGTTGTTGTTGTTGTTGTTCTAATGCTAACCACCATGTGTTTCCCCCTCTCAGGAATGGGCTCAATGCCAAACCTGTCAGTCAATCTGCCATCAATGTCTACTATGTCCACCATGCCCATTTTAACACCCATCCAAGCTAACAACACAATGCGGCCCATGCAACCACTGCTGCCAACACCGATGAGTCTCTCCCTCATCCACACGTTCGGAAACTCTGGGCTCTGCAATGGCAGCATCAGCCTGCTCGCCCCACCACTCCTTTCCAACAACGCAGGTCGGTTCTGCTGTGGAACCCGCGCCAAATAGATTTATGTTAATAATGCATTTTAATGACCATTAGAGTTGCTTCAGGATGGAATGGATTAAGATAAATAAAGGATACGATTTGACCAATTGGACATACAGAAAAATCTCAAAATTCAAGATGATTGACAGCAGATACATTTTTTGTTAAATAAATAACAGTATAAATGAATATATTAGTAGGCATGAAAAAAAACAGTGTCATATATTCCCTATTATTGTATTTATTCCTAACAGTATTTGTTTCACAGAATGTCAAAGCTAAAATGTAAAAAAGTGCCAAACAAAATTTATGTAACACCGTTTAGAACTAAAAAGGCAGCAGCTCATAATTGAAATGACAATTGTTGTAATGGTTTCAGTGAAAGCATTATGCTTCATATTATGGTCGGCCATTTGTGTGTTGTGGTGAGGATTCCAGTCATGGCTGCACTTTATCGTCTCCCTTTCCTGAGGTTTTTATTCATCTTGCCTAGTCTACATATGTTGTAATTAACATGATGTGTGTCTGATACAGTAAATGTGTCTTTTAAAGGGAAAACATATTCCTTTGTTTAAGCGATTAGTGATAGAAAATGATCTCAGGTGTCTGTTCACATTTGATGTTTCTCACTCCAACAGTTCAGGTCTCTCTTCATCTTTCACCTCCATTAAAAGTTGTACGGTTGCTCTCTTTGATCTTTGTCAGCTTCAGCACAGATTTCAGTAGTAGAGTGTAAAAGATAATTTGATTAAGTGTGGATTTAGTTCGTTATATGAAGATCCCTTGCTATTTATCTCTCCTTAATATCCATGATGTAAGCATATCTTTGTAATCTCTGAATAATTCCTTAGTGCGTGGCTGCAGAAGGATTCAATATTCCTGTCTTTAGTTACATAACCTTGATGCTCTCATTCTGTCCTGTGCAATTACACTATAAAGAGATACGATTAGATATTCAAGGACAGTTTTGCTTTAGTTCTAAACATGTTAGGGATTCATTTATCTCTGGGGAAATGCATTTTATATTTATCATGGTAAAATCACTTAGCTTAAGAATTATATCAGTTCAAACACATTGTCCCTTATGAAGTGGGAGTGAAGTGCAAAGGTGCAGCACTGTTTGTTTTTGTTGTTGTTGTCAATGTAACAGTGTATTTTGGTATCCATAGGCCTTCCTCTTTCTGGCTTCTCCTCTCCAATGAACTTCTCTCCTAGCACTGGCATGTCAAAGGCCAACTCCCTCCTGGACCTTGGATCCAGCAGGTAAGAATACATGAGAACACAATATGAAGTTAAAATGAGAGGTAAAGCCTCACTGAACTATAAACAGGAGTGTAAGTTAAGACTTTGGGAGCTTTGTTTAGCTTCAGGTAAAACCTTGTTTCAATGATTATCCAAAAACCCTCAACATTTTGTGTGTGTGTTTTTTTTAAGTTATTTATCTTTGTACATTACTATACAGAGTTGTGTATGCATACATGGTTCTAACCCTAGCTCAAATTGGTTGCGAGGTGAGGTACACCCTCAAAAGGAAGCATTCACACACTATTTTATGTTGAATAGTTGTATAATTGACATAAAATTTATGTTTTTGAACTTTGGGTGGGGAAAAAAGTTAAAAAGCAAGGAAGGAAGCAAGAGTTCTCAGAGAAAACTCTCACTGGTTTGGGGGTAGTGAAATAACTCCAGGCAGAAATGTTGTAGGTCTCCAAAGGTAAAGAAATTGATCCAGAACTGAAGGGCTTCTTATTGTTGTCCCAGTATTTAAGGGTGAAGTCTAGAGGAGATCCAAACTAAATACATACAACTGAGTATACAACTGAATATGAAAAACTGATAATAAAACACAAAAAGCACCCAGGACCATGACAGCCATGAGGCAGAAATGCTCATACTCTTCTGTGTGTTTTTTGGATTATTTTCGACTAGTCATGTGCGTCTCACAAATTGCATAAATACCTCAGTAATGAGTTGTTGGGGCAAACAGAATCTCTGATTTGCGTAATCCAAGATTATATATTCTACATGAGTATGCAATGCAGTCTTTTCTCTTCTGTGTGGTCATTTGCATCATCTTCCTCTACAACTAATTATAGGAGCTGAGCAATGGCACCAAGGAGACACAAAGCAATTTGTGGGTTGAATGTGAGGAGAAAAGAAAATGCTGACCACATCTTATGAGTGTGCTAATTCCCCACAGTCTGTGATTTTCATTCATTAACATGCATTGTTCTATTTTTGTAGTTCAAATTCTTCCTCAACCACATCACTGGCAAGCAACTCGCCAAAGACGGGCACAAATGATTGGGCCGTTCCACAGGCCTCACGACTCAAGTACCGTCAGCAGTTCAACACGCTAGACAAGCTCATGAGTGGCTACCTGTCAGGTACACACACACACACACACACACACACACACACACACACACACACACACACACACACACAAAGCCCACTTTGGGTCAATGTTCCTTTACAATCTTACAATCACTCTTCGCCCCTCTTAACAAATCTTGGAAATCAAGCTGCTGGGAAGTTTTCCAGGATCCAAGGTTTTTATTTTTCATTTATTTTTGTAGGACCTCAAGTAAGAAATGCTCTGATGGCGTCAAACCTGACCCAGACTCAGCTCGCTACCATATGGTGAGTAGCGTTTAGCAGAGGTGTAAAGAGTACTGATATATCTTACTCAAATAGAAGTACTGTTACTTGATTGAAATTGGCCTCAAGTACAAGTACAAGTAAGTCCTACATAAAATAATCAAGTAAAAGTTAAAAGTAGCTCAATTAAAAAGTACTCAAATTAATCGTTTATCTTGATACGTTTCCACAATTGGAACTTCATTTATTTTCCACAAAGGCATCTGTATAAAATACAAGGATTTTCAAAAAAACATTTTTTAAATATAATATCACCAATGAATTAGATAAAAATAAAATAAAAATATTTACAAAAAATAACAATTTACTCTGTAATGGTTGGGTGTAGAAATCTAACAAATTACTTATTTTAAAACATACTTAAGTACAAGTAAAATTACTGATTTAGAAATATACTGAAAAAAGTACAAGTACACTAAAAAATAACTCAATTACAGTAATGTGAGTACTTGTTGTAATCCATTACTTTCACCTCTGGTATTTAAAGTCAAATTGATTCAGAGTGAGAGTGATGTATATCTTTATCTGTGTGGTGGTGGTGGTGGTGGTGGTGGTGGTGGTGGTGGTATTTTATCTGTAGGTCGCTGGCAGATGTGAACAAGGATGGTCAACTGCTGGCTGACGAGTTCATTCTGGCCATGCACTTGGTGGACATGGCTAAGACGGGTCACCCTCTACCCCTCACACTGCCACAAGACCTGGTACCCCCCTCCCTCAGGTAACACACAACCACATGCAACTTAAATGAAATATAATAATGATAAACAATATATACATTTCCACTTTCTTTTATCAGAGGAGGATCTAAGCCCAGTGAACTTGTTAATGGAACCAGTCCCAGTGTAACTCCCTCTTTAATTGACATAATGGAGACAGAAGCTACACAAAAGAACAAAAGCAGTGGTATGATTTTATAAACTCTGCATGTTCTGTTATGGTTCAAATCTTCTGTACCACTTCCTTACAGATCTATTTTTTTTCTTGTTCTCAGTTTCATTTGAGGACAAACTAAAGGAGAATTTTGCCCGAGGCAGCGCAGAGCTGGAGAAACGCCGACTGACACTGGAGCAGGAGCAGAGGAAAGAAAGGGAGAAAAGAGCCAGAGAGGAAAAGGAGGCTCATGAACGGAGGGAAAGGGAGGCCAGGGAGCAGGAGAATCGACGGAGGCTGGAGGAGGAGAGGTGGCTGGAGAGGCAAAGGGAGATGGAGAGGCAAAGGAATGAAGAGAGGCTTCGAGAACTAGAGAGGAAAGAGGTGTGTCCCTCGTCTACAGAAAATCCTTGCGTTTTTAAAAATACATCTTATATATTGTATCATTTTATATATAACATACCACTGACCATAGACCAATCTTTTGTTACAATGTTTCAGAGAAAATAAACATTTAAAATTGAATTAAAGGTTAATTTAATGCTAAAACTTTATCAGCAGTATTTGACTTTACTATACTAACTACATATGTGTATTTATCTTTGTGAGTTTGAATCCTGGAAAGTAAATCAGAGCTCATTGGTAACTAGAGCTCCTGACGGCACCACACATGGTCTATGCGTGCTACCTGTGCCTGTGGGCACCGTGTTGGTGACCCCTGCCCTAAAGGGCCGGAATTGGCCCCTGAGCCTTGGGTTTGACACGTGTACTAAGTCAATGATTGCCCAATTTATTCACACAGCTTCTTCATCATGACTTTTATCTTTAACACTGAGTCGTTGCATTATTTATTTGGATAATGGACACTGCACGTTTGTTATCTTGCTTGTTTTTTTCTCATCCAATTAGATCAATTGATTTTGAACCCTTAATTTTCTGTATTTCACTTATTTTGCATTTTCAGGCAGCAAAACTAGAGATGGAGCGTCAGAGGAGGGAGGAGTGGGAGTGTGGCAGAAGAGAAGAGCTAAGCAGGAAGAGAGAGGGGGAGCAGGAGGAGATCTTCCAACTCAGAGCAAGAAAAAGGAGTCTGGAATTGGAGCTGGAAGCAGTGGTGAGACAGTGGAATTGTTTCATACTTTGAAAAATGGTTTTGTCAGTTTGATATTCAAGATTCAGTAAAATGAGTAACGTAATTCCACAGGGCAACAAACACAAGCAGATCTCAGATTGCCTCCGCGACGCTCAGAGCAAAAGGCGGATTCAGAAGGCCGAGGTGGACCTGATCAATCAGAAGAGGGATGCACGCATTGCTGAGATCAATACTCTTCAACTAGAGTTTGAGGTTTAGGAATATTCATTCTTTGGTTTCTTCTTGGTCAAAACATGTTTTTGATATTTTAAAGTTGATTATTTACTATCAGGACTGGCAAAGGAAGCTCTCTCAGCTGGTTCCAGAGCAACAGAAGCTGACGGAGGAACTGCACAACATCAGCCTGAAGAAAATACATTGTGCGTCATTTGCAACGCTTTTACGCCACATTATCTAATCATCCACTAAACCTTTCTTTAATGTTTCACAGCGGGGACTTTGACTTCTATGATGGGGAGTGTGTCAGAGAAGGGTTTGACCTGCCGGAGGCTGAAGGGCCAGCTTGATATCCTTGAACAGGAGACAACAGACAAGCTGGCCCAGATGGAGCAGTACAAAAAGGAACTACAGGTAGATCTGGACGCTAGACTATAAAGGAATTTCATAAATTGTAGTTTCTCTACTAAAAGATTATAAAGTTGTTGAACTTTTTCAACTCTTGCCAGAACAGCCAATTTAGCCAAAGTGTATAAATACAGGATTTAGGAAGTTAACCCAGTTTTCCATAGGGATAAGTCACCTGATACTTTGGATGTTTGATAAAAAAAAGTCTAACCTTAAAGAAAAATGGCAATACTTAATCATTGTCAAAAAATTAGTCCTGGTTGTGTCGAATACTAACTGTAGTAGTAACAAAAGTGACACCACAGCAAGATTCTGAATCCCAGCTTTGCATTACCCTGAACAATATCCAGAAATCTTGTCTAACTGGTCCCAACACTAGAGTTTAACCCTCAGGTGAGGCAAAATAAAACCTCACTCCCTAAGTATTGTTTTCTTGTATATGGGGTAACCCAATATTTGGGTGAAATGATGTCATGCCTGTAACAATCTAGTGAAACTAACTCCTGTTTATGAGCTTTAGCGTGTCATTTGCTGCTTTTAAAGCCTTAACCTTTAGTTTTTTTTCTCTTCTTTGTCTTTCTCTTCTTCTGCTACCTGGATGTTTTTCTTATTGTTCTCATCATGGCCTTTTTCGTCTGAAATACTTCCAATAACACATCTCTATCACATCTCTCGTTTGATATATCCATACTGTGCAATGCACCCTCTGTCTACCTCCCTTTCCGTCGCTGTGCTCTGCGTTTGTTTCTAGCATGAGGACATGGACGACTGCGTCCTCCGAGGTCTTCTGTCCCTGCTGGCCTGCCTCAGTCAGCTTTTCATTCTCATGAAGGTTATTCTTGGCAGTAAATTCTAACTCTATGTTTTTAACTTTTATTTTTTAAACCATCTCCCCTTAGTATTTCTTTTTTACTTTGTTGTTTTACACTTTGCCTTTGCTTGTCTTCTCATCATCCAACTGTGATTTAGATATTTCATTATCTTCTCATTCTTTTTTTGTGTGTTTTAAGTTATTATTAAATGCAGTTCAGTTTTGGTACAATGTCCATAATTTTTGTATTTCTGGTATCTTTTGGAGATATTGGATCCACTTTGGGTTCTTTTCTGCTTTATCAGGACGCACCTTTGGGGTAAAACCACACAGACCCACATGCATGCACACATACACACACACGCATGCGTGCACACACACACACACACACACACACACACAAAACAAACAGAGAAAGACTTAGAATACTCAAACTCCTGTTAAAAAAAGTATCTTGAACAAACACAGCATACATCTGCATGTGTTTCAAACATTAGCCACTTTATGAAATACATTTTCCACTTTTCTGTTGAACACCCATTTCTCCACAGTAGTGCCTTTTTTGTAGTTATCAAGGTGCTTAAAATTAAACATTTGGTGGTGTAAAGTTCCTTGATAATTTGGAAACTCTAAAAGTAAAGTAACGTGTACAAGCTACAGAACTCTGACTTAAAGTTTTATTATATTTTGTCACTACATCAGGAGCTGAGAGAAAAGAAGGTGAAACAGCAGGCTGTACTAGATGATCTATACAGAGTCAAAGAGGAGAAGTTAAAGGAGCTCCAGAGACGCAGAGAAGAGGAAAATGAGAGGAGGAAGAGAGAAAAAGAAGCAGCACTCAGGTGAATCTGAGAGAACATCCATTCTGTCCTGTTTTTGTGTACACAGTGAATTTTAATCTCAAAATTTTGCATTTATTTGACACAGGGCAGCAGAGCAAGAAAAAAGAGAGCAGGAACAAAGAGAGCAAGAGAGAAAGGAGCAAGAGAGGAGAGAAGAAGAGAGGAGAGAACAAGAACGGAGAGAACAAGAACGGAGAGAACAAGAACGGAGGGAGCAAGAACGGAGAGAACAAGAACGGCGGGAGCAAGAACGGAGAGAACAAGAACGGCGGGAGCAAGAACGAAGAGAACAAGAAAGGAGAGAACGAGAAGAAGAGGAGGCCCGACAACTAAGGCTTCAGGAGGAAAGAAAGGCAAGGCTCAGGGAGGAAGAGGAGGAGAGAGAGGCACAGGCTCGCCTTCGAGCCATCCAGGAGAAGATGCAAGAGGAAGAGCGAAGGAGAGCAGAAGAGGCAGAGCAGAAGAGGATGAGGGAGGTTGAAGAAGAGAGGAAACAAAAAGAGATGGAGGAGGAGAAGACGAGAAAAGAAGAGCAGGAGAGAAAACCACAGATGGCGTTAAATCTAACGACATACAAAGCCTTGTATTCATTTGTTGCTCGCAACGCAGACGAACTGAGTATAGACGCAGACTGTCTCATAAAGGTATAGTACACACAGTCATCATACACTTATCTATTGGTTAGGGGTTTATTTGCAAAAAACATTCTTTCAAAAAACCGACACATTTTTTTAAACTTTTGTTTATAGTTGATATAAGATTTCTGCATATATAATCACCAATTAACAAAGGTGAGATTAAAATGAAAAGTGAAGCAAAAATAAGTTTTGGTTTTTTGGGGTGACAATCAATGTAACTATTATATTTTGGATAAAAATATAAGTCTAGTGTGACAGTTTTCACATTAATAATTCAGCATTAGAGTATCGATCATTTTCATTGGCCCCATGCGTTATGTATTTTATGCTCCAGGAACTCTAGTCAAAGTAATGCAACATCAAACAAAAACTCAATAATCACTTCTCAGATGAAGTCAACTAGAAACTAAAGTAACTTTGTCATCTGTATTCTTTTACCTACAATAACTACAGTTAACGTAAATAATGCTAGTGCTATGAGGGATTAAGCAATAACAGAATATAATGGCACATTGTGATTATCTTGTTTTTTGGATTCATTCAGGTTATTGCTTTTAATGCTATGTTTATGAATTATGCACTGATTGGATGGCATTTTAATTTTGTTGGAAATGTTTTACAATGACAGTAAAGATATTAACAGACCATCATTAGCTCATTGTCTTTGAAATTACGGTATTTGTTAAATTTACCGTATGCACTTTACTGCCAGAAACATATTAAAAATCAGAATGTGTGAGGTAGCAAAGCAGAAAGCGGAGCAATGGTAAACTTTAAGAAAAAAACTTTGAAATATTAAGAAAATAAAAACCTTTTTTATTAAAACCTGTCATAGTTTTTCTTTGCATAAGATTGCTGTGAAGCCTGTTAATGTGTTTATGTGCAATCTTTGATTGTGTTTGGACCAATGCAGGTGGACGAGGACACTGTTGGGGAGCCTGGGTGGTTGTGTGGTAGTTATCGTGGAAACAGGGGCTGGTTTCCACAGATTTATGCAGAGAAATGCACTGCTGCATCCGCTATTGAGAACGCACCTACATCACATGGAGTAAGATCCTGTCTGCCACCACCCCTCAACTCCAGGTCAGAGGAAACATGATCAGGCCTTATTTTTTGGTGATTCTGTTTCTAGGTTAAGTTAACTATAATTAGTGTTGGTTGAAATTAGGTCAACTTGGTGAGATTTAATTTTACATTGCGTGAGTGTAATATATTCTGCTTAATAGTGTGCAGTATTTTATTTTATTTTTTAATGAAAGCGTAATGTTTATTGTGAGTCCAAAGCATAAAAAACATGTTTGTATTTATAATTTTAATGCAAATGTTTTGTTTGGTTGTTGTTACTGGTTTAATGATCTTATTATCCTCCTGTTTTCTCTCAGGGACATTGATGTGAAGGAAACAAATGTGAGCTCAATAGCTACACTGTCAGATACTCCTGAGGTAAGCACAGTACATTGTTATTCTTTTCTTTTTTGTGCTGCTTCTGCTCTTTATTGTCCTAACTTCCATATGCACAGACACAAACACACGGTGTTTAAATACAGTGAACATTATTATTATTTGGTAGATTTAGAATTTTGCTATTGGTCATAACATGTTATTTGTGTAGTATTTAAACAATCTAAGTGATGAAAATACTGTAATTAAAGCAATATTGCAATAATTTAATGATATTATTTTTTGGAATGGCCACTTTATTAATTATATTGACTGATTTGACTTTTACCTATTATTATACCAACCTACTATTGGCTGATAAACATAACAAATATACAGTGTTAAAGTGTTTCTGCAGACAGAAGCATGTCATTTGAGTGATGGCCTGTTTTGACAAACCAAAATGTATTAGCACTGACCTATACAATTTCACAATAAAAGCCCAAAAATGCGACAAAAAATAGTTTTGTTAATATTGTTTTATTGTACAATACTGAAATATTTATTATATAATTTAAGTTTTTTACATAACAGATATGACTCTCTATAGTAGGTCCAAATTAGGAAGAATCATCTGGTGTTTATAAAAATATCGACTCTTATTTATTTTATTAATTAATTTATTTATTTATTTATTTATTTATTTATTTTTTTTTGAGCAATTTAATACAAACAGAAAAGCTTTTGTAGTATGTATACATACATTTTTCCATTTGTAGCCTACATGGCTAATATACACAATATGTATTAACATAAATAATGTAAATAAACATAAATACACTACTCAAAAGGGAGTGGGACGAAGTCGCCCCCATTTTTCAAAACTTATGTTCCTGACATTTTCATCGTTACATACATCAATTAATATTATCTACATACACAAGGCTGATAGACATGCGTACTTCCACAAAATCTTTGATGACAATAAACATGTTTGATCTTATCGCTTTTCCTCAGCTTTATATTTTGAGAACATAAATTGTTTGTACATTTAAATATATGAAAACTTTTGCTTTAATATATGACTGTCAATTTTTTCACTACCCCTAGTAAAAATGGTTTAATGTTTGCATTGAAGGAATAAATAACTGTAAATGAGGCTGGCTGAGATAATCCAATTCAATTCTAAATAGCATTGCTTGTTTTCAACCTACTTGACATTCCCACAATTAAATATTAGCAACTTAGCAACATTTAGCTTTTCTTTCCTATGGTTTTTCCTGTATCTGTTTCTCTTTTTTGACTAACATTTTTGTACATTTGTTCATTGTTTCATATCCTTCTGCACATCCTCATGCCGTCATCATTTGACACCATGACGATGCTCCTCCTATGTTCTTACCACCAGTCCTCGCTTACGTTGCTGGCTCGGGCCATCTCTTCCTGGTCCGCCTCGACCGAAGCTCACCTCAAACTTTTCTCGTGTGCGGGCGATACCGTCACCACTCTGCTGAGTTTTTCTCAGGGGGACCTCATCAGTGTGCTGCAGCAGAGGGACGACTGGTGGCTGGGACAAATCAATGGGACGCAAGGATGGTTCCCCAAAAGTTACGTCACCTTGGAGACAAGTGCCTGCACAGAGTAGGATGACACGCATAAAAGCAAACACACACGTTAGAGATGATGACATGTCACAATTTGTTGTTTGTTTGTTTGTTTTTTGTAGTGTGGATGCATTTGACACAGCTGACGTTCATCTAGAAGGTGAGTAAACTTTAATCAGTCATTATTTAATCTACTGTTTCTTGCCTGATGATTTTTTTTTCTGGACCAGAGTATGTGGCCCTGTACACATATGAGAGCCCTGAGGTGGGGGACCTGACTTTTGTGGAAGGAGACGTTGTCATAGTGACAGAGAAGGAAGGCGAGTGGTGGCGAGGATGCATCGGGGACCAAACTGGGGTGTTCCCATCCAACTATGTTCGACCCGTAGAGCCCGAGGTAAAATTATCATTTCTTTGATGAAATTTCCTAAAGTGAATGTCAGGGTTGGGGTCAATTATAATTGTAATTGCATAATTGGTCTTTATTTACAATTATGACATAATTATAATTTTAATCGTAATTGAAAAAACATGTTGCTATTGTATCATAATTGAGTTCAGATAATTGACTTTGTATTAGTAAATGCTATAAAAACTGTCAATTACAATGTAATTAAATGCAAAACTGGGGAACCATGTAACACCTCTTCTATGGCTTACATATATGTAGTTAACAATTATTAAAATGTGTTTCACATGCATTTTACCTGTTAGTTCTCTTGAGGATCATTTTTAACATTAAAAAAAAGTTAAATTCTAGGGGTATACTGACAGAAAAAAAGGCTCAGACCTCAGGCTACAACCAAACTATTAATACCAATATTTGCATTGATTAGGAAGCCTAATAAGGCAACCAAGAGATGAAAAATAAATTGGACGATAGAGAATATTTCTTAGAGTATTTTACAGCTGATTTAAGACGTGTTAAACTGACCATTGTCATAAGAGATGCTAACAGAAGGCTAACACAAGAGGAAGGTTAAGTTTTATGGGCTTATTTATTAAGGGCTCAGTAATTGTAATTAATTGTAATTGACTTTCAGGGGAAAAATAATAATTGCAATTTTAATTGTAAATGGAAAAAATGCTGGTCACTGTCATCATAATTGAGTAGTAATTGAACCTTGATAATTGGAGACGTAATTGTAATTTAAAAATGTAATGGACCCCGACCACCGTTGAATGTGTTTCCCTTTGAAACATTCAGGCATCACGACTGGGAACTCTCGCTAAAAAGCCTGGTGAGAATAACACACACTTCACACACACCAATAGATGCCATCTACTCAATTTCTTGTCGATTACCAGCTCTCTATTGCGTGTCTATTTTTATGCGGTCAACAGAGATCGCTCAGGCCGTCACTACTGCCAAGTCTCCCATGATGCACCAGCTTGGTCTGTCACCAGGACAACTGATCGTGGTCCTGGCCAAGAACTCCACTGGCTGGTGGCTTGGAGAACTGCAGGTTTGTTACTAGAAGCCTCTTAAACAATTAAAACAATGTTATAATTTTTTTCTGTGTGTGATTTAACTTCAAAGTCAAATCAAACACTTCCTTTTTAATGGATTTCCCCTGTAATGATAGGAGTATTTAATATTTCACACTGCAGGTACAGTTCTTTTTCTATGTGAAAGGAGCCAATATGAAGTAGTCGTGGTTTGTTCGTTATGTCACGTAAAGACAAAAATAAATGTATCAGTAAATAAACAGAGAGAGAGAGAAAAAAGACAACCCAGAATTACAAAAGAAAAATATAATTAAAACATCTGATACTAAATGTATATACATGATAGAAAAGGAGTGAAAGGAATGATTAACTTTTATCTGTATGTATTAGACTCTCTCTGATTTTGGTAAAGTTATTTAAACCAAAAGGAACTTTTTTAAATAATATTGTGTTGTGTATTTGTCAAAATTAAATTTATATACTGTATATATTTTTGAAAAAAAATAACAATTCTCGCCATTATTTGTAAACTTGACAATAGATCTTTTTAATGTATTTATTTTTTAGATTTAAATAAGTGTGCTGATGAAAATTATGGTCTCCTTACATCAGTGTTTTTCAACCTTGGGGTCGTGACCCTATGCTGGGTCACCTGAAATGTCTAGTAACTGATTTTTAAAAATGACTGATTCAAATTGTATTATTATTATTATTATTATTATTATTATTATTATTATTATCAAAACACTACACATAATCTCAAATAATTGTACTTTATACTTTCTCAAATAGTATAAAAATATCTTAGCTAGTTCATCTTGTAACTCTGTGCACTATTTTGTAACAGTAAAATAAACAAAAACTAATTCTGGAGAAAAAATGTTAGAAATGGGGTTGTCATAAATTAGTGATATAAAAATGGGGTCATGACCTGAAAAAGGTTGAGAAGAACCATTTATGTTCAACACCTGTTCAAACAAATCAGCATTTTGATTCTTTTTGCACCATAAATGTGTTTTTCACTGCTGGTCATTAAGGTAAGGGATGAGGGATAAGGTACAACGGGTGTTTCATGGATGGTCCCGTCTTTAAAAAAAATGTAATTGCAACCACAAAACGTCGATTCATGTTTTCTGTTTGCGCTGAGGCTGCAGCTGTAGTCAGAGCTCCAGCTCATCTGTGCTCATTAATGAGACAGCTGAGTCATCTTGGTTGTGAGACAGCTGAGTCATCTTGATTGTGAGGAGAAAAGCTGTTTAAACCTGTCAAATATAAGAGAAAGTATCCACAGCTCTGGTCTACTACACACTCCCCTAATCAAGATGTTTTTGTCACTACAGGCTTTAGCTGATGTTCATAAAAACAGTGATTTCATTCAACTGTAAAGAGTCTTGTTTCAGTTTGGGTTGGGGTCAATTATAATCAGGGTCGGCTTTCCCGACAGGCAACACCGGCGGCCGCCTAGGGCACCATCTGCTGGAGGGGTGCCAAAATGCACCCCATTATTTTTTTATTCATTTTTTTATATTAATTTAAAAAGGTATAATAAACTTGAAACATGCCGTTTAAAATCACTGTACATGTTTTCTCTTAATTGAATATTAATATTAAAAATATGTGTTCCATATAAATCTATTGTGTTGTTTGCACATTGTGTTATTTGGTTTTAAGGTTTGTGTTACTGATGAGTAAAATCAAGCACGAAAGTAGATATTTTCTTGTACTGAAACTTTTATATCTTGTTTTAACTTTTGATTGCACTATTTTGCATTGCTTTTGTATTTTACATTAAGTAATTTCTTCTGATTATAATTATAATTGCGTAATTGATAATTAATTACAGTTGTGGTGTATTTATATTTGTAATTGTAATTTTAAAAATATGTTGCTGTCATAATCACAATTCAGTTGTAATTGAGTTCAGATAATTGACTTTGCAATTGTAGTTGCCATGAAAATTCCAAAAAAAAATTGTCAATTATAATTTAACGCAAAACTGGGGAACCTTGTTACAGTTCTATGTATAGTTCTACACATGTGTAGTTAACAATTATTAAAAATGTTTTTTATAACAAGCTCTCCCACATTTGACTATTTATTTATTTTTAAATCTACGTGTATACTGTCACAAAAAAGGCCCACATGTCCACATCAAAAATATTAAAACCTACTGTATATATTAATTTATTAGGAATCCTAACAAGGTAACCAATAGATAGGAAAGAAATTAGATGATATATATTTGTTTTCAGTGTATTTCACAGCTGATTTAGGACCTGTTATTATAAGAGATGCTAACAGAAAGCTAACACAAGATGAAGGTTAAATTGAATTAGGTTTTTATTTCAGGCTCAGTGTGATTAATTGTAGTTGAAATTGTGTGATTGAGAAATATAATTGATCAAAAAAAATATTGTAATTTAATTGTAATTGGAAAAAAATGCTGGTCACTGTAATCGTAATTAAATTGTAATTGAACATGGGTGATTGAAAACTTAATTGTAACTGAAAAATGACCCCAACCCTGCCCGTTTCTGTCCACTTTAAAATAAATTAATCAACAAATCTCTTAGTCTGAATTTGAAAGCCGAACAAGCACGGAATTCTCCAGCTCTCACGGGCTTTTGTCTCTCTCCAGGCTCGCGGTAAGAGGCGTCAGAGAGGCTGGTTTCACTCCTCTCACGTCAAGCTCCTCGGCCCCTCCAGCTGCAAGTCATCTCCGTCTCCTTTGCCAGGTAACAACAACAGACCCACTCTCAACAAAACCCCCATGCTGCATTGTTTATTGGACTAAATTATTGACTAAATATGGCTGTATATCTATGTATCCTATTCACTAAACATTCGAATGCGCCAGACTTTTTCAAAATCTATTAATAGGACCATGTCCTCTGTCCCGTTATTACCCTGATTCCTCAGTGTGCCAAGTTATCGCCATGTACGGCTACGCTGCAGCCAATAAGGATGAATTGAGCTTTTCTAAGGGACAGCTGATCAACATCTTGGACAAGACCAACTCTGACTGGTGGAAAGGAGAAGCCGGAGGGGTTATAGGACTCCTGCCGACCAATTACGTGAAGATGACAACAGAATCAGATCCGAGTCAGCAATGTGAGTACACATGGTCTTAAAACGTACGTGATTTCTTTATGTACTAAAGTTCAAGGGAGAAAACAAAAGCTGGACTGTATTTTCCAGTGTAGTACATTGTATCACAATCAACCAGTGCATTCCAACAGTACAGTGGGTGGAGCACAATACTGACTCACAATACGATACATTGTATGTGCATTCCTAACAACTGGTAGATGTAGATACTGCTAACAAAATAATCCACTCTTGTTAACGTTAACCTCTTTATCAATTTCAATCAAAAAAATTACATTATTTATCGGAATTGTTCAACATTTGTGACAACTTTCAACAGGACTTTGTTGTATTTTTGTTTTTGTTTCTTATATACTTTTCATTAGACCGATGGTTCCCAAGTAGAGGTACATGTACCCCTGGGGGTACAGGAGCACAATGTAGGGGGTACTCGGATTTATATTTAAGATAGAAGTTCCTTTTTAGGCAATTTTTTGGACAAATTCACCTCAAACTAACAGCACTATTGCTCAATAAAATATTATATTTTCTTTTAAATTTTCTGAAACATGCTGCAGAGGCCATTTTATCACACTTCTGACAATAGGATACAATAATTAGCTACATTTTACAAAGGATACCATATTTACTGAGTATTGAAGTTGCATGGTACTGTATTTAAAAAAAAATTAAAATTCTTCTCATTGTTTTGAATTTGTAGATTAAGCCTTTAGGAACCAATGTTCAAGACACAATTGGGGCTTTAGGAGAGCCCACTGTTCCACATATTAAAAAGTATATTAAATTATGAACAGGGTATTTATGATATGACTATGGGGTACACATGATTTGACAGAAATGTAAAGGGTGCACACGGGACAAAAAGATTGGGAACCACTGCACTCGACTAAGACTAAATCCAAATGAAGGTAGGATGACATCAAGTATTACACAATTGATCGAGGTTTTTTTGACAAATCAGATCAAGACAAAAATGCTCTTTAATTTTGAAAAATGTGTCCAGTCAGTTGGTTATTTTAAGATAGCTCTAGTTTAGTACATGATGGTAAAGAACGTTAGACATGGGGTTTGTGGACCACACATGGCCACAGTTAGATGACACCAGTTCATAAATGTATACACAAATAATCATCTTCAGACCATTCTCTAAAATCTTTGTAAATACAACTTTGGAAAGATGTTTACTTTCATCACATATTGGTAATATGTGATGAAAGTACCATCATTTGGTAGCCCCAGCTACCATCATTTGCAATAACATCCCCAGAAAACAATTAATAATACACCTGCATGTCAGAGTCCAGCATTATCAATAAAACTATATTAACGTCTGCTGTCTTTCTATTTCTCTTCCATCTTCACTTCCCTTTTCCCGCTCCCTCTCTTCATCTGTCATTGTTTCTGTCTTCTTTTGTAGGACAGTAGTGCTGGCTTCCCTCTCTCCTCCTACCCCCTGCCTGTCCTCAGCTTCTCCCTCCTCTGTCTGTCTGACTGAATCTGAATATCCCTGTAGCGACAGGAAGCTCCGTCGCCTGCAAGAAAACAAAGCCTCCTCTGCACTTTCCAGTCACTCATTTAGGACTGTGGTGTACTTCTCTGTTTAATTCTCTCTTAGACGTCGTCCTTCTTAAACACACTCCTGTGTTCTTTTTCAGTTAGTCATTAATACCTCGCTGCTCTCAACCCTTTTCCTTTTTCTTCCATGATGTTTCAATAACAAATAAAGTGAGAGCATGTGAGGCAGAGGAACATACAGTAGTGTATATACTTGTTTCATCTCTCTAAAACAAAGGCATAAAAAGTTCAGTTTTGCTAAAAAAGAAAAAAAAATGGTGATCATAAAATTTCGGTTACAGTGTAAGTAAAAGTAATATTTAAGTCTGACTGAGATCATATAGTTTTCTAATTTGAGGCTATTACTTAGTGTAATATAGACTATTTTAACAGGGTCATTCATTTTTGCACTAACAACATAAAGGCCTTGCTTTTGGACCAATGTAAAGATACACTGTTGCTTTAACACCACGCGGCTTTGTTTGCTTCTTGCTACGGCATTGCTTGTACTAAACTAAATGATTGTAACTAAAATATTAAATTCCTGCACATTTCTCCTTTTATTAATGCCTCCAAATGTTGTTATTTGTTTTTTTTACCACATCTGCATTTGTTGTTATAGGTTGACACTACTTGTAGTACAATCTTCTTTTCGGCAACTATGGTTGATTTTTCTTGCAAGAAATAAACTATTAATTTTATTATATTAAATAATTTTGACCATCACCAGCCCTAAACACTATAAGGTGGAAAGATAAGAGAGGGCAGTGTTATAGCTAAGTGAGGGGAAATACAAGCGGTAATGGACAGGAAAAAGAAGTAGGAGAGAGGCCTTTAAGGTTGAGCTGTTGGTGTGTTGCTAATATTTTGCAGTGGAAGTTAAATTTGCTGTGCTGTGTAGTTATATATGTAGAGAGAATATTAGAGAATAAACATCCCAATGCTTGGAACTACATTATACAGATGAGAGTGAACAGAGGGAGTAGATGTGTGCCTCCAAGTGTGACAGAGCTATTTGCCGGCAGCAAACGTTAGGTTGTAAGTTAACGTAAGCTGCCCATAGTCCCAGGCATGCCTGTGCAACCAAAACTGATGTGTGTCTATGAGCAGCTACTGGAGGCCGTTCAGCTTCACAGGACCCACGATACCAGCCAGGCAGACGGCTCCCAAGGAGGCCTTAACCACGGGCCGCCCACCAACACCCCCCAAACCGCCGTACCCCCTCACCATTAGCCCCAAGTCGAGGCACTCGAGGGGGGACCAGTGCCGCACTGGCTGGACCAGGGCCCCAGGCCAAGGAGGGCTAAGCATGATGTAGCCCTGACGGCATTACGCCCAGGAACGGCAATATCACCCCAGAGCTCCTAAAATACTGAAGAGGATACCGCAAGCCACCTCACCAAGCCCCAGGCATACCAGTCAATCCCCCCAGAGGAGCCGACCCCCCACCACTAACTTCCAGCCCCATTCGAGGCCACCCTGATCTAATAATGAACACAATTCTGAATAAAGATTCAGTATAGTGTAGCATCTATTAAGGATTATTAGCCTCATAATTATGAATCCCCTTTGGTGTCTATGGTGGAGCTGATTACATTGAAGAGTAATCTGTTATTGACGATAATAGATACTCCTCACTGCCCAGGGATTTTTCGTCAAATTGAAGTAAATGTGTTTCTTGTAAGGAGACGATGTCTGCATTTAATCTTGTTACATAATTAAAATTCTTATCTCTGAAACATATCTTGTACTAAGCTGTGAACGCATCAGCCAACAACAAAAATCAAAATATGATCCTACCCCACTTTGGTTTTGGTAAATTTGGTCAGTGCAACGTGAATTCTTACACTTTTCCTCAAAGACATTTCTCTTCACACGGTAGAGGATTGGTCACTTCTTTTGGGTCAAACTCAGATTACCAAACGCAACTCAGTTCATCACACTTACAACTTACAAGGAACACACTGATGACATTTACATACAGCTTTAGCCAAGTATGAATCAGCTCAGTTTTTTTTTTTTAACAGCTGTTTTACTCAAGCTTACATTTTCATTTGTTTCTTTATAGCTATGCAATCATTCGTAGTGAGCACAGTGAGAAAATGGGGCTTTATTTTTTTAATTTGGTCCCTGTTTTAGAGGGAGGATTTGTAGCACTGTTACCAATTTAACTGCTTGTTCTGTTCACATTTTGCAACAACATGGCACTATAACTATAAACTCAATAAACATAGAAATGATGATAAAGTGATGATGTTTTAGTGTTTGCAGTTTTTAGCCCTTTGTTACAATTTTAGCATTTCAAAACAAAGTGTTTTTGGTCTTTTTGCCTTGCACATGCATGCTTGTGTGTTGGCTTGGGTGTGGCTGTGCACTGCAGGGTGTGCTGACCTGATGGCGCTGGACACAATGAGTCCTCAGGAGAGGAAAAGACAAGGTTACATCCATGAACTCATTCAGACAGAGGAGACCTATGTGGAGGATCTGGAACTAGTGCTTGAGGTACAGAAGAAAAACCCAAGCATTCGCTGCAGACATCAAAAATCCAAAGTCCTGTTTGTTTATGTTTGTTTATTTTAGGTGTTCTACAGGCCAATGTCTGAGTCAGGCCGTCTAACAGATACAGAGATGGCAGTGATTTTTGTCAACTGGAGGGAGCTGATCCTGTGTAACACTAAACTGCTCAAGTAAGTCAAACAGGAAATACCTTTAAATTCATATCCATAAGAAGCGGTAATGCAGATTACCCCTCATTACAAATATCAAAGTTGTGTTTCCATCTAATACTTAGTATTCTGCTGCATACTGAATAAATATTAAAGTTCCAGAATTATGCTATTTTTCAACCCCAACAACAGAGTATTTGAGGTTTATTTTCCTAAACTCGCTTGTTTTCTGGAGTTTTAGCCCTCTGAAAAGTGACTTTCTGAGCAGTTCTTCTCATGCATATTAATGAGTAGGCGTGTCTGTAGACGCTGACTCCACACAACAGCTGATCACTAGCAATTTTGTTTTGCTATCCACACACTCTTGTTATTGTTTTGAGCCAAAAAACTGGACATTACAGAAAAACGCATGGCTTTTTAAGCGGCTATTGTGATTTTGAGTCAGACAAACACTGTTTCAGGGTGTGTGTGCGGCAGCAGCAGCAGCGGAGTCAATTAGCTGAGTCAGCTGCTTGAAACACTCACAGGAGCTTTCTTCTCCTCCTCTCCACTACTTATTACAGGAATAGTCCATTCAAGGTGATAGTCCACTGTTTTGTCCAACCGCTGCATCGCATTGGGTCACAAACACGTCAGAGCATTTCAAAGGCGAAACAAGTACTAAAAATGGAACTGCTCCAGGTGCTACGACGTTGCTGCCCACTGCTCCTCAGGGAGGGGTTAAATGCAGAGAACACATTTTGTGTATGTAGCATGACAATAAAGTGTAATATATATTCTATGTTAAACTGCAGTATTTGTTTTTGCTGTGAGGTAGTTTGAGAGGGAGGAGCTAAGATTATCAGGAGGAAGAGTTCCCACTATGTGACGTCAAGTGGCAAGAAAAATCCAACTCGCCCATTTGGAGCTCACTTTTGACAAAATGTAGAATAACAAGGGAGGGAGGAAAGAGAACTTTTTCCAACTTTGGACATCTGAATGAGGCTAAAGGGATGTATATCACTTTAGCACAACCATTATAAAGTGATTTTTTCATAATACTGCCCCTTTAGGGTATTTATTTGCAGCTTTTCCACCCTCTGTCGTCCATTTAGACATTAGGTTGGTATATTAAGCAAAATTAAACATATTCTTGTAAGGTTTTTCCCTACCTTCTTCCTGGTTCTTTTAATTGAACAGCTCCGAAGAAAGATGACAAGAGTAGTACTATTTCAATGTAGTTTATTCTAGTTAGAGTCACATTTAAAATACACACACAGGTGGCTAGAAGAAGAAGCCTATATTTATCTATTGTGTGTCTCTCTGGTCTCTGTCTGTCTGTGTCTCTGACTATCTGTTCAAAAGTTTAAAAAAAAGCAAGCACAGTTATCTTCTGGGCTGGGCCGCCTCCTTGCACCGTACAGAGGAGAGGCTGGTACAAACATGACTTAGCTATATATCACAGGGCAGACCAACTCTGCTCCCTGACCTTGAGGTCATGTGACAACAGTCCACAACTTGTGTTGTGAGTGTTCAAACCGAAGCAACACAGTGTCAGGGCCTGAAAAAGACAAACATTGGAAAGTACAGAAATAAAATAAATATGTTAATAAATATCTTTCATTCCCTAAGCTGGAAATGTGTGTGTGTATGTTTGTGTGTCTCAGGGCACTGCGTGTAAGAAAAAAGACCGGAGGTGAGAACATGCCTGTTCAGCTGATCGGAGACCTGTTGGCTTCAGAGCTAGCACACATGCAGCCGTACATCCGCTTCTGCTCCTGTCAGCTGAACGCTGCTGCCTTGCTGCAGAACAAAACTTACAACACGCCAGATTTTAAAGACTTTTTGAAGGTACTATTTTTTAAAAGATGGATACTGTTGAATCGTTTAAGGATATACATTTATTGGTACTTACTGGGGAAATTTTATCATGGACATTCAATTCCGTCAGATGTAACGTGTATGTGTTTTTCATTTTGTTGAACAGAAGATAGCCACTAACTATCGCTGTAAAGGAATGCCATTGTCCAGCTTTCTTCTCAAGCCCATGCAGAGGATCACACGCTACCCTCTGCTTATAAAGAATGTATGATTACCATGTCTTCCTCAATCTATTTACAACATTTCTCAATGTCTACACGACATGTATCAATCTCATGGCCCGGGGGCCAAATCCGGCCAAAAACTCAACATTCTTACAAAATTCTTCAACTTTCCTCAAACTATGACATAATTTTTCCCTTAATTCAATAGAAATTTACCACAAAATCGAGGAAATTTAAAGTTAAGACCTTGTTGGAACTGATATCTATTCCTTATTGCTTGGATATTGTCAGTTTCTTACATATTTTATATTTTATTTATATGTATAAGTACAAACTAGGGCACATTTTTGTTGAAATTACTTGTATAAAATTTTCTGTGACCCACTTGAAATCAAACTGCTCCGTATTTAGCCCCTGAACTAAAATGAGTTTGACACCGCTGGTCTACATCTTTAACGGATGCAACACTGTGTGTCTCTGTATCTTTAGTGAACACTAATGTTCTTCCTGTACGTTAGATCTTAGAGAATACGCCTGACGGCCACGCTGACCGCTTTTCTCTACAAGAGGCTTTGGATCGAGCTGAAGAGCTGTGCTCTCAGGTCAACGAGGGGGTCAGAGAGAAGGAGAACTCAGACCGGCTAGAGTGGATCCAGAGCCATGTCCAGTGTGAGGGGCCAATAGAGGTAAACCTGCTCACACAAGACTTTTAGATTTGAGATTAATCTATGAAGCCTATTTCTTCCCACTGTCCTTCATGGTTCAGGAATGAAACAGACTCTGTTTTCCTACTGATTTCTTTTAGCACTTGGTTTTCAACTCATTGACTAATTGCCTCGGGCCTCGTAAGCTACTCCACAGTGGGCGACTGAGTAAAACCAAAAGCAGCAGAGAGCTGTGGGGTTTCCTCTTCAATGATTTTCTCCTGCTGACACACAGCACCAAACCCTTCTCCTCAGAAAAGTTATTTAGCTTCCAAACCAGTGGACAACTCAAGATGTACAAAGCGGTAAGACACAACTCAAAACTTAAAGGCTTTGTTCATTTCTTTTCCTCAGTCCTTCTGTCCACAACAACTTTTCTTTTTCTATCTTGGATTATCTGGTCACCTCAGCCGCTCTTTCTGAATGAAGTTTTGGTAAAAATGCCGCCTGACCCATCCAGCGATGAGCCGCTTTTCCATGTTTCACATATCGACCGAGTCTACACGCTTAAAACTGAGACGCTAAACGAAAGGTATGCAAGCAGAAATGCTGTGCTACATCGGAACAACAACAATTAGCTTACAGTCTGCTTTACAATGTTTTACCAGGACAGCGTGGGTCCAAAAAATTAAAGCAGCATCTGAGCATTTCATTGAGACGGAGAAGAAGAAGCGAGAGAAAGCTTACCAAGGTAAACACAATCTCCCCTTTGATATTGTAGCTGTGATCTATAAGCTTTAAAACACTAATGATCATTTTAATTAGTTTGTGACTGGAATAGCTCTTTAAAAAGCAAACAACACTTTTCTTTGGACTTTGTTAGAGAAATATGGCCAAGAGTGTTTTTTGTTTGTCTCTCCACAGGAAAGTTCTACAATGCATTGTGTTTTATCATTGTTTGATATTATTTGAGCCTAAATTTGATGTTTTACTGTTAAAAGTATTTATTTAGCTCCTCAAGTTATTTAATTACCGTATTTTTGGGACTAGAAGTCCCACTTTCTTTCATAGTTTGGCTGGTCCTGCAACTTATATATTGATATACATAATTAAACAAGTTTTAAAATGTTCATTCATACTGACTGACATGAAGCAAGGTGTACACGTTGCTACAGCCACGTAAGGATGCTCTAGGCAGTATATACTGCCACCCTACCACAGAAAAAAATAACTGAAACATTAACATTAAAGACAACCAAAAGAAGACTGAACACAAACAAATTGGCCCCAAAAAGAAAATTCTATTCTGCAGGATTCAAACTGCAGGTAGTAAAATAGGGACTGGCTAAAAGCAGTGCTTTTCTAGATTAAATGTATATTCTTGGTCTTGGATTTTGTGAAATATTTTTTTTAATAAATACAATTTATAGTCCAGTGTGACTTTTATGTGTTTTTTTTTTCCTCTTCAATAAGCATTTTTTGACTGACGCGACTTGTACTCTGGTGCAACTTATAGTCTGAAAAGTACGGTAACTTATTTATGTATGTTTTCAAAAATATACATTTTATAATATTCAGTTTTTTCCTCTTTTTCAGCTCGATCGCTAAAGACCAGTGGAATTGGAAGACTATTGGTTACTGTCATTGAAGCCCAAGAGCTCAAGGCCTGTAAGCCCAATGGTGAGGTCAACATTCTTTTTAAGACATTTATTTAAAATTAGTCATTTAATAAATGAGTTATTATCATATCTTTTTAGGCAAGAGTAACCCGTACTGTGAGCTGACAATGGGCGCTCAGTGCTACACCTCACGGCCAATTAGCGACACTCTCAGCCCGAAGTGGAACTTTAACTGCCAGTTTTTTGTTAATGACCTCTACCAGGATGTCCTTTGTATCACCGTGTTTGAGAAAGACCAGTTCTCACCTGACGGTCAGTGGATTAGAGTCACTTGCCCCCAACTTTAAAGTTAGTTTACTAATTAGTGAAATACTAAACGAATGCTTTTTTATGGGTTTAGATTTTCTGGGTCGTACTGAAGTTCCCGTGGCTACAATAAAGAAGGAATTGGAGACAAAAAGAGCTGCAAACCGTCGCCTGCTTCTGCACGAGGTCCCCACTGGAGAAGTTTGGGTCAAACTAGACCTGCAGCTTTATGAACCAATTAAATAAGAAGAATGCAGTTCACCCCAGCTACTCATGTTGAATACACATTCAATACACCACTGTTCACCACTGCGCAATATGCCACAAAATCGAATGGATTGTTTGTTTTGTGAGATAAATCTTTTATTTGTTTATTTTTCAGTGTTAGTCTCTTGTAGGGTCTGTGCACACTGTGCACTGTTCACATAACCACAAGAAGGTCATGATGCCGTTGGCTGGACTGGATTATGGTGATAAATTTGCCAAAACACATTTGCATCAGACTTCCCATTGTACAGGCCACACCCAGCTCAAGAAGATCAATGTTAAGATCCCAAACACGGGACACACCTGCGTGTGAGCAGCAGGCCTGCTAAAACTTTCCTCGTGACCAATTAGAATAAACACAAGTGAGAAATAATATTACTCTCATCATCTGTCAATTAAAAGAACCAGAAGAAGGTATAGAAATCCTTACAGTTTGATCTATTTACCTTTTAAATACACTACATGTGCCTTAAAATAATGAAAATGATTTGTTTTATATTTTAAAATGTGTGTTTTAAAGAGTTTGTTGTTATATAGACAATAGAAAGTCATACACTGTCGTTATGTTTTTATAAAATGTGCTTCTTACTATTGTACAGTCAGATGTCTGTTGTGTCATTGAAGCTCAAATCAATAAAAGTGTCACAAAGAAAGTATTAATACGAGCATCGCTTACCTCCTTTGCGCTTTTATCTTTGTTTATTTTATTCTTGGGTTTTCCTTTAAATTTTAAAACTCTTTATTGTCATTATGCGGACATAATGAAATTATTAGTATGAATGTAGTGTGTGAGTGAGTGTTGGTGGTGGTCGGGGGGGCCGATGGCACGCCATGGCAGCCTTGCTTCCGTCAGTCTGCCCCAGGGCAGCTGTGGCTACAATAGAAGCTTACCACCACTAAGTGTGGAGTGAAAGAATAATCCCTTAATTCTGTAAAGCGACTTTGAGTGTCTATGAGAAAGCGCTATATAAAATTGATGCATTATTATTATTATTACGTAAAGGCTCACGGCATGAAGACACGGAATAAAATAGAAGAAACATATAAATAATAAACCTTTGGAAAATATAAAGACTTAAAATTGGAATAGAAAGTGTGCTAAAATGTGGTCTTGGCCACCATTGGTGGCTCCCTAAACACCTTATACTGATGCAGAAAAATCCAAAACGTGAATGTTTTCATTGCAGCAGCAAAACATGACATGACAATAAATAAGAAAAGAGGTAAAAGGAAAAGAAAATGATAAAAGAACACATCACAACAATTTAAACAATTGATCAGCTACAATGTCTATTCCCAAAATGTTTATGGATTTTAACTATGTTTTTACTTCTTCTTTTTAAACTATGTTTCTTCAAAATGTTTTAATAAACTCCTTATGTATGGTGACCTTAAGTGCCAGAAAGGCGTCTTCAAATGAATTATTATTATTATTATTATTGTGTGTGCGTTTCTAAAAAAATAAAAAATCACCAAGAAAAGTCATAATTAGTTAGAAAGTCATAATTATGAGAAAGAAAGTCATAATTGTGAGTTAGTAAAGTCATAATTATGAGAAACAAAGTCATAATTATAATTATTATGACATTTTTGGTACATCCATCTGTACCCATGGCACTGACCAGAAATCTCCATGTGTTGGTCAATAAACCGAGCTACTTCAGCCACATCAGTTTTATCCTTTCGACGCCAGAGCTTTTTTGCTTAGTATCTTTTCAAGTGTGCGTTTACTCAGCATTTTTCTATGTGAATTTGCAAGCAAACAAATTATTTCATCAATTGTTAAGCCCCGTCTAAAGTAGTCTTCGATAGTCTTATCAGCCATCTCTCAGTGTCAGCTCACCACATGAACTAGCTGCTGTAAATGTGTTTAAGTATCTCATAATTATGACTTTTTTTCCTCATTATTATGACTTTCTATCTCATAATTATGACTTTACTAACTCATAATTATGACTTTCTATCTCATAATTATGACTTTGTTTCACATAATTATGACTTTCCTTGGTGATTTTTTTTTTTGTTTTGGCTTCCATACCATAGTTTCCGCTTGTGCAACACTAATAACTTTGTCCTCAGTCAGCATTGACCAAATATACTCGGCATTACGGTAAAATTGTGACGTCACGAAAGCAAACCATATCTCTCTCTCACACTGACTTCAGGTGTTACTTTTTTAACTGATGCTAGTTGTACATTTGCTTAACAAAAAAACGTATTATTTCTAAAATATATTTGAATCTCGAGAACATTAATGTATAAAACAAACACAGCTGTGTTTACAGGCTATTCTCGTTTTTCCACGCGTGATTTTAGAGGAAGGCGAGATAACCCTCGCGAGAACGGCTCCACTTCGGCAGCCATGTTACCAGGGGCTAACTGCACGCAACAGACTATCAAATCTATCATATTAAAGAACGATTTTGTAAAAGAAATTGCAACATTTAGCAACAAATAATTTAAAAAATACAATATAATGTAAAATAATACTAGATCCCTTGTTTTTTTATTTTCTAAATATTTCCTAAACTAATCTAAACTCAGGACAATATCAAACATTTTTGTACAATCCAGTAATATCCAATGCTTGTAAATTATTCAAGATTTGTAAATAATTAGTAAACAAAAACTTTAATAATATTTTAAAATATATGAAAAAAAATGCTCGAGTTATATTTTTAGTTTTGGGCGGCAAAATTATTATTATTTATTTAATTGTTAGGTGAGTAGAAGCTGATGTAAATAATCAGGACAATATCAGATCTATTAATAATTAGATAGATAAATATCTTTATTTCAGACTCAGGGTCCATAAAAACACAACAACATACAAACAAATACAAAAACAAATATCAAAAGGTTTAACAGTCATTAAAGAACAATTTTGTAAAATGGAGCAATATTCAAGACTTGTGGTGTGTTTGTTAATAAAACAATGATGAAATAATACAATTTAAAATTAATAAGATATGATGTAAGCAATACTGGACACTTGTATTTTATTTTGTAAAAAAAAAAAAAAAAAAAAAAGGATAACAATAATTAACATTTTTATTTATTCATTTATTTATTTTTAACAAAAGTGTTTTTCAATATAATTATTTACATGGACCGAAGTAAACTACTGTGCCCAATCAGCCCTTGGTAAAATGGCGTCTATCGTCAGACGATAGAAGCCTGAACGCCAAATGTGTCCTATCTGCTAATATATGTCTATGGTAGTCACGTGAGTGGAGTGGTCGGGCGGTGATTGGTGGACAGCTTTCGCGGTCGTCAGTGATGGTGGTTCTTTGGATCTGGTGTACATATTCCTTACCGCGGACGTAAGTAGCTGAATTGAAGTTTATCGACCTGTCTTTTATATTATTATGTTTTTAGTTACTCATAAAATACGTGCAATGTCTTTAGCCGTCTTCGTTTGCAGTAAAACCCAACCAATTTGGCTAATTTTATATCGTAACCAACGTATGAAGTTGATGTTATGTTACTTACATCTCATGCTTAGCTATTTTAGCAACATGTGTCTACTGTCGCCTGTGAGAGATATTCGGTTTATTGCCAAATGTTTTACTTTCGGTTTCCTCTTTCTCTCCTAATGTATTCTCCAGTGTCCAGGATGTCGAAGAGAAGAAGCAACAGCACTGCAGGTCAAAATGTTAGCAAACGCAGCAGAATTGAGGATGAGGGTGAAGATATCGACAGTTTACAGGAAGATCCATTTTTATGTCAGCAGGTGTGTATTCTCCTACTGAAAGACAAGAAAAAAAAACCCCAAAAAAACATTGCGTCAGAAAAAAAAAAACATTCATTTTTGAAAAGCATAATATTTATGAACAAATTTCTCTCATTTTTTTACGTCACTAGTGAAAAACTAATAAACAATTAATGATTATAAGAAACAGAGGCAAGCTACAATGGCCTCATGTAAAAGGATTTTTAATATTTGCAAGTGGTGAAATAATCCAAAGTTGTGGTTCAAAATCAAAAATGAAAAGTCACTCAAGAAAGAGTCATTCTTATACTATAAATTAAAACAGACATCAGATTGTTTCTTACTTCTCCACATGCCGTTATAGGCCAATGAAAATAATAATAATAAAAAAAAAAAAAGAACATTTTTTTAGGATTTCAAGACAGGGTCATCCCAGAACCAATGACTGATCATTAGTGATGTGAACAGTATATGTACATTAGGGGTGGGAACCTCTGGGTACCTCACGATATGATACGCGATACAGAGGTCACGATAACATTTATCTCACGATCCTGCGATTATCAATATATTGATCAGAAATCAATCTACGATGATCTATGACATTAGAAGAAAAAAAAATGAAGTGAAAAAATACCATTTTTATTTTATATCTCTGAAAGACAATAAATTGAAAAAGTGTCCTATGAACAGTGACACTATTTTAGTGCAACATTTCTGCAAATATCTTCAATAGTGCTTTTTGTAAACAAAAAATAGGGTCTTTCTTACCAGTGACAAAAAAAAAAAAAAGTGAATGTAACCATGTCGGAAATAAACTGAATAAATAAATAAAAATAAATAAATTATAGTGCAATATTCCAGTAAACAAAATATTGGTTCCTTCAACAAACTGACAAAATTTCTGTGAAGACCTACGCAGAAGAAGAAAAATCGATACTTAGCGCACGCATATGGATAATCGATCGTGCGGAAAAATATCGTGATATCTCGCCATCTCCTAATGTACATAGCTCAAAGCTGATAAAATTACAGGGAGCTGAGGCATATGTAAAGTTGTTTACTGACGGCCCAAACATGTTCTATCCCCAAACCCTGACAAGCTTTTTTCCAATTTTGAGGAGCTGGCATGTCCACCAGATAATACTGTATGTATAGCAGATAATTTTGTATATTCTAAGTGAGTAGATTGAGTTGTATTACTATACCAAATTTCAGTTTCCTATGTGATGTAGTGCCTGAGTTACTGGAAGCTGAAAATGGAAGAAAATGAAGAATACACAAAAATTGACACATGCCCCCCCTCCCCGCCAAATTGTCCATATTTCAAAAAGTATTAGTACAATCAAACTAAAAATCTACAGTGTGGTTATTGAATAATCACGGAACAACTGGTAAATAAAAAAAAAAAATCTGAATTGTTTGAGTGCGTGCGATGTTCTGAAAATGTGTTGAAATGACATGGAATGACCCCATAAGCTTTTCAGCCAATGTGTTTTTATACAGAAGGTTTATTATTACCAAAACCATTAAATACATTAACAATGCTATGTAAATATTCTTTAGGAATTAAAATAATTGCAACATAATAATAACGACCTTTTATTAGATGATTTAGACATATATACTGTATATATATATATATATTTGTAAATGTTGTGTACAGGTTCTAAACACAGCTTCTGTCCTGTAGTTGCAGTGTGTTGCTGATGTAGAGAGTGATGCGGGCATCGTGGAAAGCATCTCCATGAAAAACTTCATGTGCCACTCTCATCTCGGACCATTTGCATTTGGTTCCAATGTCAACTTTTTTGTCGGCAACAATGGAAGTAAGAAACCTTTGAAACACTTGTTTTTTTTAACATTCCTAGTTTCCTACAAAGATGATCTTGTTTTTTAACATTTGTATAATGCAACAAAAAAGGGCTTATTAAGTCCTTTATTTACACTTGTTTTAATGTTACAGTGTTACCGAAGTTTCTTTTGTTAAAAAACCACAATATACTGTAAAAACAGTGTCTTTAAGAAGCTGCTGCTAAACGACGTACTTGTTAAAACACTTTCAAACATATTCCTGTCATTAGTGAAACAGGATTAGTACATTTATTTAGATTCTTTTGTTATTTTGATCTTTACTTTGATAATGTTTATCATTTTTAATGTCACAATTTTGGTATCCTATCTATGACTATCATGGCTTTTACAAAGTTTACATTAGAAACGTATGTATTTATAGCTCGTACAGTAAGATTCTGAATTAAATATTGGATCTTAGCTTGAGCTGTTGAACTGAAACACTTTTTGACAGGTGGAAAAAGCGCCGTTCTGACAGCTCTCATCGTTGCACTTGGAGGGAATGCACACGCTACAAACAGAGGATTATCACTCAAAGGATTTGTTAAAGAAGGAGAAAAGTGAGCATTTACTACAACATGGTGGATATCAGCATGGATCATACAGCCTTTTATTACTTATTTTAATACTTGCTTTTTTGTGTGTGTGGAATGTTAGAAAAGGCTTGATTAAGTGATATTACTCCGAGAACAATAGTCAGCAACAGTAAATATGAGAAAAGCTGACTCATTTATTATTAACCACTCGGTAACAGACTTTTTAACCTTAAACATCAGAATATTCTATAATTTAATATAAAAAAATAGATGAATAAATTACAAGACCCTTATTAATAACATCAATAATTCAAATAAAAACAACAAATAAAAGTGCAAAAAAACCCAACTAGTTTAACTTAAACAAAAGCACATTCTACAATCTACAATTCTACAAGTGGGGACAAGAAAGAAAAACAGAAAGGAGCAAAAAACTCTTTGTGTACAAGGAAACCCCAACAGAGAAAACAATCAAAGATGTTCAAAATAGTCCATGTGATCTATGTATAATACACTTATAATTGCAATAATATGTTTGCTCGAAAAGGAGTGGGAAGAAGAAAGACTTATTAAATCCCTCCCCCTTTTCTTAATTGTGCAATTTTATAATATCGCTTCCTAGTCATTTTGGACTTCTTGAAATATGCAAACAAATACTAAATAGAATAGGAAAATAGAATAGAATAGGTAGTCATTAGCAACATTTAAACAGGGTTACTGTGTCTCTGGTATTTGAATTTCTTTTCACAGTCTAAAAATGTGTGCAAATTTAGTTTAGTTCCATGTTGTTTTTTTTCTCCTCCCATATTAACAACAAACTAAATCATGTGTGTGAATATTATCTTTTTTTGGGGGGGGGGGACTATGATTTAATTAATTTTTGAAATTGAGAAAAATTTTGAATTATGAACTAGTTCATTTTAAAAATTTGTGAATTGAACTTTGATTAAATTTGTGTTATGCTGACCTAATCACAGGTTTATAAGATGGATATATAACTTGACTTTTGTAGTTCCTTTAAATTAATTTCTATTTATTAGCAATAAACTGGTCCTTTTACAGTAGCCAATTGTTGTTGTTTTTTTTCATTAACCTTTATACTGTAAAGGAAGAGATGACAAACCTGGCTAAATGTTTTCATCTCTGCTGTAGTTCGGCGGATGTGTCGATCACTCTGCGTAATAAGGGAAAAGACGCGTACAAGCCTGAAGTGTACAGCTCAGCTATCATCATAGATCTGAGGATAACACGTGACGGCCTTAGATCCTATAAACTCAAAAGCAAATCAGGTGATAAACAATAAAGTATTCTAAATCTGAACATTTGTCAGAGAGTTGTGCAACTTTTTGGAGAATCAAGTAAACCAAACTGTAATTTTTCTTCCTCCGTCCTATAGGCCACATAATCTCAACCAAAAAGGAAGAGCTCATTTCCATCTTGGACAACTTTAATATTCAGGTACAACAGGTTCAGGTTTTATAAAACAGAAACCACACCTTGTTATAAATTTGAAAGCAGGTGAATGCATGTGCTTTAGGTGAGATTAATCATGTTTTTATGATTATTGTCTATTTGTTTTCCTCTGAAGGTCAATAACCCTGTGTCAGTGCTCACTCAGGAGATGAGCAAACACTTCCTTCACTCAAAAGGAGAGGGAGACAAATATAAGGTTAGTTCACAGCATTGATTGCAAAACAAATAAGATTTTTCTAAAGTTCCTTTTCTGCTATATTCAGTCTGATTATCAGGATTATTAATCTCTATCCCTTTTACCTTACAAATCTAAGCTCTTTTTATTTGTTTTATGCTTTTTTTTTTTTTTTTGAGCAGTTCTTTATGAAAGCAACCCAACTGGATCAGATGAGAGAAGACTTTATCTACATCAAACAAACAAAACATGTCACAAACGACAAAATTGAACAACAAAATGAAGTAAGGAGTATTTAATTGAAATGTGTTTCCTCAATGTAACTGTGTGTTTGAGTGGAATAGAATTATTGACAATAATGTAATGCATAAAGGTGCACTTTTTATTCATGTTAATAAACAAACGTGATTATGTGACATTTTCAAGGGCCTTAAGGAGCTGAAACGGAAGTATCTGGAAAAAGAAGACAGATACAAGAGCTTGTCCTCACTGGATGAATTGCGTGATAAACTGCAGGAGTTACAGAAACAGATGGCTTGGGCTTTGGTCAGTTGACTGGATTTTCCCTGTCGGCTCAGTTTATTCATCTAAAAAAAAAAAAAAAATAGTGGTTATACCCTTAAACTTCCACTGTTGACTTTAATGTTCCAGGTGATTGAAATGGAGAAGGATTTGGAGCCTGTGAGGGAGAAGCTGCAGGCGGACCGGCAGTCCACGGTGAAGTATGACGAGAAAGTGGAGGAATGGAAGGTAGGACTTTGGAGGCTTTTCAACAGAAAACATTGGTGGTAAAAAAAAAAAAAAAAATCAAAATGCCATAAGTTTTAAACTGTTCTCCTTTTGTTTGTGTTTACACAATCACAGAATAAGATCGAGGAGTCTGAGAGGAAGTACAAGCAGATTCAGGAGAAGTTGGAGGCAATCACCAACCAGGTCCAGGACCTCCAGCCAAAATGTGCTGAGCTCAAAGCTGAGGCTCAGAAACGCAACACTGATCTGAAGACAGTTGAGGTCAGAGGTCAATGCTCACATCGCACTGTTTATGACATCACTCTGGTGGCTTGAATACATTAATATCCAAATAAAGGATAAGTCTACAGTGGGTTGATGGATTTGTTTAAGTTGAAGTCACTGGATGATGAACACGAGCGTTTCTTTGACTCATTTTTGTAACCAATAAGTGAAGCTAAGCCTGAGGCAAAGGTTGTTTCCGTGGAAATCGTGGAAGAGAGCAGCAGCGCAGCAGCACTTAGAGTAGTGAGTAGCAGCACCTGTAGCAAAGATGCTAATGCAGGAGAACCTGCCTCCAACAGACAGAACACAGGAGGAGAACTATTCAGGGGACATGAGGAGGACTCAGGGACAGAGAGAAGAGAAGGATATGACGGTCAAAGTTCTGCTATGGACATAGAGACAGGAAGTTTGGAAAGGTAGTTCAAAGCCAAGATGAGCTGCTGCTCTTGGCCTTGGCTGTGAAATATGTAAATAAGTTGTGAGGATACAAAGTTCTTAATGGCTGTTTTTAGTTTTTTGGCTGTTTTCACAAATAAGAGGTAAGCACGCATTTTATTTTCATTTTCTGCTGTGCTGCTGATTCATAAGAGGAGTTATGGCCTTATCGGTGTAAACGTTTGTAAATATTTTGTATTTGTGTGTTTTTGTGTTATGAAAGTTTAGTGTTCTTTGTGGCTAAATTAGCGGTGATTTTTCCTTGGTGGTCCTTGGTGCTGAAACAGCAGATTTGACAGCTGTCACTCAGAGCGAGAGACGGATTCGCTCCATAACGGGCGATTTTCCATTCTTCTTTAATGCTGATTCATCATTCTTTTATTAAATATTTAGATTAATTGGTTGTTTGTGTTCACGTGATATTACTGACTTATTGAGTTAGCAAAAGGTGCTTAAAAAAATTATTTCATTTTTGTCTCTCTCTTACTGCTTTAACAACACCTGATATGTATTCCGTGAACTGATGATTATTGTTATTATTATTATTATTATTATTACTGCAGGTCACTGCCCACAGGTGTGAAGCTAACCTGCGGGACCTGGGTAAAGATCGAGATCAGCTGTCGTCCAGAATCAAAGACCTAAAGCTCAGGTACATTTTTGTCTCTTGTGTGTTCGAGTCAAGCTAAACAAATGTCCTTAATTTTATGTTATATTTCTGCTTCCATAATGTTGTTGTTTTCTTTTTTCCCCTCTCTCTTTTTAAGCATCAGTCAGGCATTGGGAACAGAGAGCCAGGACAGGGCAAACCGGGTCAACCAGATTCAGACTGATCTGGAAAACCTGAGACATCAAATCTCAACTCTAGGCCAACAGATAGACCAGTATGAGCATGCCATCAGCCGTGCCAAAGAGGAGCAAGGAAAGATGCGGTAAAAAAAAACAAAGGATGAGACAAAGAAAACTGATAGTTGATGCTTTCACAGCAGCTGGAAGAGACATTCTGTCATTCTCATCTAAAAAGAACGACATGTATGACAAGGGTGGGCCGTCACTTTAGCTCAATTCATCTTTACTACAAGTTTAAAGTGACCAAATTAATCTGTGCTTAAATTTTGTTTTATTTACCTAAATATGTCACACCAAGTAGCATACAAATCCAAATGCTCCCAAACTTGTTTTTTTTTTCCCCACTTTATTTTTTTATTTTATGTAAAGATGAACATAGAACCAGAAACAACAAGCATACTGTACATAGGGGTTTACAGGTTCAGTTTTTTTTTCATTAAAGAATACAAAATAATAAAAACAAAAATGTATCCTTTAAATGCTGGTGTCTTTGTAAATCTAATCCATTTGTTCCATTTTTATATCAAAATAATATGGGTGTCTGAGCCTTTTTTTTCATGTCAGTATACCCCTCGATTTCAATTTTTTTTAAATGGTAACATGTGGGAAAGGTTGTTATGAAACATATCTTAATAATTGTTAACTACATATGTATAGAACTGTAACATAGTTCCCCAGTTTTGCATTAAATTATAATTGACAGTTTTTATAGAATTTTCATGACAATTACAAAGTTAATTATCTGAACTTAATTACAATTACGACCGCATCATATTTTTTAAAATTACAATTATAATTATGCCATAACTGTAATTAACTATCAATTATGCAATTACATTTATAATTGACCCCAACCCCGCTGCCAACTGGGCAGAGCAGCTTCCACTAACATACACTGCCTCCTACTGGTGGAATGTATGTAGCAATAGAAGTAGACTGTATATTTTGTACTTCAACAAAAAAATAAGTTTATTAGGTGTAATAATATTGCTTGATTAGCTAGCTGGTTTTTATTAAAAAAGTTATTTTTGAGTAAATAAACAGAAATAAGCTAACATGTATTTTAGTGTCAGTATTTGGCCAAAAAATACTTTTAAGACACTATGTTGCTATGTTGGATCAGCTGCAACAATACAAACAACTAATGACAACGAATTCCATATTATGCCTGAGCATTTGTTCTCTATGGTGCCCTCAGGAAAGAGCAGGCAGCCCTGCAGAGGTCTATTGAAGCCAACAAACGAAACTTGCTGATGGTGGAGAGAAGTCGCTCTAACCGACTGCAGCGCTTTGGAGAACACATGCCTGCACTTCTCAACGCCATTGAGGAAGCGCACAAAAGAGGCCAATTTAAGCAAAAACCCAGAGGTCCTCTGGGTAAGTCAGAGTTCAACTGTTTTATCGTTGTTTCAATGAAAAGTCACATATTTGAGAGCATGATTTTGACCTTTTTGTATTACTTACTTTGCCTCCTTTCTGTAGGTTACCTGATATCTTTGAAAGATACAGAGCTCGCCTTAGCTGTTGAAGTGTGTCTTAAAGGGTCGTTACAAGCATTTACGTGTGACAACCACGATGACGAGAGACTGCTGCAGAGCATCATGGCCAAGTTTTGCCCAGGGGGGCGCCGACCTGTCATCATTACAAGTCAGTTCCTTCCACAAGTCCACGACACAAGAAGAAGGTGAGGATACTACACTGTTACAGTTACAGACAACTGGAACTGTGTGTGAATAGTTGTTTGTCTACATGTGGCTGTGCAACGGACTGGCACCCTGTACCAGGTGTGTCAAGTTTTACGCCCAATAAGAGCTCTAAATAGGGACTAGCAGAGCCCTGTGACCCTGAGTGCACGAGTAAGTGGTTTGGTACACTGGTTCTCAACCTTTTCAGCCCGCAACCCCCAAAATAAAGGTGTTGTTCAAAAAGCAGGAACAAATAGAAAGCATGACAAATCGTGAATGTGGTTAAATTGGGAAAAATAAGCATGAAATATGTTGACAATAATGGGTCAACATGTGCGACACTGTTTGGGAAACGTAATGGAAAGGGTATATAAGTGCTGAAAATGTCTTGAAAGTGGAAAAAATGTGCAGAAAAGGCAATGAAATTTGATGGTAAAGTGACAGAGATGAGAGTAATGTAGCAAAATACATTAAAAGGAGCAAAAATATGGCATGAAAAAGTGTTTAAAATTAGTTAAAATATGGCAAGTTTGGTGTAGTTTCAGAAAAAAGGTAAAAAAAAAAAAAAAAAAGACAAAAATGGGCTCAAATTGTTTAAAAATTTTCCTAGTTTCTTGAAGGCATCTGGCGACCCCAAATGTGGTCTGGACCCCAAGGTTGAGAACCCCTGGTTTAGTAGATGTTTGAATAGGAAATACTACATTTGCTTATTCTTAAAAACATTGTTAGGCTCCTTTAAAACCTGTGTCTAAAAAATGACTAGTTTCCTGTGGAAATTAAAGAAGAAAGTAAAACTTTTCTTACTTTTTTTCTGCATAGATTGTTTTCATGGATTTTTGTTGATGCTTTTTACTCATCAGTGGCTCTGGGCAATCTTGTGTTTTGTTTCAGGGCTGTAAATCATCCCCAGTATCCCTCTGTTCTTCAAGCTTTAGAAATTCAGGACCCAGTCGTTACCAACTGCCTTATTGATCAAAGGGGTATTGAGAGCATCCTACTCATCAAGGTAATTATATGATTTTCTAAAGCAACTAACACAATAATTAGTATGCTGTTTTGATGCCTACCAAGTCCACATGGACTCACTGTGGCTGTTGGGAAAGTGTAAATTGATCTGTCCTTTATAAATTAATTAGTATTTACAATTGGCATGAATCAAGAGAATAACAATTCTAGCACTCAAAGTCTTCAAACTTTCTGATTATGTCGCTTAAAAATCATGTCTTTCTGTTTAAACATGTTGATTTATTTTTAACGCTCTGTCCAATTTGTTAATTATTTGTTGTCCAGAATCGCACTGAGGCTCGACGATTGATGCAAGGAGGAAATCCACCCAGGAACTGTACCCAGGCCTTCTCCAAAGAAGGAGATCAGATCTATAACAACAGAAATTACTCTGCGGAACAGGCGAGAGCCAAATATTTCTCTGGAGATGTAGAGGAAGATATCAGGTGTGTACTTACAAACGAGAATGATCGGGGCATTTTCTGAGGGAAATGTATTTATTTACCTATAATTTAAGCACAGTGACGGGTGCTGTCCTCCCTCGGTGGGAGGCCTCGGCCCCACTGAGTCGGGAGCAGCAGGGCCCGTCATGCTTCATATGGATTTATGATTCCTAGTTCCTTTATCTTCCTCTTGTATAGCTCTTGTTTTGATGCTAATGAGTGCGATGACATGACATGAGACTGAGTCGCTGACGGACGTATTCCATCAAAATGGCTGACCCGTGGCTAGGGGTCACATGACTGGGAGATCCCTATACTGTGTTCTTTATTTAGAGCCTGCAGGGCATTGATCACTATTACGAGGCAGATAATTATAATAAATAAGGGTGTAAGAAAAAATCGATTTGGCGATATATCGCAATATTTTACCGTGCAATTATTGTATCAGTCCAAAAAATTTAGAAATCAATTTATTTAAATCATGTTTAACAAAAAATCTATTCATTTGTGCTAACATATGCTTGCATGTAAACTCCCGGTCACTAAGTGTCAGTGAACACACCATCAGTCTGTTGTATGTGTTTTTGTTTTTAAAAACTTCACAGAATCAGAATCTGTTGTAGAAGCAAAAGTTTAACTTTTTTTTTTTTTTGACAAATGTAATTTGACAGTTTGATAAACATACAACTTGTTTTTGATATTGGTGCTTGAATTACAGTCAGTTATAATTTACTTATTCTTTGCCAATTTAAAAAAATTTAATAGATGGTATTTCATACCATTTTGTACTTATAACAGTGAAATTTGTAATTATTGATATTGCCATGTATATTGGATTGGGATATATTGTATTGTGATATGTAAATCGTGGATCGTATCGTCAGATTCATGGCAATGCACACCCCTAATAATTACCATGGTTGATTATTTTCGGTTAATTGTAGCCTTTTTGTTGCTCTTTTCCATGACAGGCAGTTGATGGGAGAAATTCAGAACCAGGAAGCTCAGGCCAACCGCTTCCAGCAACAGATGAGGAAGTTGGATGAAGACATCAAACAGAACGAATCGCTGCTCAGAAGAGCTCACATGGAACAAAAGACCACCAAAGTATATTTTTTCAACCTTAAATATGTTTGTTTTGTATGACTAAAGACAATATACATTAATAAATACAAAGTTTTTTTACATTTTGTGTTTTTCTTCCAGGATAAAGCTAACAAATTGCAGCTCGAGCTAACAGACCTTATGAATGTGGAGGAGCCTCAGTCAGAGGATGTTCAGCCCCTGGTTTGTACACATCACAAATGTAGCTTCTGTTACAATCAAACACTTCTCAAGATTCTCCTTGTGATGCACTCTTTTCTCTAATGTTCTGAAGGAAGAAGATTTTCAAGAAATTGTTTCTAAGATTTCTGTCAAGCGGGTGGAGCACGTTGAGGCGCGAGCAAAGATGGCCGACTTGAAGGTGTTATACGAAAAGGCCGAGCAGGAATACAAACAGCACAAAGAGCGCATCAGCACCATCGCAGAAGAGGCCGAAGCAATCAAGGTAAGAAATACAAGATTTTTTGTCATACCGACAAAATTTTTGAAGCCTTACTGAACAAGAAAACTGTTCGAAGTTTAGAAACAAGCTTTATCCTAACGCCAAAAAGTAGGGGTGTAATGATTTGTTGTTGCTGATTCGATTAATTGACGATATTGGTTCATTTAGAATGATTAGATCCGAAACAATTCAGGGACTTGAAATAGCAACTTTTTAGCCAAAATAATAATGCAACCAATGTGACTAAAATAAATACCTTGATGCTGTACAGTGTAGGTGAGGTTTCAAAGATTCCTGTTTCTTCTAAGGGAATCGTCTATAAATTAATTATGGACAAAAACAAGTAAACAACATTTAATGTCAAAGTCAAACCAACACTTCATTTTAAATTAAGAGGAGGTTCACTTTTCTGCTCTCATTTTCAATAGTCATTACGTATTATTATTAGTAGTATTAATCGTATTAGTATTGATATTAGGTTTACCTGACTCTTCTGCTTTTTTTTTTTTTATACATAAAAATAATACAATATTAACATAAAAAATACAAAACCAAGATCTATTCAGGTTAAGCAGTGGTCGAACCTTGCCGAGCACAGATCGATGTAGTTGGATCGTAGGAATATAAATCGAATCATCGATCTAATGGATGAATCTTTACACCCTTATCAAAAAGCTCTCATTAGTTGTTTTCAGAGGCCAAATCCTGTTTTCAACTAGGTGTGGTATGGTGTGTTGTTTTCTACTACAGGAAGAGCTCATCAAAGCTGACCAGGCGGTGATGAAATGCAGGCATCATAAGGAACACTATGACGAGAAACGCAGCACCCACCTTCGCAACATACAGACGCTCGAAGCCAACTTGAAGAGCAAAGAAGAGGAGCTCCAGGTAAAGTGATTAAACGCAACGTAATTAAAATGGATCGAATAATCCATTTTCTCATTTAATAAATGAAGACATGGATTTAAATTGTTGCATTTATGCACTAATTTACAACAAAAAACAATCCAAGAAAAGAAGTGTTCTTGTTTAACTTTGTGTTTCAGGCGTCTTCTGCCAAGGCTTCAGAGATCTGTGCAGAGCGTATGGACATAAGTCGAACTGCTCGGAGTCTGGACACTGAGATCAATCGGCTTAAGGTGAAGATCAGCACCCAGCAGGACCAACAAGGGGACCCTAAGGAGATTGTGAGGTATATTACTCATATTTAACTGCATACATTTATACACATTATTATAGCCATGTATATCATTCAGAACATGATTTTATATAATACAATGCCATAAACCTGCACGCCTGAAGCTGTGGATCACGTGATTTGAATAAACTAACCAAAAAAACAAAAAGTTTGTTAAAAAATTACTAATTAAATAACATAACAAACAAAAACAATAATTCAGTACAGTACAAACAATGAATGTTTAAAGCTAAAAGCAGAATTTTCAAAAGCTCAATTTAACTATAATTCTCACATTGTAACAGCCAAAAATATATTCATAGATGTTTGAAAAAAATCACAACTCCACTTAGTTTCATATTGTATAAAATACGTGAACTCTCAGCTTCAAAGAAGAATAAAAATAAACTGTGAAAGATTATTGGGGAAATAGTAGTTGAGGAAGCTAAAACCTAGTGAAAAAGAATAATGAAAATGACCCTATGTGCTATAGAGTACATCTAAGGCTAAATATCATTATAAACCTGAAACATGAAATCCACATTCCTTTCCCTGAACCCATTTAGACAAGACAAAGACATCTATTTATTCTTTTTTTCCCCATGGTGTCTCTTTGGCAGGCAGTATCATGAGGCTCTAGAAAACTACAAGAACACGGCCCAGCAAGTGAAGAACCTAAAGAGCTTCATCAACAACCTCGACAAGGTCATGGACCATCGACTTCAAGTTTACGCCGACCTCAGGAGGCAAGTGGGAAAATCTAGAACTCACTGTGATCATTGTACAGTGCCAAATTTTTGTCTGCCCTGCCAACCAAATAGTTGTGTAGAAGTTTGAAAAGAAAAGAGCATTTTATTTCTCTATAAAAACTGTGTAATCTGAGGATTTTCTTCAGGTACTTTATCAGAGTACAAACAGTTACCGTAATGCCATTTATGTTGCAGTTTCATGTCGGCCCGCTGTAAATACTACTTTGATAGTATGCTGGCTCAGAGAGGCTACAGCGGGAGTATGACCTTCGATCACAAGAAAGAAACCCTCTCTATTTCGGTAAGAATTTCTGTTTACCGGTAAGCATGTTGAGTATCTGATAGGTAAAGAACAATTAAGTTGTACAAAAAATACTCAAGTACAAGTAAAAAGTAGCTCAATTAAATATTAGTCCAAATAAAAGTTAGTTACTAGTTACTTTCACCTCCACATTTATTTTTGGTAATAAATCTTGCCACGGTTTTTGGTAATAAATCTTGCATACAGTAAACAGATGAAATATTGCACAATTTTAATGTAATTTCTTTTTTACAAAAGCATCTCTATAAAATACAAGGTTTGTCAAAATGTACAATTCTTTAAAAGAAAAAATAAGACCAACAAACTGTAACAGAGCCATGCCAGATGTGCCATGTGGGTAACAACCTAATGGGTAGAAAAGCCAACCTGAGCTGAAAAAAGTGGATAAGTGTTGATCAGAAATGGCACGACTAAGAATAGTATATAGTGATATGGATTATGGTCAATGTGCCAAGAATTGAAAATTAAAAAAAATCACAAAAAATAATAAATTACTCAGTAACGGTTCGGTGTAGAAATGTATAAAGTACTTTAAATCTTTTAAAACGCACTTAAAGCTGCAATATGTAATTTTTTGGTTTTAATCATGTTATATTGTATTGTATTGCATATTGTAATCCAAAGTGTTCTGAGTGGACAGTGATTCTCTTCTCCTTGTCTTGGCTCTGTAAATGAGCTTTAGAAATACAGGAGCGTGACGCTGGACTTCAGCCAAACAGAGATCTTTCTACCAACAGGGCGAGCCCATGAGCTGTTTTAAGCGTTACTATTGGCTGCTCCAGCTGCTTGTCAAAAGTCGATGCGCGTTCACAATCTGAGAGTAGTGAAAGTCCCATGGCATTATATCTTAGCTGAAGTTTCTAACGTAGCTTTTGGCACAGCGGTTACACGACAAAGCAAGAGGGAAAAAAAAGACAGAGATGGAGAAGCAACAGAATAAAGGCACAAACGTGTTCAGGAGGAACAGAGTCCGAGGAGGTCCCTCTGACCCAGTGTGTGCGGCGGACTGCGCCGAGTCAGAGAGAGATAGTGATAACAGATAGAATAAAAAGCTTGTAAGAGAAACATTATATAAGGTAGAGACAGAGAACAGACCCATTTCATTTGCAGTGTGGAGAGTGTTTACTCTGATCAGCTGGGCTCAGGAGGCGGAGGAGCGGCTGCTTGTGTGTGTGCTCTAAGCCTCGTACTGCTGTTATGTCTTCAAAACATCAGAATACTCTCCAATAACACAAGATAAAGTCCTTACATTTGTTACTAGTTTTTATGGAAAAAACGTTCCACAGTTTTGCACGTGCACGCAAGTGTTCCCAAGAAGACCGGTGAGTTTTTCCAGGATGGGAGGGGGGAGTGTGGAGCTCCTCATGATTCTACATATTGCAGCTTTAAGTAAAATTACTGATTTAGAAGTACCCATAAAAACAACTCAATTTCAGTAACGTGAGTACTTGTAATCCTCTATCCTCTGGTACAATATCTGTTTGGTGAAGTACTTATTTGCACTGGTAATTGTTTTTTCTGATAAACTGTGTTGCAGAATGTAAGATTTTTTTTATTGAATAATTTCCTTTGCCGTGTTGTTTCTGCCTCTCTCATCCTGTAGGTGCAACCAAAGAAAGGTAAAAAAAACGACTCAGGTGACATGCGCTCTCTGTCCGGAGGCGAGCGCTCCTTCTCCACTGTGTGTTTCGTTCTCTCTCTGTGGGCCATCACGGAGGCGCCTTTCCGCTGCCTTGACGAATTTGATGTTTACATGGTAAACAAATACTAACCAAGCTGATCATCTCCAGAATACTGAGATCTTGAGTGACAGAGGAATGAGTGTGTTTTATTTTTAATAGGACATGGTGAACAGGAGGATCTCCATGGACATGATGCTGAGAGTGGCTGCAAGTCAGCGCTTCAGACAGTTCATCTTCCTCACCCCACAGAGCATGAGGTAACCGCTTACGCAACTTCTGCATGTTTGTGTGGTGGCGGGACCACCCGGATCGGACATATTGACTCCCTGTCTGTTTATTGGCTCAGTAAATGAGCTGTCATGAAGCCAAGCCGGAGTAAAGAGTGTGCGACTTTGTCAAGTTGTAACTGTGCGTCACTTCGTTTTCTTCTCTGTCCCCTCAGCAGTCTTCCTGACAGTAAATTCATTCAGATCCATCAGCTCAAAGATCCAGATCGAGATCAAAGCGAGGCAGATGGAAACCAGTAAGACCAGCAGCCTTATCATCATCATCACACTGTGGGCAAGACTTGCCCTTTGGCCATCAGGCCTGTTTCAAGATGGTTGTTTTACTTTTTATTTTTTAATCATGTTCAGACTTTCCTCACTTTACACTTTTTGTGACTTCATCACAAGTGGTGCCAGAAGTTTGTTGTTCACGTTATATTTTATTTTCTGTCAGTTTAACCAGCATTGTGATCATTCCAACTGAATACATTGCACTTTTATTACTGGTAAAATTGCCTTTTCTAATTGAAAAATGTAAGATATTTTAAAAACAAAGTTCTCTACAAAAAGCGTTGTCTTGTAAACACCTCTGATTTAAGACTAGTAAAGTGGTCTGTTTGGTGTTCATTAAACTAAATACTTTCATGTGTTGCTATGTTGTTCCACAAGTCAGATTCTTTTTTTATTTTCACGTGACATAATTTACCTCTTGACTTTACACACAATATTAATAACTAGTACATGCCAGAAATAAGGTTCAGATCAAACAAAGGTACAATGTAAAATGAATTATTTAATTTTCCATGTCTTAACATAAAAGTTGTGAAATGGAACAAACAGGATTTATATGTTAAAAAGCAGTTAAATTATATTTGAGCGTCGTGCCAGTTTCCCTCCCAATTATCAAGGATTGTATTAAAAAAACAAGTATAATGTGCAGAACAAAGACCAACTCTGTTAAGAGAAGCCTCTTAAAGGACCTACGGTGGCTGGGAAGTGTCAGGTGAATGCATTTACAGAAAAACACGAATGCAAAAAGGTCACAACACGAATGCAAAATGGCCACAACGGAAGTGTTTCCGCAACGGAAGTGTTTGCGATGGACCGGTATTATGATATGATTGCCTAATATGAAAAATACAAGAGTATCCTAATCAACTTTCACTTACTTTCATACGTGTTTCAATGTCTTCTTCTTGTTCTTCTCTGTTCTGGCGGGTTCAAAACCTCCACCAGAAACGTGTCCGTCTGTAATTCCAAAATCAACACACCCCTCACTGGATTGTTCCTATTTCTAAAAGTATTAATCTAATCAAACTAAACATTTACAGTGTACCTATTGAATTGTTAAGGAACACTTGGTAAAAATTTCAGAATTTTTTGAGACCGAAGTGCATGGAATATCCTGAAAATATGTTGAAATGACCCAGCTTGTGTAATATTTTCTTGGTATACAAATAACATATTGTGGAACAGTAAAGAAATGATGCTGTTTGATTATGGTCATCATGTGGATTTTAATTCGGATACTAGCAGAGATTAATGCAAGCAGTTGTAAACATGTTTGAAACTTTTCCAGATAAATCTCTGAAGCTGAAAGGATCAAAGAACAAAGAGTGGAAATGAAATTCCCCTCTTATTGTGGGTGTTAACGCTGACATATCCACCTTTTTTGTGCGTGCGTTCAAACTGTTTTTATGAAAACGTTCTTGGAATCTGCCATGCTGGGGTCAGTCTTGTGAGGGGGATGGATTTACTCCTTTAAGGGCTCTCTGCCTTGGTGGAGGGGGCTTTGGCTGACGTTTGGAATGCTCCTCCACTCATGCACTAAACCCAAGCGGACATCTTTACCTGATGACCCCCCATGGGAACCTTTTGCTGCCCTTTGTCACAACTGGCAGAGCTGTAACTTATTGACGACATGAAGCCCAAACTTTTTCAAACGTCGAGGCTGTTGGACAGAAACGCAGCCGTGGAATCAGGCCACACTTTGAGAATGAGCGCAGCAAAGTATGAGCGACATGTGGACTGTTTGGAACAGACTTCCTTAGAGGAAACCCAGCAAGACAATAGTGGACACAATGGGAAACGACACAGAGAATTACAGTTTGCCTTTCAGCCTGAGAAATATGAGCTACTCATGGACGATGAGGAAAAAGAAGAGAAAAGGAGAAAGAAAAAGGAAAAGTACAAAAAAGTGAAAAAGGTTAGTGTCATTAAGGTAATCAAGCTGTAATTATGATGCTTCAATATATATATATTTTTTATTGTTGTGTGTGTTGGACTTTTGACAGTTTACGTTGCCAACAATCAGTTTTTTGGGGGGGTTGGAGATGGGGTAGGCTCTATAAATCAAACTGAATGTAATTGTTTGGAAAGTCGATATGAACCGTCAATTTCTGAGGAAAAAAATCCCACAAAAGTGCAAATTATAATTAAAGTATGTATTTAATTTACGATATACAGACCAGTGAATGTATATTATAAGGGGCTGATGGAGTATTTTTCCTCAGATCACAATTAATGTCTTTAAAAAGCAGTTAAAAACATCAGTGAGTACTCGTGTGTTTTCTTTAAATTGAAAGTGACAAAAAGTAAATATGTGTGAGATTATATCAGATTAACAAGTCAGAGCTAACATGTTTTTGTTTTAAGTATTGATCTTTAGTTATAGTTTGTGATCTCGAATAGATAAATTAGCCCTTTTCTATTTTTGGAGTTCAATCCATTGACGTTGAAAACTACTGTATCCTCTACAGGACATTGGAGACAATAGTTGTGTTTACCTCTATGGTTCCTGCTGGACCATTGTTCTGAGGCACCTCATATACAATTTTAACACGGATTATTTTAGTCCACTTATGGTCCCTGAATTGTCCCCTACAAAATTTTCCTCATGATCCTATAATACAGTTGTACTGAATCAACAACATTTTACAAACGGACATAGTTTAACCAAATTATTATGACCGCTCTCTTCATGGGCCTGTTCTACGAAGCTGGATTTCCTCTTATCGCGCTAACTTTCAGGATTTATTCAGTTTGTCCTGTATTACGATGCTGGTTAACATCATACCGGGTTAAATCACCATGGTAACTTAGGCTGCATGACTAACCTGGTTGAGACCTTATGAAGTGGATAAGATCTGAGCGAGGACAAAAGTCCCACCTCCTGACCAATCTGTTCTCTTGAAAAATGAGTTGCCCGTTGTTAGAAGATCCTGGTTGGTGCAGATCTGACAGCTACATTTAGGAAAGAAAGATTATTAATGGATAAATGCAGTCTTTAATTTGCTGATGACATCCTTTAGGAAAGATATAGATTTACATCTTATGGACTGATTTACAGTTAGCTGATGAAGCCTGTGTCGAATACTCTCTGTATGCACGGACAAATCAAGTCATTTAATTTATTCATACATACGCTATAATGATGCTGACAGCATCAGCAGGAACATACTACAGTGAAACAATGTGCTCTCGTCCCAGTGTGATAAATTGAGAAGGACTACCTGAATAGAAACGCATCACATCGCCAGGCTGAAATCACCTTGCTTAAGTGAACATATTGATATCCTGTTTCGTAGTGCAGGTGCTCTCTGACGGAGAATGTTTGGTTTGGCGAAACCCGCTAATGGAGAGATATCCCAGATATACTTATAATACCCATGACCTACTGGTTCCTACTGGTTACATCCAACAACAGCTGCACTGTTAGAGTTGCTTTGACTACATTTTCTCATCATTGATCTGTTCCCAAGTAAATATTTTTAAAGAAAGCTCACCTTTGTCTCTATTTTTAATGTTACTTAAACTGGTTGACTCATGTATGCAGCCTCTGTATTTTCACATTATTTGTTGATTATAATACATTTCTAATTTAGATGTCAGTGTTGCGTAATCTAACTGATATAATGTATGCAAATCTTATTTTTGTCTTCCAGAATGTGGGCAAAGCGTTGCGTGTCACATGGAAATGTTTGATGCTTGGTCTGTATAACTTTGCTCTGGGCTACTCCACCCCTGTAACGGCAGCAGCTACGTTAGTTACTGATGTTCACCGAGGAAGAAACAGGACCTGAGCTGGGCTGGATGGATCCTCTTCACTCTGGGTTTAAACTGGACGGCTTGCACAATATTTTACACTGACGAAGGGCTTACCAACAATATTTCCTTATTTGAAAATAAATTGTCAACCATACACTTCCATATGTTGGCATTTGTGCCTGTGTGTGTATATAAAATGTGTTTGAAATTGAAGAATTAAATGTCAGTTATGCTTTTGTTTATTACTGTGCAACAAAAAGGCCTCATTTGCTTTTTATTGGTGTTGAGGGTTTGAATCTTGAAGTTTAGAATGTTATACCAATGTCTTGTATAATGATTAAATAAAAAAATAGTTTGTTTTGTTTTTTTAAATGTGATGCACAAAGCATTTGTTTTTGTTTCCAACACTTTTTTTTTTCACGCAAAGTAGTTTTAATTTGCATTCAAGGGGAAGATGTGTTTTAAATTAAAATTTAACGACTGAAGAAAGCATGAGAAAATGTAATGTGATGTTAAGAATCCACAAAGTGGTGGAGCATAATTATTTGTTTGAAGAATCACTCATTTGCATGTGACCAGAATGGCTTCTCAGACATAACGAAGCACATTGTGTCAAGATTCACTAATGGAGAGAATTTTATACTGTCAGTAAGATTCTACTTGGATATTCAAAAAGTACTATGAATTTGCCGAAATATAATACAATTATTCCCAACTACAATCACCTTCAAATAACAATTCATGCACATGAGCCAAACGGGAATTATTTAAACTTCGATATCAATAAATACAATTACAGAGCAGCTATAGATATGAGATATATCTGCACCAATAAAACAGTAAACACAATTTTTTCCTGAATTTGTGACACAAAACTTCCAATGGAATAAAGAAAAAGTGCTGTTTTATCTCCAAACTCCAAATTAATCATTCAAAAATGCTGAATTTTATCAATCATTATTATTATTTCTGTAGTGCATGTCATACACAAAGCAATGCAACGTGATTAAAAGTTACAACAGCGTTTAATAATCAACAAAAACATTAAATCAACAATAAAATGTAAAAAAAAAAAAAAAAAATCCCTGTCATGCTGACAGATGGTACGACATGCGCATGCGCTCTTGTTGTCGCTGTGACGCAGTTAAGATGCGACTCCGCTTCAGCCTACTTCCTGCCTTTTAATAAGAAGCTGTTTTGTGAGAATGGAGAGCCAGAAAGCCAAAAATATCAGCGCTATCCCCATTGACGCGTTTAGTAACTTGAGAATAACATCGATATGGACGTTTCTCATGTCTGTAAGTTAACGTTTAACTCCCGGTAGAGGCGTTTAGCGCTGCAGACTGAGGGTTTTGTGTTGTGTTAGCTTTTGTGTTGTGTTAGCTTAGCTGTCGCTGCTAATGTGGTTTCCTGGTTTACAGGTGCAGTGGTCCGAGCCGTGGCTCATCGGGCTCATTATGTTCCACTGTGTGTGTTTGTTGGTGACTGCGGTGACCTGCAGATACTATAGAGCTCAGATCTGTCACTTCCTGACTATTGGTACGTGTAGATAATTATCACTTAAACTGCATTGTTTTTCAATCTACCAAATAGTTATCTTACACTAATCAGCCATTACATTAAGGACACCTGTTTCAGCCTTCTTGCTTCCTAAGCCACTAAGACTTCTGAAGAAGTCCTTTAAATGGTAACATTGCCTCTACCAGAGCTGGGCAATATATGGAGATTCAAGAAAAATCAAGATTTCTATTTTGTCGATATTGAAAAGTACAATATCTCCTATATCTTTGTATATTTTTTTTATTTTATGGCTTTTTTTTAATTTTTTTTTAAAATAAAATACTCATTTTAGGAGTCTCTGCTTTCACTGCTTCTTAGAACAGCATAAAAAGCACAGATGGATTGCTGAGGCCTTCCCCTAAACAAGCCACACTACAGAACTCACTCACACGTGCTGTCCACATATTGTGCAACTGTTAATAAAGGCAGTGGCTATCGATAAGTAACTCGTATCAATATACCGGCATTTTATCCGTACACAATGCCCCTCATTGGCCAGTTTAAGTAACGTGGTAGGAGCACCATGTGACCTAAACTGGCCAATGAGATACTACGCACTTGTACTTTCATTTGTATTAATACGTCAACTACACTACGGACTAACTAAGCCTAACCTTAGCCTACGTTATGGACTAACTAATTCTAACCGTAACCGAAGAAAAAGATCAACATTTATATCGTATATCGCCTCTTTGAGACAAAATATTGAGATATGAGTTTTGGTTTATAGCCCTATCCTCATTCGACTGCCTTGGCTTCATTCCTAGAAGATCCTGATCCCATATGTTCCTCCATTCAATATATTTCTACACGTGATGTTAATAAAAATGACTCATCAGATGAGACCAATTCCATCATTTTGCTATCAAGAATTTCTGGCAACCCCAAACACATTTTCTTTTTAGAATACATTTTTGATCATGTTTGTTATACTGTATTTTTTTTTAACTTTGTATTAGTATTGAATACAGATATTTTGTTTTTAAATAAAAAAAAGAAAGTGTCATGTGTTTTCAGACGATCCCATATGGGGTTCCAACCCAAGGTTTAAAAACCCTGTATTCTGTCACCAGTGTTAAATTTCAGGATAGAAATAACATTTATTAATGTATTTTTGGTTATCAAACTTTTCTCAGCAGATTAAAATCAAGCAATTCAATCCCTGATTTATATAAAGTGAAGTCAAATTGACTGTGTGGTGTAGTTTTCAGTTCCTTTTCCTCATGACGTGTTGACAAATCCTGGATTATTGGTTCTTTTATGCACATTTTTTTATTGGAAAAGTGTTCCTTTGAAGTTTTACTAATCAGGTATTAGTACGAGCCATGTGATGATACTTGGACAATCTTCAAATCCGGTATCTTTGATCGGTGTGATGTGGTGTCAGCATTTAAGGCGTCTGTGGCTGCTTGTGGATGTTGGGGAACGTGATGATGATGATGATGATGCTGTCTGAGCTTTTTTTGTTCTCGCCGTCTGATCTTGACTCTCTACAGTTGGCCTGGTTTCCAGTGCAGAGTATCTGAATGAGCTGGCAGCCATGAACTGGAGGTGAGACTTTGCGTTTAATTAGATTGTAATTAAAACTTTTTATAGAATTTCCATGACAATTACAAAGTCAATTACACAATTAGAAATATAATTGACGCCAACCCTGCTCCATGTACGTGCTGATTGACTTTGATCTTTTTCCCACAGGTCGTTTTCAAACTTCCAGTACTTTGATTCCAAGGGCATGTTTATATCGCTGGTCTTCTCCATCCCTCTCCTGCTTAACGCGATGACCATTGTGGTATTTTATTTGATTTTTAACTTCCTGCTTTACAAATTGTCTATTATCAAACATAATACCTACCTGATGCTACGGTATCTCATAAAATCCTCACGTCTGATGTGTTTCCTTGTGTTTCACAGGCCGTGTGGGTTTACAGGACGTTTTCCACTATGACAGAACTGAAGACACTTCAGCTGAAAAGGAAAGCCCGCAGAGAAAAAAGAGAAAAGAAGGACTGATTGTTTTATGTTCATAAACAGGCTTTATTCAGAGGAATTTTTAGATCCTAAAAAGGATTGCTCCAGGGTTGTGGATTCATTGAACCAAAATGGACTTGTTTTGTATTGAATGTTTATGTATTTAACGCATGATAAAGTGTTTTTTGAATTACTTTGGGTTTTCTCAATTTTATCTGCAGAAAATTCAAGTTTTGCGCTTTGGTAAGAAGAGTAAAATATAGGTTAGAAAATTGAATAACAAACATGGAATGCTACATATTCTCCATGTTTTCTGTTTCCCCTTTAATGCTTGAACTAATGTGTAAAATCAGTTTTACCCGCTGCCACAAAGCAGGCCAAAAGCACATGCTTCATTCTTGATGTATTACAACTACAGTATTTGCATTTCCTGAAGGAAATGCAAGTGAAGATGCAGGTGCTGGCCCGTGTTGTACTGCATTAGCTTAGCATTTGCTAGTATTGGTATTACCGTAGCTAGAATTAGTTTAGCATTAACATGGGATTAATAAAGTATCTATTTCTCTAACCTAGCTTTAGCCTAGCATTAGCAATAGTATTAGCCTAGCCATTTCATTACCTTAGCATTAGCCTAGCAATAACATAAACCTAGCAATAGCCTAGCATTGACAATAACCCAGCAATGGCATAAGCATTAACCTAGCATTGTCATCATTCTAGCATTAAAATCAACTTAGCAATAGCATCAGCACTAACTTAGCAATACCATTACCTTAGCATTAACTTTAACCTTGCATTAGCCTAGCATCAACACTGGTCTAGCAATAGCGTTATCCTGGCATTAACTTTAACCTAGCATTAGCCTAGCAATAGCATTAACAATAACCTTGCATTAACATAGCGTTACCTGTAACCGAGCTATTTTTTTTAAAAAAAACTCTTAGCAGAGATGTCCTGAATTTTCTGAATATTTTGATTACATTACTTGTTGAAATTGGTTGTAAAATGGTGGAGTAGCTTGAGCGCATTGGAAGAATAATAAAGTATATGGATAAAATATTTATAAATACTATGAAAATGCATTTAAATGAAAGTTTTTAGACTCTGTTACCCACTGCGCAGGTGATTACTTTATTACTTTAGATTTGAATTTAAAAAAGAACCTTCAGCTCCAACAGTCAGATTACACGTTCACATGTTGATACCACCCATTTCACTATATATGACTTTGACTGTAAGTGCACCACTAGAAGGCAGTGTGAGCTAAATGTGTCCACAAGATAAACTTTCCACTCGGGATTTTTTAAATTAGAAAATTTTTTAGGAGTGCAACACACCCAAAGTGGGATTAAAAAAAAAAAAAAAAAATCTGCAACATTTTTTAAAGTCTTTGATCTAAGAGTTGTAGGAGAAAAGTGCAAAGATTAACCCTATCTTTGTGTTTTGTGCCGGAAATAATCCAACTAATGAAAATTAATCTAATATACTGGGAAGCCCATTATCTTTATTTTCTTTTTTTTTTTGGTTACATATTTATGACGATTCACTTATCATATTGTCTTATACTGTATATTCCACACAGTTAGGATATGTAATTGTAAAATACAATAAGATTCTGTACTAGAAAGTCATCTGTTAAATATGTTAAGGTTTAATTTATTCAGATAACTTTTTTCAGGAAATCTGACATGTTTCAACTGTCAACTGCCAGTCTTCTTCATAGGCTTCTGCTGATCGCTTTGATGTTTTATTGACTTCCGTGTTATACTTCCAGCAAGTTCTTATTGAACGATATGTTCAGGTTTAATTTATTCAGATAACTTTTTTCAGGAAATCCACTTTGATCTCCTGACATGTTTTGACTGTCAACTGCCAGTTTTATTCATAGGCTTCTGCTGATCACTTTGATGTCTCCTTTGAAGTTCCCTCAACTTCCACCTAATAATTCCAGCAAAATTCTGTTTGTCTTTTTGAAAATAATATGTTAAGGTTTCATCTATTCAGACAACTGAGGAGCCGTTGTTTAAATAGATGAAACCATAACATATTATTCAAATATAATCTTGCTGGAATTTTTTACGCGGAAGTCGTTTGTTTACCAGTGATGCCGAATTCCACTTGTGTATCATCTTTTTAACGGAAGTGCAAAGTGTTACTTTACAAATTCTCTTTTTCTAACATCTCATTGCGACAGTTTGTGAAATCAACTCTCGTGCAAAAAACCACAACATTTATACATTATGAAATAAAGGCAGTGGCTATCCGTACAGTTGCTGCATCAATTTACCAACATTCTATCCGTACGCAGCACCCCTGATTGGCCAGTTTAGGTCACATGACAAACTTAACCGTAAGCCTAACCCTAACCCTAAAAGTTGTTGCGATATAGGGTTATAACTTAAACCTTACCCTAACCCTCGTACGTGTACTTCGGTAGACGTAACAGTAGCAGCGGGGGTTGTCCGTATAGCAACTGTACGATTAAACACTTTCTAAAATAAAGTAGGAAATAATTGAATAGAATAGTGAATGAGAGGATTTTGCGCAGTGGAAAAATACAATCATGTTCAGTCTATTTTGGGAGAAAGTTAAATAGGATTTTATAGGCAGTTTTTAAAAGAGCGGGAAATCAGAGATAAGTGAACTGTTGTGAATGAGAATACCACACACACACACACACATCTTAAAACATGGTGAACGTCAACAAACAAAGTGGGACTGACAGACAGGATGAGCCTCTGACACACACAGACTAAAAAGCTCAGTGTATCCTGTTATTAAATAATAAATAAATTGAGCAGCGTGTGAGACTGGAATCCAGCATCGAATCTTGTCTTTGAGTCACACTCTGACTGGGCATGCTCGGTCATGCGATGAACAGAATAGAGGGAGATGACTCACTCAGTGTGTGCGGATGAATATGTCAGTTTGCTATATGTGATTATATGGAGACAGTATATTTAACTGATTTGCATAGTGGGATTGTGTAAAGTCTGCCATTGTCTAGCACAGGGGTCTGCAACCTGCGGCTCTGGAGCCTCATGTGGCTCTTTGACTCTTTTGCAATGGCTCCCTATAGCTTTAAAAAATAGATTAAAATAATGAATTGTTATTTCTTACAGAGGGTATTGATGATTAATGACATCTTACCTTCAAATACATTATGATAAACCAATGTGTTAACCTATAAATGAATCACATTATGCAATAACTGCCATCTTCCTACTTCACCTCCTACAACCTTTCTACAGACTATCAACTTTCCTCCACCTGTGGCTAACCTTACATTTTAAATCCCTGGTAAGATAACTAAAATAACAAAAAGACTATTATGGAAAAAAATAGAGATTGTATTTGCGTGTGGAAAGATTTATTTAACTGCCATCATGCCTGCTAAATATTCATGCTTGATATGTGGCAAGAAATTAGCAATTAGCATGTGTTGAACGACATGATCATGTGTGTTATCAAATTCAAGTTATTATTTGTAGCCCTTCAAATCCATTTACTCGTAAAATTATTCAATATTATTTTAACTGTGTAGAATAATAGAATTTTATACACTGTATTGTCTTTATTGAGACCCCTGGTCTAGCAAGTAATGTCATATCCTGTGTTCATTTTGACAGCAAATTTTATTTTAGTTTCAGTCATAGTCTTTTGACTGAAATACTACGTAGTTATAGTCATTGGGATTCTTTCAATTATTAATTATTATTTTAGTCAACTAAATCTGTTACAGATTTGGTCCAATAAAATATACAGGATAAGAGTAATTGAAGCATTTTTTGAAGCTTAAATTCCCATTGATTAACCTGATGGATGATATTAATATTTGTAAATACACACAGACAGATTTATTGTGATCAATGCGTTCAATCTGATTCTGATTGGATTTTGTCCCATGTGAGGAAATTATAGTTTTGTTTTTGTTTAGTTGATGACAATGTAGTTTTTGTTAAGATGTTTTTTTTTAAAGAATTGGTCATAGTGTAGTTGTGTAGTTATTAATTCCAGCAAGTTCATTTTGTCTTCTTTTTTGAAATAAAATGTCAAGGTTTCATTTATTCAGACAACTTTTTTCTGTTAATTTACTTTGAAATTTACTTTAATCTTTAGGGAGATTGAAGTGAATTTCCCGAAAAAAGTTATCTGAATAAATGAAACCTTGACATATTTATAGTGTAGTTATTGTCGCTTAAAAATGACGGCGAAAACTAACAAAAACTTTTAGTCAACAAAATTACGTCACAGAAATAAGTTACTGTGATGCATAACGTGTGAATTTCTCCACATGTATCCAAAACTATATAGAAGTGGACTCACACCACCCTTATAATAATAACATCCATGGTAATTTTCTATAGGCATATGTATTTTACACATATACACTGCCAGCCATAGACTAGTTCCTGTACTTCTGAAGGAGAGAAACATCAGAATGCATGAAAATGAAGCTGTGGAAGGAGAACATGCAGAATAAGATAAACCCATTAATGGCCATTCTCACGCATATCTGTCTGTCTGGACAACGTGTACACTCTGGGGACATTGTCTCCATTGTCACTTATGCCAATTTGGTGCTGCTATCTGAAATGTATGAATCACAGCTTATTATTGTCATAAATTATAGAACTCGGAGTGAGTTAGATGTCTCATGTTCTCAGCGTGGCTCGACGTGGTCGAATCGGACCAAAGGAAAGTCCTTGGTTGTGCTGGACACGGTTGTCCTTGTCATTAGGGCAGCTTTCACATCACCTACAGTCAGGAATCAGCTCCATAGGCACAGTTTGGTTCAATAGCCATTGTGCTTCCTGTTAACTGAATGACTCACTGGACCTTATATACAGTCAGACGGTCATCGCACCAATGCCCAGAGACTCTGGAATGCAGACCCTGATCCTCATGGCCGGAGGTTTTACTGTAAATGTTTTCACATGATTATTTCTCTTCGATTACAAGATAAATATATTATATATTTAGTGTGTTTCTCTTCCTGAACACAGGCTTCATCATTCTGTTAGTATAAGTGGTAACATTACGCTGTCATTATCTGTCGTTAGCATGAATAAGGTGTCATGAAGGCCGTTGTTTGCTAAAATGATGACACCTTTGGAGCTATGTTGGCATTTTTTGGGTTATGTGGAGGGATCTAGTGTGGTTCAGGCAGGGGTGACCAACATGGGCCCCTTGAAGCCTGTATGGACCATGTGAGGTTCTCTCAGAAGCTCTAGTCACCAATGAGCTGCTTCTACTTGCCAGGTTTCAAACTCACAAGACAAATAAAAACGACAGATGTAGTGCGAACTTTAGTCCAGTTAAATACGACTGGACTTGATAAGTATTTGTATTAAATTAATCATCTTTAAATGTTTATTTATTTATTTTTTTACTATCATTTTAAAAAATTTTAAAAAACAATTTAAAAAAAAATCTTGAAGCCCGACCCAACCCTAACCCGACTCTAATGCGTGACATCTCAACCCAAATTTCGGGTTGGGCTTGGACTCGGGCCTAAAATCTAACCTCTAATCCATGGACCACGTAACATTTTGGGGTCCCCCCTTTTACAAAGACTTAAATGCATCGCTCTCCTCTTCCATGTTGCAAGAGGCTTTACCTGTTTTTGTCAGTTCTCTGTAACTTGTGTATACATCTAGTTGTGAATATGAAGCGGATGGAGACCATGGACTGCAGTCGCAACATTCATCCAACTTTCTAGATAGACAGCTGGAGTTCATTAGGCACAGATGTGTCCTCAGCTCTGATACACACAATACATAACACCCCCCCCAGTAGAACTTTGGTATCAGACGACTAAACAGGATAAAACCTATTTAGTTCTGCCAGTGCTGATCATAGTTATATTTAAAAAGAGTAAATGAATGGACTGGACTGTGGCAATGAGCAGCAGGGTTGAGGCTTTATAAGAATTTCTTTGAAGAGTAAAAAGTTTTTAAACCTTCTGATTCTGGGTTTCCATTACAGATTTTTGCGAAATAAAAGCGATATTTTTAAATGTCAACGAAGCATAATTGCTTTTTGAATGTGTTTCCATTGAAGGTTGTTTTGGGCATGTGCCTAGTAACTCCCAGAAAATCTCATCCCGTGAAGAGTGTTTCCACAGAGCTTTTGCAACACATTCCAATATTGAAACTTCTGAAATTCATCCTCATGAAAGAGTAAAAACTTTTTAGCGATATTTGAGTGTTTTTTTTTTTTAATTCAGGTGTTTCCATTACCAGTTTTTATTGCACTATCCAGATTTTGCACATTTCCAAGGGTAATGGAAACACAGCTTGGGTTTCAACCTGTGTTTCCTTCTTCCTTTCTGAGCTGAACACCTGATTCACATCAGCAATCAGGTGGAGAGGAAGCAGGAAGTGTTTGAAAGGAAACCAGCAGCAGCAGCGGCAGACCTTCAAACTTCTCAACAGGCTGTAAGTTTGTTATTTTAGTTTGGACTGAAGATTAATGCTAGGTCTGTTTTTATTGTGTATTTTGATACATGGGGTCAGTTTTTTGTGGTTTAGAGGTTTTATGTTGGGTGTGAAAGATCTATGTGGGGTTGACTCAGCATCCAACCTACTGTTGTTCAGTTTGGGCAAGGTTTACACTCATATTTTTCCCTTTAGGTTAATTGTGTTTCTGTTCCCGCTTTTCAAATCCTATGTTTTAATCATAAGGTAATTCTTTTTTTTTTTTTTTAATGTTGTTTAACTTCCTTCATATGTTGCAGCGACATAAAGAGTAACTGAACCCCAGGTTTTTTTTTTTTTTTTTTAAATGAGCCCTGGGGCCCACCCCCCATTTCCAAATTTATGGGAACATAGTCATGTGATATATCGTTTCAAAGGTAATTCAATGTAGATTACGATTATGCCCATTCTCAGCCAATAGCAAAAGTATTGTAATAGTCAGGTTCCAACCCTAAGAGGGCAGTCACTCTTACATTTTTACAACAACATATGCCAAATTAAGATACTTTGACTAAAATATCACAAGTGGAACAAGAGTCTATCAATAACACTACTTTGGTTACACTTCCAGCTCCTGATTAAAGCGTTAAGGGGGTCGTAAACATAAACACTTGGATTCCTACAAACTACTCAACTGACTCATGACCACTACATGAACTTCCCTCATTTGTTTTCAGCTGATGTAAATACTACAATTTAAGACTGCTGTTGTTGTTGAAATAGAAGTTGATGAATAATTACTGGAAATTAACTAAGCAATATATGTTTATACCATGGAGAGGTGCCACCTGGTATGCATTACATTTAGCTGTTGTGTCATTCAACATTTCAAGGAAAACTGTTAATAGAAAGTAATCAACAACACAAAGATCTCAGACTTGTATGTTTATCAAAGTAAACCCTTCAACCAGGGGTGTCAAACTCATTTTCGTTCAGGGGCCAAATATGAAGTAGTTTGATTTTAAGTGGGTCCCAGGTTTTAGATGAGAAACAGACAATTAATGTCCCCTAGTTTGTACTTTTCACGCCTTACAAATGATACATAAAGTACTGTATGTAAAGCACCAGCAATATCCAGATTCCTGCATGATTTTCTCTTTTCAATTTCATTGATTTTGTGACCAATTTCTTATTTAATTTAGGAAAATTATGTAGTTCTTTGAACAATTTCAGATTTAGAATGACTGCAGTAATGTGAAAAAAGCACGAGTAAATTGCGATCCTCCAAATATTGTGGAGTTTCATTGAATATGTGTATTTAGATATCTGAGCTGAGATATCTACAACTGAATTATTTGGTAATTTAGACAATAATTTATTTATTTTTATTCCTTTTTGTCTTAACTTTCTCCTGCGGGCCGAATTGGATGGTCTAAAGGGCCGGATTTGGCCCCCAGGCCTTGAGTTTAAAATATGTGCCTTAAACAGACACATTCTCAGTCAAAACATCAGAATCAGAATCAACTTTATTGACCAAGAGTGTATGAATACACACGAGGAATTTGTTTTGGTGACCTGTGCTCTCTCAGATAGTGTAACATTAAATAATAACAATCAACTAGAATAAAGAAAAATAAATTAAAAAAAAAGAAGTATAAACATAAATATAAGAGTAGTTGACTAATATGTGCAAACTAAATAAAAATAACAAGATGATAATATTAATAATAATAATAATAATAATAATAATAATAATGAAATAAAATAAAAATACAATAATAATAATAAGATAATAGTGCAGTAGTGCAGGTGAACATTTAAATGAAAATATTTTGTCCATGAACATAAGACAACAAACTCATTTCTGGAGATTTAAAAAAACACATCAGGTTTGTTTTTTTTGATAATCCGACTCATCACCATCTCCTAATGTGTCTGTCAGATTGTTATCTTTTTACCTCAGATTAATCTGACTTTGAGCCATTTGTGAGACTCAGTGGTTATGCTTTAGTCTGGGTGTCTGTCCATCACATCACTCACGTAGAAGTGTGTGTGTGTGTGTGCGTGTGCCTGAGAACAAAGGGGAACACTATGCACCCAAAAAGTGCTCATGAACAAACACAAATCTTACAAAGCCTGAATCATTAGATGATTGACAGAAAACCCCCAATGAGCCTTTATTGGTCCCTATGAACAACCAAAAAAACATTGAGTTTTAATTTGTATCATATTTGATACATCTGGTTTAAATGCACATATATGTGTATATATATATATACACCCTGAGACTGTACACTAGCCATAAGGAAGGAGGCCGAGGACTAATGAGCGTGAGAGCCACTTTCCAGGATGAAACATCCAAGATCCATAAGTACATCAAGGACAAGGCTCCAACAGATGACGTACTCAGTGAATGTCTCAGACAATGGGGAACAGAAGATGAGGTGCTGGAGGTTCCGTCATGGGAGGACAAGCCCCTACATGGGATGTACCACCGAAACATAACTGAAGTGGCGGATATCAGGAAATCATACCAATGGCTAGACAGAGCTGGACTGAAGGACAGCACAGAGGCACTCATCATGGCTGACACAGGAGCAGACCTTGAGCACCAGAGCAATAGAGGCCCAGATCTACCACACCAGACAAGACCCCAGGTGTAGACTGTGCAAAGAGGCCCCTGAGACAATCCAGCACATAACTGCAGGGTGTAAGATGCTGGCAGGGAAAGCTTACATGGAGCGCCATAACCAAGTGGCTGGCATAGTGTTCAGGAACATCTGTGTAGAGTATGGGCTGGAAACCCCAAGGTCAAAGTGGGAAACGCCTCCAAAGGTGGTAGAAAATGACTGAAAATGACATTTTTTTTTTAATGTATATAAATATATATATATATATATATATATTTTTTTTTTTTTTTTCAATAAAAACATAATAAATAACCAACATGTCAACAAATAGGTATTCCATACATAAGAACTTTTTTTTATGCTATTTTCATGCAACATTGCGATATCCACCAATGAAACTGGCATGGTAAAGTCTACAACATGTTATATATTTTCATATTTTCTATAACGTGTTTTTTATAGCATACATTTCACTTATTTTTCCTCATTTTGTAGAACCCAAACTTTTTATTTTACATGGTGGTCGGCCTGAAAATGTCTCACTGTATACTGTACATGGGTAGAATAGCCCGTAAAGTGCTTCCATCTTTGCCTGTTTCCCATGTTGGTTATGCAATTTAAACATTTATTTAGTTTACTTTAAAAAAAAAAAAAAAAACATCACACAGATCATGAAGATCAATGTTCCTCAAATGGAGGTACGTGTACCCCTTGGGGTACGCAATGGCATTACAGGGGGTACTTGAGAGAGAGTGGAAAATTAACGAATTAAAGCATTAAAAACATGGGGTTTTGTAATGTTTATTAGTGGAAAACTACCAAATCAAGTGTCAGTCTTGGTCCCACCCACCTCAGTGTTTTTCAACTTTGGGGTCGGGAAGATTTCGGAAAAGTTAAAATAAATTTTTAAATGGCAACACACAATCTTAAACAACGGTCTATACTTTCACTTTGTCAAATATACATAAAGTTCAACTAAAATGCAGTTATATTAAACAATTCATGTCAAAATGTTCCAAAAAAATATTGGTATCCATTGCATTAAATGCTGTTTCTTTCCACTTATTTACAGAATGAGATTCTTTTAAAAAGTGTTATCACTCGTTCGTTCCATCACTATGCTCTATAGAAAAATGTTGTCGTCGGACAAAGGGGGTACCGGTACTTGGATTCAGAAATGAGAGAAAGGGGGAACTTGAGCCAACAAGTTTGAGAACCACTAATGTTGAGAATATAATGCATCAAATATGATACGTTTGGCATTATAGGGTCAATAAAACACCTACATATAGTTACATATTCTCTTTATTTGGTGCAAATTTGAAGGAACAAAAGTAAAATTCAGGAAACTAAGACCCCAGGTAACTTTCTTCTGAAATTAGGGTCTAAAAATATCAGTGAAGTCCTGTCTTTCCCCTGCGTCACCATGTGTTTGCAGAGGTTCCCGTCTGTGATGAGGAGACTCTCTTCCTGCTCATTTTTCCCCAGTAAAGACGATTCCATCAACAGTTTAATTTCCCCTTACACAGCTGACATCAAACAGGAACAGGGTGTGCACCGTCTGTAGATGTTGATCAAAGAGGAGATGAGCGAGGGATGGCGGGACCTCAAAAGGTCAGACAGAAAAACACCAGAAAGCTTTTTTCTAGGGAGGGAGAATCTGGCTAAAGAAAGATTGCATCTTTACCAAAGACAAATGTGCCTTCCTGGACATTTGTTCAGATATCTGACAGTATGTGCTCATAAATATCACCATCAGCCTACACCTGAAGCTGGCTGTCATACGCTCACATAAAATAGAGCTTTACAAATGCTCTGAGGTTGTAATAGGATTTTAAAGATAATATCATTTGTGGGAAAAACTTCTCTCTCCAAACTTAAATGAATGAGCGTGGTTGGGATGATGTCATTGCTAATTTGATAAGCCAAACCAATTGTCTTGATAATGTAAAACCTGTGACGTATATGATGACTCATACACTAAAACAAAAAGAATTCAGGACCAAAGAAAAGGAAACCAAATGACAAAAGCACACATTTGTTTTTAACTCATTATTAATCCAATTTCATTTATTGAATGTCCATCCTGTATCCTTTACGTATGTATTGCAGAGTGTTTGCATTTTGTTGAGCTGATCTGAAATATTGATGACTTAAACTGCACAATTTTATCTGCTGTGCTGAGTTAAAGACACAGAGGGATGGGGATTGTGTGCTAGGATCATGAAATCTACTTCATGCTAAGTTAAACAATGGAGTCTGCTGTCTCCCTATACTGTAAAAGGTCAAGTGTAGAAACTATTGTATTATTTATTGAATACAACCTGTTCCCAAAGTAGGTTAAGCTATCTTTCAGATAGAAATATAAAACAGAAGAACCACAGTATGCTGAAGAAACTCAGCTATCTTCTCACCATTATTGGAAAACCACCATACAGTGTGAAATACAAGTTTATAGGTGCGAGAAATAGGAAATGGCTTGTATGTGATTACAGAATCTGTCCTGTTCCTGGTCAAACTGCCCTAAGCAGGCCAGATACCATTGTACACTGAAAACATTTGCCAAGGTCTCCTCTCAGACTCTTTCATTGTTATGCTTAGCGATAGCAGCAGCATACAAAACCCTGAGAGCGGGACACACACACATGGAAACCTCTGAATCCCAGACCGATCTGCCTCAAAAAAACCTTTGACCAAATAAACCTTGTGTCTGCATCTGACCAGTAAACTCTACAACTTGACTCATTCTATTCAAAAGCGCCACAACAGTTTTCATGTGGAATTAAACAGTTATTCATTCACTCTTCTTCAGAGCTTCTTATTCCTGTTTAAAGTCATGGGTCTGCTAGCTAGTGCGTATCTTCATTGCTCAACGGGCGCTAGGTAGGTACGCCTGGAACACAAAATTATATATAAGTTGTTTTCTGTTGGTATTGGTTCAGTTGGTAGAGCGGCTTGAGTTGTGATTTTGAAAGTTGGTGGTTGAATCCCAAGCTGTTCATGTCCGTAACTGTCCTTCGGCAAGACACTGAACCACAAGTTGCTGCTAATGGAGGGCTAGCACCTAGCATGGTAGCTAAGTCGCTATCTGTGTGTGAATGTGATAATCAGCGTAGAGCGCTTTGACACTTTGTTTGCAAGTGAAGGACCTTTTCTATGATTTATTGTTGTTATTGCATGATAGAATTTTAAAAAGCTATAAGCTAACCTTTTAGCAGGTTCAGCTAGGGTGACCAGACCCCCTGATTTACCCGGGACAGTCCCGGTTTTCGGGACACGACAAATCGGGGTCTTGTTTCCGGAAATACAATGTAAAAATCAGAAGAAGAACTCTAAAGCGTTGCCATTAAAACAGAAGCAGAAGAAGAACAACCCAGAAGTGGAGAGACACTCGCAAAAAGAGCTTAAAGAAAGAAAAGGTGGCAATGTGATGGACCAGGAACTGGCTGGACAGATGTTCGGTGGTGTTCGCGTACGCGGAGTGAGAGAGTTTAAGGTGAACTGGTCCGTGGCACTGCTTCAACAGTGAGATACGTTCACGAGGAGCGACTGGATTTCAAGCATGTTTGATTTTCTTACAACCATACGATTGCTGATCAGGAGCTGGTCGAATCACTTCAAGTGAACCCATGTATACGACACAATGCATGACACACAATTTAGCAGAGACGCACAAATCAAAAATTGGCTCAAAATGGGCCAAAAATCGCACAGTGTCTGCCCACCTTTAAAGCAGCAGCGCATTTAGCTTAAAAACGTGTACTGTGTACTGTGAGCTGTCAATCACAACAGTTGCCATAGTAGCACTTGCAATATGAACCAATTAAAAAGCTCAAAAGTCTTCCACGCGTTTGCAACTCGATGCTGATTGGTCGATGACATTACTCGTTCGTTTCCTCCCATGCTTTCTCCTTCAACATGACAAAAAAAAACAAGTTTTTTGATTATTCACAACAATTTTATGTTACCTCTTTTTTTTTTTTTTTTTACTGATGGCCACTAAATTTGGTTCAGTTGTTGCATTAATACATTTCATCCAAAGGGAAGGAAAAAGTTATTTATGTCACATTTTTTTAATTGCAAATAAAAGCATATGCATATAGTTTATTTTGAAAATCTGCTGTCACCCTACACTATAACCATCTCATAGATCCCACTGAATAATGTAAACTTATGGGATTTGGAGTTTAAAATAGATGCATAAGTATAACTTTCTAAATGTAACTTTTTTTTTTTTTTTTCGTGCAATGTAAATGATGCGTCTTTAATGTCTTTTAGTATTTACATTGTTCTATCACACTTTTTTTTTTTTTTTTTGGCAATGTAAGCATGTTTGTCAAGCCCGTGAAGCTGTTTCGAATTTGAATTTCCCACTTCACTTAAATTTTAAAATAAAATTCCATATTATGAAATATATATGCTATCTCCTTTAGTTTTAATTGATTTAATAATTGCTTTTTTAAGATGATAGTCTTCCTGTTTATTTGAATAAAAACACTCTATTCTGTTACTTAAATGAACTGTAATTAATTTTTCAATTTTCTTTCAAATTAAAAGGCCTCTAATTGCCTTCTGGTTTTGGGGACTATGTCTGTTATATTAGTATGTTTTTCTTGTGATTTTACAGCTCCTGCCTTCTTCCTCTCACCTCATAAGTTTCACGCTTTATCTCAGCCAGTCTGAAAAATGTGAGCGTCTTTCAAACAAGTTGGATGTTTATTTATCGCGGATGTGAAACATGACTCGGTTTAGTAAAGAGAAAGCACTGACACACACTTTAGGATTAGATCCTTCCTTCGACTCACCTCTGATCTACACACACACACACAGTCACCCAGGTTATCTCCCAGAGAGAGAGAGAGAGGACCCAGACATGAACGGCTCTGCCACTAGACATGACAAATGAGGCGGGAAATGGGAGGAAGAAAAAAAACCAAAGAGAAAATAATGTGGGAGTTGACAAAAGAGGGCGTTTCAGTGTTGTGTCAGTTTAAATGAAATTCACTGAGGTGAAAAATTAGCGACAGTCCGATTGAAACCAAAGTTTCTCCAATGGGAAAAAAATTGGAAGATCTTCCTAAACTTTCACTCAGGGTTTTAATTTAATCCCTAAAGTGAAAGTCCTTTAGCAAAAAAAAAAAGGACATAAGATAATGATGTTTACATTTTAAATTCACGGACAAAAACAATGAAACGTCCCCCTTTAAACAGAAGAAAAGGAAAACTCCAAGAAATCACTAATACTTTTTAAGCAGTGGCTCTGTACGGTTGCCATATCAATATACCAACATTCTATTTGTACGCAACGCCCCTCATTGGTCAGTTTAGGTCACATGGTAGGTCAGTCATTGGCTAGTTTAGGTTGCGTGACTAAGACTAAACCTAACCCTAAAAATTGTTGTGATATATTGGGTTCTAACCTAACCCTAAGACGCTACGTACGTGTACTTCGGTAACCGTACCAATAGCACCAGGGGTTGTCTGTACGGCAACCGTACAAATGGAAACTTTCTACTTTTTAATAAATCATTTTATACGTTCCACTTGTACATTTGAGAAAATCTGTCAAAAAAAAATATTCAACAATTTAAAACGACAATTTTGCATTTTTCTACATCGCATAAATCAATATCTTGATGTATTGCCCAGGCCTATCAAAACCTAAACACCTTGTTGAACTATAACAAAATATGTATGGATGAACAATTAATTTATTCATGAAATGACTTTCTTTGATTGAGTTGTTGAGGATTTCGTGAAATAAAACTACTTCTACTAATGTTATTGAACTAGTATTAATTTAAGTTTTTCATGCTGTTTAATTATTTTGATTGGCTCATTTAAAATCAAGCCCTTTAATATTAACGTATTTAACATTTAGATTAACATTGACATTATGTTTTAATGATAAAAGTATCACAAATAGTGCTGTAAATCTGGCCAAAATAACGTACAAAAATTCACATACGTTTTTAAAAAGTGGTTTGTTGCTAAATGTTGCACAAAGTTTCTGTTTATATTAGCATGTATAACACATTTAGTTGTGTTTCAGCCAATGTATTTTTTTTTATTTTATTTTAAATTGATTCCTGCAATATTCATTTTCATACAACACTTGCCATTTACCGTGACTTCCTGTCACTTCCTAAAGTGAACTCTTGATGTTCCTTCATTTTAATTTCAGCAGCTTGGTTAATAAATGATGAGTGTTCTTGCTGGGGAATCCATAGCACACACCCATACACAGTGTTTTTCTTTTTATACCGTCACTGAAGTCGGCAAACAGCGTGACACGACAGGCGGTGACGCCAAAGACAAACAAATCCCTCTCAGTGTGTCACATAATGTAAATATGATGAGTCAAAACAAAAACCTAGCCCTCTGATGAGGTTTCCTGCTGGGAGAACCTCAAATGAAATAAGGAAAAAGTAAATAAATAATCAAATATGCATGTTCAGTGGTACTTACTAGCATACTTTACATGAATGAATGAATATCTTTGTCATTGCACATGTTACAGAGCGACGAGAGATCATTTTAGATGAGAAATGGGATCACAACACAAGGAGAGGTGAGGGGGAAAAAGGCAGGTTTTGTACTGAATCCCCTATTTGAGAGTAAAGTAGAAAAACTATAGAAAAAACCTCTCAGTTTATAAGCAATAAGCAAAACATAGTCACGATAACCATATAGCGTGTGGGTAGGGGGTGGGTCCGGGGGTGAGGTGTAGGGGACGTGTGCTGGGCGTAGAGGGGGAGAGGATATCCTGCGGGCGTGCATGGTACGCACATGGTCTGTAGGTGTTTGTTCTTTCTATAGGTGGTTTGCAACTGACGTCACATATCCCATGATCCTCTCCGATTCGCTTGGATCCGCCATATCTTATGTATACAGCTACATAACAACACATCTTCAATGGCAGATTCATAGGATTCCTTCCTTATTCCTTAATCCTTCAATTTCTGGCCCTTCACGCTGTTTAACAGTAGCTAAACTAAAAAACAAAACATTGTTGCGAGAAGAATTGTTAGAACGCCCGACAACTGCACTCATACAGTAACTTTGCTCAACGGTTACCGCCGTGTTGTAAATAATAGTTGTCATAAAAGGAGGCGGAAACTAGCGAATCAGAGAGAATCATGGGAAATTTGTGACGCCGGTGCAAACGATTTATTAGGATACAAAGGTACAACTGTAATACTTTTTCACATCAGGTGATGGCGCGTGGCCGCTCAAAATGAAGGATGTGCTAAAAACAAGTTACAGATTTATTATCTATTTTACGGCTTTATCATAAATATTCTCTCAACAAAGAAAAATGACACAACATTCAGTAAATGGGAGTAAGAAAGAGTTTTGATTACTTTTGCTAGCGTTGTCAAGGCTTATTGCTGTCACTGAAAATTAAACAAATATGAGTTAATTCCAACTTAATTTCTCAGGAAAGACATTATTTTTTTAATTGTGCTGCTCTAACCCTCCTATCCTTGGGGTCAATTTGACCCTATTCAGTGTTTATCATTCAAAAAATAATAGTTCACTTATTTTTTTGCTTTATATTGTATGACTTTTCCTAATTTGGAATAACCATGATTAAGCATAACATTGTTCTCAATGTGCTGCCCAAATTAGAAAGGATTTGGATGAAAACTAGTAAATGAATTGTAATTTAAAGGTTTTACCTGATGGTGGCACTAGAGAACAGGTCATGGTTTCATTATCATTTACCAACAAATAAACACAGAAACTTTGTAAACAAAGGCAAATATTCCTGGGGTCAGAATGACCCCAAGGGCAAAATGTGAGTAATATTTGAGGATCATAGGAGGGTTAAACAAAGATGAGCTAACTTAATTTGAACTTAATTTCTAAGGAAAGGCATGAAAACTAGTTTTGATATTAAGGTTGTAATTGTGCTGGTTTAAATACCCAATGTTGGAAAACACTACGAGTGACGCTGTGAGGAAAATATTCAGTTTATGTTCTACGGCACTTCTGCAACCGATGCTAAAATAATGACAAATATAGTCTACTCCCAAAACTTCCTGCCTGATATTGTACATTTTACTGTTACACAGCATGGTTGACCCTTTTTACAAACCTAATAATGCCTCAAGTCAGTCAAAGGTAAATACCAATTCTGCAAACGACATCCTTTGATGCTTATCTATGAGATGAACTGATAAATGAAGAAACCTCCTACTCTCTACATTCTGCATAGGCTCCTCTTTAATGAGTGTGCGGTAGCAGAGAGAAACCCCATGTACTGTATATAGTGTTTTAATTAATAAGAGAAGCAATTTGATATAGACATATCTGTAGAAAATCATTCCTTTTCTTGTACACTGTCAACCAGCGTTTCTCAAACAGGAGTGCATTACCCCGTGACGCTACGTGCAAATGCACCAAAGGGTCCTTTAGATTTTAGAATTCAGTTTGAACCTTTAGTCAATAACAAAACTAGTTCTGATTATTTGTTATTTAAAGGGATCCTTCACTGTTTTTACAAATGTGGCCTAAAACCATTGAAATGTTATTAGAAGATCAAAATGCATTATTTTGTACCATACTCGTTTTATTCACTTTTTAAAAACGGGACAACTTTATCATTTCAGTCTGTGCGCCGCTATGTTGAAATGACGTCATTTTCATCTTCCAATATCTTAAGAACTACATCACATAGGAAACTGAAATTTGGTATAGTAATACAGCTCCACCTACTCTCTTAGAATATACAAAAATATCTGCTATAAATATGATCTGGTGGACATGCCTGCCTCTCAAAATTGGAAAAATGTTTGTGGGGGTTTAGGGCTGAAACATGTTTGGGGCTTCAGTAAACAACTTTGCATGTGCCTCAGCTTGCTGTAATTTGATCTATGAACATAGACTGCTCACATCACTAATGATTAGTCACATATATGCATTGGTTCTGGGGTGACAGTCTCTTGAAATCTGAAAAAACACCCTTTTCATTGGCCCATAACTGCATGTTATGTAAGAAAACATCTGATCTGTTTTAATATCTAGTATAAAGATGACTCTTTCTTAGGATATAAAGCTATTTTCTTTATGCGACTTCTTCATGTTTATTTTGGACCCCAACTTTGGGGCTATTTCACCCCTTGCAGATATTGAAAATCCTCTACATGAGGCCATTGTAGCTTTGCCTCTGTGTCTTCTGACAAATAGCTGACATAAAGGCTTGTGACGTTCCCCGCATTTCCCTTTTGTTTTCTACCCTGATATGTAACATGTCGAAATTTTTCATGCAAAACAATAAAAAGTGTATTAATTAAACCCTTTGGGGTTAGTTATTGGCCCCAGTGTTTGAGAGGTGTTTACATTATCAGCCAGGCCTAAGTATTTGACAATAGCCACTAAGTTTATATAGAACTTGATCCTTTGATCTTCGGCTCCTGTGAGGTGTTCTCAGTCTGCAGTAGTCAATATGCATCAAAGGAGATCTAAGAAAGGAAAAAGTGACAAAGCCGACAAGGTTTCGAGGGTTGCCCTTCTGTTTCAAACTCCTGCGTCTCACAATTCTGATAAATGGGTGCGTTCACGTTTTATAACTGCAACATGTCTCATCCCCTCTCCTGTTTCATATGTACAGTAAGAAAACCTTCTCCGTCATCAGGATGAGGCGATATGTAGCGGGAATCCAGTGTATAGTCACGAGAAAGGCTCTAGTGACAAAATAGAATGTTGGGAATTGTATGGATTTCCTCAACGTCACCTTATATTTACAAAATGTGACCATGTGCACCTTGGACTCTGAGGCTACACTGAGGAAATGGGATCCGTTGCCTCACAGGAATGAGACAAAGTGTAAAAGAAGTTCCTGGAAAAGAAAGATTGTTCATTTACTAGTTTTCTGCAATGACTAAAAGATGCATTAGTTCTGTGGCTTTCATCTCCCAAAACATTCAAACAAATACCTAAAGATGTATTTAGAGAGATACTGATGAAAACACTCAAACATATAGTAAAAAAATAGTTTGAAGATGATTCGGTGACAAGGACTCAGGAAATGTCGGCTGTTAGCCACGCTAGCTTAGCTTAGCCGCTGGTTGTTTACGCTTGGTGTGAAATGAATGAAATATGAGTTTCAAACCCTGAACCACCACAAGTCATTTCTATATGAACAAAAATATGAATTACAGTTCTGATTTTGGTCATTTTAAGTTTGTAGAATCACAATCTTAGTCAATGCTATATGCTAACTAGCACACATTTAAATCTGGGGGAGGAAAACTATGTTTTAGTTGGTTAACAGTCAACATTTTTGTTGGCACAGATTTTAGTCACTTTGAGAAGTTCGTGGATTGGTTTTGGAGCTTTTTCTGTGTGCAACCGCTGAAAAATGGGAAAACAAACACTTTGACGGTTCTCATGGTGTCTGTGTATTTATAGTGATGGGTCGATGGCCTGTCGAGGGAATACGATGATTTCTGCTGAGTAAGAAGAGAACAAATTGAACACACCACACTGGATCAGTGTGGTTAAAGTGTTAAAAGTTGCAGCAAACCTCCTGTTATAAACATGTCTGATCCTTTTCATGGCTGCACATTGCACTCAGCTGTACATTAGGTCTGTTGTATTCATCTAATCCATGTACAAATACAAAAGTAATCTCTAACATTCTGATCATGTTGTCCCCGTTTATTTTCATTCCCTGCATTCTTAAGTGTTGCTCTGAAAATAATGGCTAGATTTTTGGTACAGATTTGGAGAAAAAATACACAAAAAACTCATAGAAAATGTCAAGGCACCACCAAAGTCAGGATTCAGAAGGAGTCCTTTATCCACCATGAGTCATGCATCTGAAACAAATCAATTGATGTAATACGTTCTGTCTGGACCTCCGTAGTGAATAGCTGATCAAATAACAGGAGATAACTGAACAACGCTTTCATCCCTTGTGCTTTGCCATTAGTAATGCCTGAAATGGGTGATTGGGGAACATTCCTGTTGAAAGTGTAATGTGTAAATACATGCATTTTATTTTAACCCTTCTATTATCCTCGGGGGTATATTTGACCCCATTCAATGTTTGTTTGCAGTGTTTGCTTCATACAGTATTTAATGACTTTTCCTAATTTGATGGATACAATTAAGCACAATATTCAAAAAAAACTATTAAAGATAAATTAATTCTAGTTTAAAAATTTGGCCTGGTCACAGGTCAAGGTTTAATAATCATAAAAAAAACAATGTGCCTGACACAAAAAAACTTGCTCAACAATTTTCTGAAAAATCATTTTCTGGAGGCAAAAATCACTGGGGTCAGATTGACCCCAAGTATGAAACGTGTCAGTAATATTTGAGGATATTATAAGCCTTGGCATAAGTATTGCCTGAAACTGATCATTGGGGCACATCTCTTTTGCAATGTGTAAATATATGCATTTTATTTTAACCCTCCTATTATCCTTGGGGTCAATTTGACCCCATCCAATGTTTATCATGTGGATTTGTTGGGTTTTTCTTAAGAGTTTTGTATTTTGATAGCGCTTCGAGATGACTATTGTTGTAATTTGCGCTATATAAATGAAGTTGAATTGAATCATTCAAAAAATAATAGTTTATTTTTTTTGCTTCATTTTTCATGACTTTTCCTAATTTGTACAATAAGTACAAAAGATTAAGAATTTATGAGAAAACTTTTCAAGATAAATTCATCCTTACTTAAAAGTTTGGCCTGATGGTGTCGCTAGAGAACAGGTCAAGGTTTCATTAAAAAAAAAAAAAAAGTGTCTATTTGTACGGTTGCCGTACGGACAACAACCTTTTTTAATTGAATACCCTATTTACAGTACAGCAACCAAATTAAATTGTATCAACTAAGGCCTGTGTAAAGGCTTTTTCAAATGAAAAAATTCTCCTGTGAAACCTGTGACTTGTTTACCTGCACAACTCAAAGAATCAGAATCACGAATCGAAATTGAGAATTGGGATCGTTAAAATCCAAATGATGCCCAACACTAACAGCCACTGCCTTAAAAAAACAAAGTGCCTGACACAAAAACGTGCTCAAGAATTTTCTGAAAAATCATTTTCTGAGGCAAATATTCCTGGGGTCAGATTGACCCCAAAGATAAAACGTGTTATTTGAGGATAATAGGAGGGTTAAAGTAAACTCCACGTGACGTAAATCCGATTCTGTGGATACACTACAAAGAAAGTTAATTTTACTCTAATACACCAGAGCTCACATCTGTTTAGGGAAAACAGCAGTTTTTTTTTTTTTTCTAATTACATTTTTATTCTCAATCTGAATTGTTCTATTATGTCCAATATGAAATTAGCTGGTTACAAATAACTCACTGCTATGTAGCCCAAAAGGATGTCAGCAGATTTCTACAAGTACTTGATCTGCTGACTAATATCTGGTCATTTTAGTACATATGTAATTAATTATTTATGTATTTAGCCATCAGGTCCTTAAACACATAAGGATATAAGCTTTAGGTTTTCTACATCCAACATCCAATGAGTGCAAGTTATGTCATCATGAATTATGCCATCATATAGATAATTGCCTTCCAAGGAAGTACCAGTTACGGTAATTGATCCATCTCAGTGTAGAGTTCCCGTTACTGTGTTTGTGAAGCCTTTTTCTAGAGAAAACACAGCTGCTAGCAACATTTACCAGAATCAATCAACATTTCAAACATTAGAGATGAACCTAAACATAACCTCCCCGTGGGTGTTACTTTCCTTCTCTAGAGTTCCATTCTTTGCTCTGACTATCATATATCTCACTTTTAAAATGTAGATTATGGAATCCAGAGCATCCATTAGAATTCTATACTGAACCATGATCGTCTATTCATCAGGGAAAACGTCCATCTGCAAACATGACATTTTCCTCTCCTCTAAATTTCCTTTGGATCCTTTTAGCAATGCGCAGTGGTTTTGGAGAAGGGAGAGGAGGCGAATGTTAATAGATCTCAGGAAGCAACAACAGTGCTCGCAAATGTATGTCAGGAATTTGATTATTGGATTCTCACTGTGTAAAAAAAAAGCTTTCTTAAGATCTGCTGACATGACCTTGAAGAGAAACTTGATCAGGTAGAAAGGCATCTTGTTGATACCAAAGAAGAGAGAGACACTGAACAGGCAGTATACATATTATGTAATAATAAAAGATCTATTTGTTTACATTTTTATTTTAGTGAAATAAACTTTTACATTTAAAAGATTTGTAAATCTAGGTCCACACCCAATTTAATAAAAAGAAATCGTAAAATTCTAACTTTACAAAAATCACTAGCCACACTGACGATGTTTGGGTGAAGCCCTGTAGACAAAGTGTTCCTGAATATTATATATATATATATATATATATATATATTTCTTTAGAACGCTCAAAGACAGATTATTATATGTAACCTTTACTAGAAGCTACATATGCAATAAAATGTACTCTAAACACATGCTTTTGAAGGTTGACTTGAAACTGTGACGTATGACTCAGGAAAGTGTCCCATTCATGTGACCCCAATTGCTTTGATAAAGTTAAAGGCATCCAATAGTTCCCATGGCAACGTAGACTTCCCTGTTTCAAGGTATCTTCCATGTTAAGCTGGAAGGCGTGTGTAGACTGAAATCCAAAGACCAAATGCTACACCGACTGGCCTTTCCAAAGTCCTTTTTTTTTACCAAGGATGAGGAATTACTTACTACTGAAATATTCACATTAAAGTTGTTTTTTTATCTTTTTTATACACATTTTGAGTTTTTGTATTAAGCATTCAGGAACCAATGTTTGAGACACAGAAAGGAGTTTAGGAGAGCTCACTGATACACAAAAGAGACAGCATATGAAATTGTGGAGGCGGTACTAAACAGTCATATTGAAATGCTATTTCATTATAGACTCTCTACTGCATATGTGTCAAACACGAGGCCCGGGGGCCATATCCGGCTCTTCAGAGTATCTAATTCGGCCCACGGGTAAGTGGGAAGGAAAGTAAAAATGACAGAGAAAACATAAATTATTGTTTAAATTTCCAAATAATCCATTTGTAGATTCAGGCAAATTCAGCCATTTAATGAAACTGCACTATATCGCATGTTTCTTTTGTTTATACCATATGAGTGCTGTCATTTTTAATGTGAAATTTAGAAAAGAACTCAATTTTTCAGCAAATCTTGCAATTTCTCACAAAAAATGCCATGAAATTCCTCTGAATTACACAATAATCGATGTCAAAAATCAAGAATTTTTTAAGTGAATTGAACTGATATTGAAACCTATTGCACAATGATGTTAGAATTATTCTTTCTTTTTCTCCCCCCACCTTTAATCTGCGGCCCACTTGAGATCAAACTGGTCCGTATTTGGCCCCTGAACTAGAATGAGTTTGACACCTCTGCTCTATTGGAACAGAAATACAAAGAGTAATTCAGACATGACAGCAACAAGAAGACTGAGTCAAATCTTCAAAATTTCCATGCCCACATACAAAGGGACATTACGTGTGTTTGAGGCTAAAAATGGATATGAATGACTCCAAAGACATTTCCAACATGAATAAGTAACACAGTTTAATTATTCAGCTTTAGACCTATTCAAGTGATGGGTTGTTACGTATGACTTTAAATTGGTTCATTTCTCATGGATCTGACTAATTTGCTAAATTTGGCATCCAAACAAACAATCAAGCTTTTGCTTATTACCATTGGTGGTGTCACGGCAAATTTGCGGTTGACCTCATATGGAGACATGATTTATTGCTCTGGTTGAGTGATGGAGTCCAGGCGAGGCATTGATGATTTTATAAAAAAGGTTTATTATAAAACTAAATAAAAAAGAGTACAAAGATGGACAAAATTAGTGACCGCCCCGGGCGGACGTCCGATGATCGAGTGGCACACAGTTCTAACTCATCACGTATATTCCCCCTCAGTCCCCCTCCCTCCTCCCCCCGGGAGATAAAGAGGACAGGGTGGAGGTGATAGAAGAGGGTGAAAAGAGACAGTTTCTTCTTTGGGTCAAAACAACCAGTTCTCTGGTATCTCCTGATTGTCGTGAGTGTTGGAGGTGTGTGCGTGTATGGTGTTTGTGTGTATGAATGGATGTGTATTGGGTGTGTATGTGTGACTATGTGAGTGTGTGTAGGCATGTGACTGTGTGATGCCTCCGTGTCTGAGGGATAAGATGTGTTTTGGGAAGCTGACCTCGAGAAGAGAGCAGAAAACATGAGACAGCAGAAATGAAAAGTCTCAACTTAAAGCCTTAAAAAGAATAAGGTCTATGAGTAAATATGTTAATAAACATAACTAACAATTTTTGCCCCGACAGTGGTGTTTATGTTTAAAACTTTGCAACTAGATGCTGCAAAGCCAATCAACCATATGCATAGTTGGCATGGTTGGACTCAATATTTAATCAATAATCAAATGATCAGTCCACTCAAAAATTTATTTTTTTTTTTTTTTAGCATGACTTTCTCACCAAGTTCAGTTTCAACAGATGTGTTGAGGGCACGTTAACCATCCTCCTGCGTCGACACCTTTCTATTTTGATTCGGAGCGATGCTCTAGTTCCTCTCCTCGCCAGTTTGCGCCAGTTTTGCTTCGGCGCTTCTGCCTTCGTCGCGCCCGGATATCCCGCCCTAAACCACGACACTGCCTCATGATTGGTTTTAACCGTTTCGGTTCAGATTCGAAAGGCAAAGTTGGGAACAGCACAAGATGGATTCTGTTGTTTGTGAACACCAGGAGAATCCATCTTGCAGGCAAGGTTAGGTTTGAAATGCATCTTGGGAAACTTGGAAGTATACTTCAGTGGGAACTGTCATCATCCTAATCATAGTTATAGTAGACAGTATACGTACATTCTCATTGAGTTTGTAGAGTATAGTACAGCGTGCCATTTCAAACACTGTCAATGCTTTCCATGTCTGGTCAAGAAATACAGGAAATCACTTCTTTAAGAAGCTTTTCTGCTTTGGCGTCATCTTTTCATTCTTCTACTGGATTCCCATGGATTCACATGACCATTAGTCAACAAACCCAATGTTTGTGATCGATTTATAAACAAAAATATTGAAAGCGACAGTTTCACCCTTTGACATTTATGGATAAATTATATCGTTTTTTGGAAGAAATACCTTTGATTTATTGGTCTGAGGTTTCCACTTTGTCTATTTGCGTTGTAGAAATGTCAGTTATCATCCCCAGCAGTTCTAAAACTGTTTCACAAAATATTTGTTGGTTTCATCTTTGTGAATATTTGTCAGCAGGATGTTTTCTTAAAGTTGGAAGTCTTTGAAAGACCATATTTCTGTTTGAGTTGTTGCAAATTGGAAACAGTTTTTGATGAAATCGGCTCAGTTTTTTGCCTCTTAAACTTTGTCTGCCTGTGGAAACAAATATGATGATTAGATTATGATTGGGCCCTTTGTAAGTTTATAGAATAGTCATGGCCAAACAAACTGAACATTACAGTTTGACTGCTGTGCTGACTGTCAGGGAGGGACAAAAGATTAAAGAATGTTCCTTTTTGCATCCAAAACTTTGAACCCTGCCTCTGAAAGCAAATATTATTACATCAGAAACATTAAAAAAAGAGTTTCTCATGTGTGGAACATTCCCTATCAAGTGAGCCTGGGAAAACTGTCGGTGTAAATCTCCAGCAGATTGAAATTCCATCAGATTAAAGGAAAAGTAATGACTAATAGCATGTGATAATGTTATAGTTTGAGCAGTGAATCATAGCTGTGTTCTATACGTATATTTCTCTCAGATATAGACATTTTACCACAAACACCTTCAATGTGCAATTCTAAAAATCAGCAGTTCATTTGAATTGTTTGGTAGTTGTTTCTGTAGTTCCACGGGCGACCGTGGCTCAGGTGGTAGTGGGTTGTCTTCTGATTGAGAGGTTGGGGGTTCGATCCCAGTACCTGACTATGTGTCGAAGTGTCCTTGGGCAAGACACTGAACCCTAAGTTGCTCCCAGTGGTCAACTAGCGCCTTGCATGGCAGTCCTGTCCCACTGGTGTGTGAATGTGAGAGTGATTGGGTGAATGAGCTGATGTGTAAAGCGCTTTGAGACTGCTTCAGTGTGGTGATAAAGCGCTATATAAAATCAAGTTTATTGTACGATGTAACTAAAAGAGACTATTAACAGATGATACCGATGTGTCAGCGTTTGATTAATTGGGTCCCACTTGAAACAGTGTTTCCATGGCCTGCAGCACAAACAGTCGCAAGTTTTATGTTTCAGAATAAACCGTAACGCATTTCCTCACAAACGGAACACGACACAAACAGATGAGTGTGTGTGTGTGTGAAAGCATCAAACACAACTCAAGAACTAAATGTATCTGATTGAACGATACTTTACTATTATTGTACATTTAATCATCCCACGGTTGACCTGAGTAAGAATCAACTGTGCAGCTGAAAGTTTAAACGAGTGGTTTATTCGTTTTTCTGGATGACTTACGTTGGTTGGAGTTAGTTCTGGTCTTGTCCTTTTCTTGGCTTTCTGAGTTCACAATATATCTTAATCCAAATATGTTCAACCAGTGTAGCATGGGCACACCATGGCGCTGTGAGAGATTAGAAGTGGCGCTGTAAAACACAACAACACATCATGAGAACAACTCTCAAACTTCACCTTATTGGTCCAAAAATAAGAGAATTTTAATGTTCTTTTTTTTAGGACAACATCAATCCTTCAGCATTCATGGGCAGAGTAAATGACATGTTCCTCCAAGTCTAGACTCTAATACATTGGTGTCAAACTCAATTTAGTTCAGGGGCCAAATACGGACCAGTTTGGGCCACAGATTATAGGTGGAAAAAAGAGAAAATTCAACATTAATGTGCCCTGGTTTGGTTTGCACTTCCACGTATAAATGATATATAAATGATAAAGTATGTGAGTGTATCAGTCCCTGCCGGATCTTCACTTAACTGTCCCTGATTTGGAAAATTTGGGAACATTTTGTGGAATAATTTGAGGAAAATGTGACAGGTTTTAGAACAAATTACAGTTCTTTCAACAATTTCAGATTAAAATTGACTGTCGTCATGTGATATAAGAACAGGAAAACTGAGGTCTGTAAATATTGTGGATTTTAATTGAATTTTTGTATTTGGAGGGGCTGAGATACAGTATCTACAATTAAATTAGTTGGTCATTTACAAGATCTTTCATGTGTTTGCTATCATTTTTACATTTGCAAGCAGGCCAATTGATGCTCCAAAGGGCCAGATTTGGCCCCTGGGTCTTTAGTTTGGCACGTGATGCAAACAGATTCTCTGCCTCTCACCACTGTTAAAGCAATATTCAGTCTATCCATTTCCTGACTCCATCACTGTACTGAGACGCTATCATTACATTTTATATGAGAAAATGGAGCATTTGATTATTTTACTCTGTCACTTTTATGTTTTCTTTAATGCACTGCACGTCTTCGTCGTACCCCTCCTCAGGTCCAGCCCCCATCGCTGACTCGCCCACTGCCTTCCACATCAATGCAAAATGATTCCTCATAATAATATAATACAGTATATCCTTAAAGTATTCAGGTAGAGCTGTTGTTTTAGGCACCACCATCACTCTGTCGTGCTATTTCTACAAAATTAGGAGCATGTTTCTCATTTGCTTATTGCGTCATCATCTAAAAAAATGCAGTTTTGCACTAAAATGATCCAAAAGTGTTTTTTAGATTTGCTGTATAATAATATTAATAATACAACAAACAACAGTCATCAGAGAAGATATCAAGCACTTTTACTTAATGACAAAAGGACTGATAGTCCGTTTCCTTTTAGCAGACCTCCTACTCGGTTAAGGCTTTGTTTGTTCAACAAATTGTCAAAGGTAATTGTCCCATTTTCAGCAGCTGTTTCCATTCTCAACATATCATTTACGGCCAGCTGTTTCCAACTGTACACTTTGTTTCTTTAAGTGCCGTTGCTCTTGTGCCTATTCACTAAAGAACAGAACAGTTTTTTTTTTATTTATTCTGTAAGCGTGGAGAATGCTGACGGACTGAGTGAAAGTTTCAGAGCCACAGCAACAACAATCCAATGTGTGCACAAGAAGAAGGGATTTGTTTTATTTATTTAAGCATAAGAAACACAGAAAGACAAACATAGGGAAGAAGTAAGACATCTTAAGTGATTACCGGGATTATTATCAACCTCTTTCTTAAAGGGACTACTGCACATTATAGCTAGAAACGACCAGCGGGATATACTGTACAACAGAACAAGCAGGTGGTGAATCAATTTCTCTCTAACAAACTGAATTGTAGGTTGCTTATGTTTTATTTTTTTATGTATAGTTTAATTTATCTGTTGAACACTTTGTTATTTCTGCAACTCTTCACTTGTTTGCGTGACAATGAATAGTGTTCCACCTACTTTTAAACCTAACAATCCAAGTATTATATACAGTATGTACTTCATGAACTATAACATGGGAAGTTGTAACCATAACAAAAAAACAATAGGGTGGTCTTCATGGTTACAGCACTTCTTTAATCCTTCATTAGTTTGAATACATTACAACATGTTATTGATTTGCTCCCTACACAGTTTGCATGGTCAAAACGTAAATAAAAAAAAAAGGCATTAAAAGGAAGTGATGTGAACTTTGAATAGAAATTAGGAAGTAAGTGGCACATTTATTCAATTGCATGACCACCACTTTGTTCTCTGAATGACACCCAATATAATCCTCTAGGGAAATTGTGACACACTTGCAGAAAAAATGAAAACGAGACAATTCGTACGTGAATTTGAAAACCAGCGACTGTCCCAGAACACAGACTGAGACGAGTATTGGTGGCGGATTATGTCCTTTGCTCCAGCAGACAGATAAAGTCACAGATTTACCAACTGATTAGTTAATCAAAGCTTAGAGATAAGAACAGCCGAAGCAATGACCCCCCTCAAGAAAAGGTTAACAACGTTTCTGCCACAACAAAACTCTGATGGAGAGAGGAGGGCGGGGCCAACAGGCAACAAACAAAGACATGGATCAACCTGTCAGTCCCAAACGATGACGATACCGTCCCACAAACAGATCTACCATAAATTAACTAAAAGTGTAAAACCATAACAACTGGGGTGTCCCAATCCGATATTGATATCGGATATGGATCCGATATCAACCAGAAAACAAATATCGAATTTTATCAGACTGCATCTAAAATCTCTGATATATATATTATATTTATTCAATTGTAGAATACTGTAGATATTATGTTGAAGGTTAAAATGCATATAACCAATAATAAGTTTTTCTCAGCCATACTGTTGCTGACTATTGTTCTGTTTGAGTAACATCACATGATCAAGCCTTTTATAACATTCCACTCTACAAAATAAGTAATAAAAGTATGTATGATTCATGCTGATATTGTATTGGATTAATATAGGTATCGACCAATACCCAAGGCTGCAATATCGGTATCGTATCGGAAGTGAAAATGTTGTATCGGGACATCCCTAATAACTGATGCAGGGGATTAGACGCAGCTGTAGTGATATGGCTAATTATCCCTCTTTCTCATACAATATATGGCAAAAATAGACAGTGATTTTTGCAGTAATATCTACACTTATGTGTTTGTTGGACCAGGCAATGAACTCGCTCCCAAAACCAGGAAACAAGTGACAAGTCGATATTACTTTAACAGGTAACTTTGAACACATTGTGACCTGAACGTTTTCACATCAAGCATATTGACCCTCGTCGGCTTCCGTAGATTTGACTTTTATCTCGTCATTTCGACTATAATCTCTGCATGATATTTTCAATGTATTCTCGAAATTTCAACTTTAATCTCAACATTTTTGACATTATTATTGATTTGTCCAAAATGATATCCTCCATCAAAATTGGCCCTAATCCGCTTCCGTAGGTTTCAAATCTCAAGCCTTTTTGGACGCTGGAAAATCTATATATTTTCGTCTCATTAGCTTTGATAGTCTTACCATTTGGTAAAGACTAAAAACACATGGCTTTTCAAAAAGTTAGGAATAAAGGCTACCAAATATCTACTGTAAATATTATTTTCAAAATTAAAGCAAGATCATACTTGGTATTTTTTGTAAAATCAAGTTTTAGGTTTAGAAAACGAATAAAAAAAATGCGATCACAAATCAATTTTGACTTCCTTTTCTGTCCTTTACAAATGTGGAGCTATTTTTGAAGTATTTGCAAACCCCGAAATGATGAATGATTGTACTTGTGCGTTCACATGATGTGCTGTGGTAAGAGAGTTCATCTATTAATGCATCATTAGTAGATCAGTTGGTTTCATTGCTGACACTTCAGGGTAGCATATTTTTATCCTGTTAGATTGTGGAGTGCAGAGTAAACAGGAAGTATCAACTGGTCTGTAAATGTCAAGTCAGGGGTTATTGTGTTAAGCCAGTTGCAGAATGGCGCCCCCTGCTGTAGCCTGTGTTTTTCAACACTTCATGTGTTCTGAAGAAAATAATGCAAACTGCAATAATGTATTGTTTATTTATTCATTTTTTTAAAAAAACAATGTGTGAAACATTTAATGATTTGTCAAGGAAGAACTGTCACTAATGTTTTCAGATGGACAATTTGTTTCGCAATTGATCAAATTACTTTGCACACAGTTTTCCATTTTCTTCCATAATTGGTCTAACACACATTTCTAAACAGGAAAACCTTCCTAATATGAATCTATTTTGCTCCAGCCCTCAGGAATGTCCTGTGTAATAGTAAACACGATGCAACACTTTCTGAGAAAACTTCTGAAGGGTTTCTTTAACTATGAGACGTTGGAATCTGGCCGTGGAGGCTGTTACAGTTAAATATGAATGTATATTATCTTGTGTGAGGATTTAAAGATTGTGGCCAGAAGATGGATGCATGGTCAGCAACAATACTTTGTGGGAATTACATGATGATAAAATTCTATTAAAAGGCCTAAACTGTGCCAAAGATGAACCCTCCTTAGTGCAAACCAGTGTTTGAAGTAAGCAGCTGTAATCATCTGCCCAGAAAACATGACTTACATCTTAGGGTTGTATGAGCACGAACAGCTTTTTTTTTACAATTCTAAACTCACAGAAGACAAGATAAGTCTGAAAATGTTCTGCAATATAAGAGAAACACTTTGGTTGTATTTTATTTTGGCAAATGTTGCATTTCCATGACTTTGCCTGGTCATTTTCCTTTGACTTGATGGTATTTGTGGCAAGAGAACTGCTAATAACCATCCTCTGTAAACTACAAAGGTGGTTGTGGGTGGAAAAAAACATGCAATCAGCAGTTTTTCCAAAACTACATTTAGTCGTCTCTTTCTTTTCTTCTCAGTTTTGGTGTTATTCTGGCACTATGGATGCTCTCATGCAGGGGTTCTCAACTGGTCTCACCCTGGGACCCACATTCTGCCATGGTTATTACATCGTGGCCCACTTTTTTTTTTTTTTTTTTTTTTACAATTCAACCAAGCAAATTTAGTTTTTCAAAACATAGATCTCTACATTTCACAGCATGCCTGTCAAAATAAAAGTTTTGGCAACACTTTACTTGACGTTTTATACATAAAGACAGACAGCATGCTGTCATTATGAGATGACACCTGTCATTAGCATGAATAAGGTGTCATGAAGGCTGTCATTAAGTGTCATTCGTTACCCTAACCCCTAACACTATGTAACCCCACTCGATCCCTCCACCTAACCCAAAAAATGCCGACATAGCTCCAAAGGCGTCATAGTTTAGCGAACACTTAATTATGTAACGACAGCCTTATGTATAAAACCAAGTAAAGTGTTACCAATGTTTATTTCAAAATAAAAGACAAGTTCAACATGAGATACAAGTAAGTATTTATTCATTTTTGACCAGCTGGCCGTGACCCACCCAGTACAGGTCCGCGACCCACTTTTGGGTCCCGACCCACCAGTTGAGAACCACTGCAATTGCTGCCCTTTCATTCATTCCAAACTATGGCAAATCAGATCAAAAATGGACTTTCATCCATAGGCATTGTCATCAATTATTGGTTTCCCTTTCAAATTTCTGGGTTGAAAAATCAAATGTGTACATGTTTAAAATACTTAGTGTGGTTTCCAGGACATTGAATCCGTTGCATGGTTGAAGTGCAAGTTGTGACATTGCATTAGTTTATTTTCCTGGTTCCTGCCCCCAAATAACCGTGTGCACTCAGCAGAGGAGTGAGGGGGGAGCGTGGGAGCCACTTCCAGTCCTGACTCCTGACTTTAATCCTCAGCAGGCACAAACCTCCATGTAAACCAGACTGTGCTGAACCGAGCAGTGGTAAAAATATATTTTATTTGACTTTGATTGAATATTCTCCTAATTGTCTTCTATAGTTTCCCTGATTATGAGGTTATAAAGGACTGGCTGGAAGGATCTTGGGAGTATTTCCACTGAAATGCGCACTGAGCTGACTCTGAGCTTATTGGGAATTTCTGCATTAGCAGGCAAAACGCTTCCCGTTTCCCTCGTATTCGCACATGCAGATAAATGGAGTAACGGAAAAGGAGGGGGCGCTGAAAAAAACTTCCCACAACGCGCTGGGCTGGTGATGGTCATATAAGACAAGTGGATCTTCCGCTGAAGGAAAGTGCGTCTGGTGATGATCACATCACACAAATAGCAAAGTAGACTCCCCTGGGGGCAGGTGGCCACGTCGGAGAGACAGAATAAAAAGTGAGCTTCACTACAGAACGGACACATCTGCCATTCCGACGATTACGCACGTACGGCGCGCGGGGAATCGGACCAGCAGCCAAAGCGGAAGAGAAACTTGCTGCTGTTTTTTTAAATTATATATATATATTAATTTGAATTGAATTTTTACATAAAAGGTTGCTGACTGAGGGGAAATCTATTGGATTTATAAGCTCACTCTACCTAAGTTTTACGCCTGCCAATTGAACTGAACGCAAGCACAAGTTTTTAAGGTAGGTTGGTGCACATTCTATTACATACATGTTCTATTCTAAACAGGCTTTTGTCATGTTTTTTTTACCCTTTATCTGTGAAATGAAATAAATGTTTGTTTCATTTGGTCCATTTTACTAAAATCCTCACTGTTATGTCACCAGGACGCTGTAGTCTGCTTAAGAATGTGGATTGTTGATGTTATTTCCTCATCATTTGTCATTTTTGTGTGGCTAGTTTGAATTAATTGTCATGAATTGCTTAAAAAAAAAAAAAAATGGAATTGGAAAACGCGTAAAAGTTCTTTTAAATGTTTCCACTTTTTGGTGCGCCTTTACGCACTTGCTGCTTGTTCTTCAGCACTTATCAGCTCTAAGTATATACTCTGGTTTATTTGTAGGAAGGGTGTAACCTCCCTCCTCCTCCCCCCGTGCAGGTGTCAGTGCAAAGAAGAAGTGAACACCCCTTCTTTAGTCTCTTTCTGCACCATGGGGGCCCTGCGCGCACTACGCACACACTTTGCTGTTGGACTGGTGTTGCTATTGTTCATGCTGACCGGCCACTGTAGCCATTGCGCGCCCTCCCCGGCCCCGGCTGTGGATGTGGAGGTGGATGTGGATGTGGAAGGAGGCGTGGACGTAAAGGTGGACGTAAGGCGGATGGTGGAACTGGTGAAGCACGTGGAGAAGAGCCGCGGACACCACGGTGTCAAAACACCGGCACTGGGAGCGTCACGGCAGAGGACGGTAGAGCAGAAGCAATTACGCACAGTGAAAACAGAGAGAGGGACTCAAGCAGCCGGTGAGTGGCAGGCAGCAAATGTATTTATTTTTTATTTATTTATTATAGGGACAGTCCATATTAGACCTGAAGGATAATTAAAAGCTGACCCACCCAGATAAATATGGTTGAAAAGACAGTGGAAAAACGTTTTTGCGTAAAGAACATCAAAATTTGGTAGAAAAGTGAAAAGTCTTACTTTTCAGGTCTTATACCTGCACTCAAGATTAATTTAATTTAATTAATTAATTAATTAATTAATTAATTAAAAGTGTTATATCTTACCTTTCCAATTGTAGTCAACTTTTACCAGAATCAGATTTGTATTTTTGGTTTATGATTTTGGGCTGTTATAGTGTGAAGCTGTTACAATATACTGTATTTTCCTCATTTTTATGGCTAATTTGGTCCAAATTAGGCCAAATAAAAGGGTTAGGGTTGAACCAAATGTGCTAAATCTGGACTAAGTTTGACGGTCCAATAACAACCCAATTTCAACAACTATATTGTGAAAAAATGTTGATCTAGTTGAATGGTCCCATCACCCAATTTGACTACACTTGGGCTAAAACTGGACTACGTTGGACGATTCAATGACAACTTAATTTCTACAACTATTTTTGGGCCAAAATTGGACCAAGTTGGATGATCCAATGGCAACTAAATTTCAACACTTATATTGGGGCTAAATTTGAACCAATTTTGATGGTCCAAAAAAACTCCCCAATTTCAACGACTATATTTGGGCTAAATCGAGGCTAAGATGGAACGACCAGCTTTAGCCCAAAAAGAACATCTAAATTGCGTTGGGTGTTTGTAAGGGACCAAACTGGAAATCTTCATAAACATGTGACATACATTCCAATGAGATCTATTTTGAATAAGTGTATGATTTTGCCCAGGCAGTCTTGGTTTATCTTAAAAAAATGTTTTGGAGTTCTGTGATTTAAAGTAAAAAAGTTGATTCTTTCTGTCTACTGAAACTCTTAACATTCCTCTTCTGTTGTGTCTCTAGTTGGGTTTCCCAGGGATTTGAGGAAGAAAGAGAAATTCCTTGTATATTTAACAGGTAAAGTGCAACAGAATGCAAAACTTTCCTGGACTAGAACTTTACATCCTGCAGTGCAGATTAAAGGAGAACCTTTTACCTTTTCAGGTCCTCTCTACTTTAGCCCCAAGTGCAGGAAGAATGCGTACCGACTATACCACCACACCAGAGACTGCACGATACCTGCATGTAAGCTGCCATTAGAAAAGTCTTTGAAATGATGTTGACTATGGGTTCATTGATGTCATCTTACTGAAATGTTTTATGTTTTTTTTATTTTCCCAGATTTCAAAAGATGTGCACGACTTCTCACACGGTTAGCTGGCAGCCCACAGTGTACAGAGGGGTAGCACACATGCACAAGGTACCAATGTAAACACACTTCTAAATCCATATACTGTTCTGTGAAGGGAAGAGCAAGTAGGGACACATTGAGGGGTGGATTCACTGAAGGTTTAGGGGTAATAAAACGTGTGCAAACGTCAGTCCACGCGCTAATAAGCTGTACAAACCCCAGGGAATCAGGAGTGCGCGGCTGCTGCACGTCACAATGCACCCTCAATCGATTTAGCACCTTTCCGTCTGATGAATATGTGTAGTAGACGGAGCTCACAAGGGGAGCAAACAAATGGGAGGAGGACATGCAAATAAGTTAATGCAGTGGGCGCAATGCAATTTAAAAAGCAGGTGCAAACACACACGCAGAGATTTGCTGCAGTAAATGTTGACACAAAACACAGCAGAGATGGAAAAAAAGGCTCCAGTTAACCTTTTTATTATAAGAAAATAACTCAAATAAAACACGCACCGCTTCAGTGATGATTTCACCGCCAAACTCTGGTGTCGTGTTGATGGAAAGAACATCAGGCCAGAATCAGCTGATCAGATGCGTAATTAAGCAGTGATGGCACAATGTTCACATATGAGAGTGTGGTAACACAGTGCTGCTCAGGAGGTCAGACCTGCTGGATGATGATCAGTAGATCATCTTTAAATGGTACAGACTGATTGACAGACTGAGTTGCTGCATTAACTCATATCAATGGCATCAACAGATCAATAGGACGGTTTCTGCCCAAATCTGCCTATTTTTCATGGACTGATCAGAGCAAAGTTACAGGACCTGATGGAGCAGCCACATTAAATTAGGGGGAAAAATATTAATATTTTTTGGGGGGTGGGTAAGGATTTGTAAACCAGTTTAGATACGTTTAGCTGATGTTGCCATGGTGACGGAGGTACTCATGTTCTCACAGCGTCAGTTCTATGATGGAATAAGATTTTTAAGTTTGTTATTTAGAATATTTAACATTTTTTTGTCTTTTGTGGACTGTAAAACTTGCTAAATATCCTCCCTCCTTCTTTTCCTACAGGTTGAAGTACTCCAGAGGAGAAATGAAGCAAGAAAACATGCCTTTGACATTAAGAGGGAATCCTTTATTTGGACAGCTAAGGCTGAAATAAGGAACAGTATTTTCCCTTCATTGAGGCTTCCTCTGTTCAGCGGTGGATACTGCGGTTCACTCACCATGCTTTGCTGTTCAGTCAGTGGAGCGACTGGGCCAACCAAACTGGACAAAGATCAAGATGGAGAAAGAGACGTTGAGTCGGACAAAAAAAAAAAAAAAAAAGCTTTTTGTTTTTCTGCTGAAATCCAAAAAAAAGAAGAAAAAAATCTCTTAATGAAGGGATTTCATATTTTTACTCTGCTCTCGTCTGTTTAGAGCTAAAAATCCCAACGTATAACCTGTGACTTGCCTGTAGCAGAGTTTTTCAGCTACATTATCTACAAGAGAGAAAAAAAGACCCCCGACAGCCTTCGTCACAGCAAAAGTTTCATCTGTGCTCACACTGGGAAGAAAAGAAAAGCTGTCGTTAAATTATTAATTGCATGAACATTTTTCTTCACATCTTTGCGAAGGACGACGGGAACAACAGCAGTGCTAAAAAGTCACAACCCTCCAGCGAAGCCTTTTATTTATGTGTTAGAGATGTCATGAGGTTTCCCTGTGCATAATTTAGGACATGGCTATTCAAACCAGGAAGTTACATGTACATATACTGTTAAACAAAAGCATAGAAGAAAGGAAGGAAGGAAGTCATCTATCTACCATAAAAAATAACACGACTGGGATTTACCAAAATGTTTGTTATAAAGATATATATATTTAAAAAATGAAGTATATTTAAATAAATTATGAGATTTGTCCTCTTTGTGGTGTCTCGTTGTATTTCCCACTGTTTCTGTCTTAAGTGTGGAATGCTGCCCCAACGACCACATGACTGGTTTTGATCCCGGGGGCGAGAAAGCCGCAGAAATTCCCTCAGACTTTTGACTTTTTTTTTTTTTAAAATGCCAACTCAGGACGAAAGCTGCTCATGTGTAATATTCGTGTAATATTGCCATCTCTCAGCAGGGATAATGCACACTTAAAGGTGTTTGCATGTTCTCCCAGTGCTTTTATTGGAACACAGCAGTTTGCATGTTCTCCCAGCAGAGGTGTTAAGAGTACTGATGTGTCCTACTCAAACAGAAGTACAGGTACTTCATTGAAATTGCATCTGTGTAAAATAAAAGGTTTGTCAAAAAGTACAATCATTAAAAAAAAAAAATACCAATGAGTTAAATTCTAAATTAAATAAATTCTAAGTTTAGCTCAATTTATTAACTCTAAAACTGAGAAAATAACCTGCATTTAATGCTGTTTTGGTGCCGTGCATTAATTGTCTGGTTATTTCATTTTTTGTAGTTTAACAATGTCCGTTGATCATTTTAAAACAATACTGTTACAAGTAAAATGACTGATTTATAAATAAAAAAAGTATAAGTACCCATAAAAGCAACTCAATTACAGAAACATGAGTACTAGTAATCTGTTACTTCCACCTCTGTCTCCCAGTACTTTTGGAATGCAACCATAATTCTTCATGGAAATCTCTAACTTAGAGGCTTTATTCTCACGTAGTCTGATTTATTCTTTTTTTTTGTTTTTTTTGTTGGCTTTGTGAAGTAAATCATCTTTTTTTTTAATAGAGTTGGGGAAAAAAAGATGACATAAAACCAGCAGAGGCAAGAATCATGTAACGGGGGCGACTTAAAAACTACAAAGTTCTCATGGAGTTATGGAGTCCCTTTGAGAATATCCAAATAATAAAATAAAAAAAAAAACTGGAGACATATCTCAAAGCTTTAGCCAAAAAAATACCCTCCAGTCTGTCTGCACGGAGACACACAACTGTTGATATTTCAAATCGTAAATTTACTTAATTCCCCGTTAAAATGCGAACGTCCCATACGACATTTGGACATTTGATTGATATTCAAGGCCTCACTTTAAAACATAATATTTGGATAAGAAGTTATTTGTCTGTAATTTCTTTGATAAAAATCTTTGCAACTAAACAAAGAGAAATAGTGAAGAAAAACTGAAGTATTTTGGGTGATCAATGCTGGCTTTGTTGTGTCATTGAGCTAATAACAGAAGAAAACTGAAACTAAAATGCATCTAATTAGATTTTATTCATTTGTTAGTTTAGTCGGCTCATTTACTAGCTTTAGATATCAGACAAAAAACATATGTATAAAAGTCTTTAATACACCATAACCAAAGTACCGGTAATATTTTGAATATATATGGATTGCACTGTTAAAAAAACAAATACGTTATTTCCCATGCTTTGGGATACATAAACCCAGTTATAAACTATCGTAATGGATCCCCAGTGGCATGGGGCAATGTTTGCCTTGTAACAAGATGTTTATGAGGCAAATTGCAATATTTTGTGGCAGCACCTTGACGTATCTTTTCAACTGCTCTTTAAACGACTAAATTATTAGTGTTAAATTTTTTTCCTGGCAGTTTTATGTTGATATATATATATAAAAAACAGGGAACTGGATCATTAACACTATTCAGGAATAGCACTGTGACCTAAGATTGGGTCATTATTTGACTACTGCTGAAACGGATCAGAAAACCAATCGACTTGTGCACCAATTGAATATAAAGCATTGGTTAATCTAATAAAACAGTCAACTTCCACTGCTCCAAACCTTCGATGCATTAGTTTAACCTCTGATTCAGCCAATCTGGGTCGTCATTTGGTCCCCACATTTACCGATGAACGTCACCTTTCATTTTCCCATTCTTTGCATCACTATGGCTCAGGTGGGAGAAGGGTCGTCTTTATGGAGAGGTTGGGGGTTTGAGTCCAAGCTTGAACCTGTGTGTGTCCTTGGGAAAGGCAGTGGACTAGGGATGTTCGATAATAGCTTTTTGTCAATATCTGATATGATGATATTGTCCAACACTAAATTTCCAATTGCCAATATCAACCAATATATACACAGACCCTCTCCATTTAATCTCGACATTTTCACTTTATTCTTGATTTGCCCTAAATTATTTCCTACATCAAAACTGGCCTTAATCTGCTTCTGTAATCCAGAACGTGACCTCAGAGCATAAAATATTTCCCGCTGACAAACAGATGCCTTGATAAACACACATTGTCAATCACATCGTTAGCTGTTAGTCAGACCTGTTGTTGATAACATCGAGCATTAAACCAGAATAAAACTGTTGCAGACACTGAGGTTGAACTGTGGTTTCTCATATGACTCCTTCATGTGTTCTTGTTTTTCTTCTTTTTTTTTTTTATAATAATAACTACAGTAAAAGGAGATCAAATGAGGATAAGTTTGAAGAAAATTATTACGAAATGAATTACAACTTTGAAAGCACTGATTTCTTTGTGAAGCTAATTTGTCAGGGTTAAAAAATTTGCGCTGCATAAAGGACCCTGGAGCACTTTGACATTTAGAGTGGTTAGATGAGGAAACCGATATCACCATCATGTGCATACTAAAAAAAAAGGCGCTTCGATCTGCATAACTAAGCAAAAAAAATGTCGGCCAGGGCTAACACAACAAACGACTGAGCACAGGTGATTGTTTCCAACTGTACTAATGCAATTCTTGGACTTGTGGTCGACTGCCTTTATGCTTCGTTTGCAATATTTACGCGAACGACCACTTATGCCAAAGTTCCATGTAAGTGCTGAGGTTTCCCACTGTGGTGTGTTTTATTATCCATCTGTTATGAAAAACCAAACCACAATCTGGATCAGAGCACTCTCTGCTAACAGCCAGGAGAACAGAAATCACATACTTTTCATACTGTAAAACAAACACACCAAATAATAACCATTCAATCCCTGAAACGTTCCCATCAGACGTCCATGTTTAGTCACTTCACATACACACCTGCATATATCGTTACGGAATTGCAGTACATTCCTCGTATATTAGAGAAAAAGAAAGTGATAGCAAAGCTTTTCTTGTTCCCATGTGTTTTTAAAGTATGTCAGATACAATTATTATTTTGTTCATTCTTTGGCTCTAAACCTTTTGTTCACTTGAAGCTCTTTTTGTGTATTAATTTGGCGTTTTCCCCTCCAGCATTGTTCATCCCCTTCCATTCAGCTGTTTTGAATGTTCACTGCAAATAAACCAGGCTAAATGAATGAAGTCTTGGCGCAGAGGTTGGACACAATAAACAACATGCAAAGCAACAATAAGAAGTTCATGATATCTGAACCCCAAGATTCAACACCAGAGAGGTTTGTGATTGAATTTAATATAATGAGCCTGTACTACGAAGCTGGATTTCATCTTATCGCTCTAACTTCTGGGATTTATTCTGTGTGTCCTGTACTACGACGCGGGCTAAATCACCATGGTAACTTAGACTGAACACCTAACCTGGTCGGAAGTAGGTTTTGTTCTGGATAAGATCTGAGCGAGTACATGAGTCCTGCCTCCTGACCAATCAGTTCTCTTGGAAAATGAGCTGCCCATTGTTAGAAGATCCTGATTGGTGCAGATTGACAGCTGCGTTTAGGAAAGAAAGAGTGTCTGCAGCTTCCTGCCTGTGTTCTGTCCTTCCTGCTTTTTCAACAGTGGTGTTTTTTTGGTCTGAATTATGGATTTTAATTCTTCATACTTTCAAATAATTGTTCAGACGCTGCAATCTGAACCCGTCACTGGAGCGTGCACGTAGCCAGGCTGAAATCACCTGGGTTAAGTGAATGTGTTTTTATCCTTCTTCGTAGTACAGGGGCTCTCTGACCGTGTGTTTGGTTTGGTGAAGCCGACTATAAGACTGCACACACACAGTCTGCTGCAGCAATACTTGTTTTGTACATTCATGTTTCTTTTTTCTAGTTTATCGATATATATTTCCTAATGTGGGACTCAGGTTCAAAATGTTTTTTTTGTTCAGGTAAATGATCAGGAATGACAATTAAAAATAATCAATAAAAATGTAATACAAATAGTGCCTGTTTTCAGTAATAAATGACTTTTCTTAATGTACTTTGTGAAGAATTAAGCTGCCAACTTTGCAATTACATGATTTCGCCACATTCAATTTATCCCATTTCACAACTGACATTAATTTTACAAAGTTAAAAAATATACTACAAATTTAAACATATGTAAATATGTAACAATTCATATGGTATAAATTGTACAGTACTGTATATTAAATTGTGAAATTATGTTTATGTGCAAATAATGGCATTTTATGCACTATTGTGTAGGTTATATATTGAAATTGTATATTACGACTTCAGTACTACTATATACATTTTTATTCATATTTCAAAAAGAATAGTGAGATACATAGTTACAGTTGTATTTATTTTTTGTGATAGTGTTTTGTTATCTTATTCTCTGTGTTAATTAAATAAAAAGTAAGGTTAAATAAATGGGGTAGGTGTACATAAACTTTAGCTTTAACCTACACCCTTTGTTTACTCAATAGAGACATTTCAGTTTGTTACATTGTTTTACTTTTAAAGGTTACCGAAACAAACTCATTCATTCCGAAAAAAATAAGGTGCGGGAAACACTCACTTTCCTTAATCCATGTTTATTTAATTATTCACCTTAATATATCAACAAACTAGTCCACACTGTGCCGCTATAAATGTACACAACGAAAGGTTTGTATTAGATCTGTTACACAGTCTTGGATGAACCCAACAGATTTATTGATTAGTGCTTTTGTGACTGTCGGTCCTTCCTGCTGTGATTGGATGTCGTTATGAGTTTGCCTCTAGAAAAGCTTTACAGCATCGCTCACACTGCACGTACACCTTCTCAAAGTCCTCCTCACGGCCCTACAAAACACAAAGACAACGAAACGTTTGTGGGCTAAACATGCGCCTACATCCATATATATATATATATGAAATACCTACGTAATAAGGGTCTTTAATGATGAGCTGCTTCTGGGGGTCGTAGGAACCGAGAAGCTCAATCTTTGCCTGGTTTCCTTTGGTCAACTTAGCCTTTCTGTTCAGTTCACTGTGAATCCACCCCAAATACAAACAGAGAAGAAGAAAATGAATCATTGTCAACAAAAACATTAAGTAAACATATAGAACAGGGGTTTCAACCAATATCCAATCAATAAGTGACGGATATCAGTCCCTGCAAGATCAACACTTCAAAAATCCTTGATTTTTGTGAATAATTTTTGTAATTTAGAAGAGTTTTGTGGGTCAATGCTTGGAATTCATCAATAAGTTTATTAAATATGTGTATTTAGAAAGACAAAGATAGCTACAACTTAAATATTTGGTATTTTATGCAATGATTCATGTTTTCTGTCATTTTTACATTTTCCTGTGGGCCAATCTAAAGCAGTGTTTCTCAATTGGGGGTATGTGTACCCCAACGGGTACGCAATGGCACTACAGGGGGTACTAGAGAGAGAGAGAGAAATTAACAAAAATTAGCAGTCTTAGTTCCACCCCAGGCGAGATAAAAACTATAGAAACAAATCTATTCAGGAGCCACTTATTCAATGTTTTTCAACCTTGGTGTCGGGACCCCATGTGGGGTCGCTTCGAGTTGAAATGAGGTCGCCTGAAATTTCTAAAAAACTAAAATAGATTTTTAAACATTTGAATTATTATTCTTTCTTTTTTTAAATTAAAAGGAAATACAATCTTAAACAACTGTATTTCTATACTTTCACTTTATGAAATACAAATCTAGTTCAACAAAATAAAATACACATCTGAGCTCAAACATGATCAAAAACTTTGGGGTTGCCAGAAATTCTTGATATCAAAATGGGGTCACGATCCAAAAAAGGTTGTGAACAACCGCACTAAATACTGTTAATTTATAAGATGACAATCATCAAAATGTGTTTTATCACTTGTTCATTTAATCATTATGCTCTAGAGTTGTTTTTAAATAGTTTTCTAAGCAAAATGTTGTAGTCGGACAAAAGGGGGTTCTTGGATTCAGAAATAAGAGAAAAAAAAGTTGAGAACCACTGATCTAAAGGACCACATTTGGTCCTCGGGCCTTGATTTTGACACGTGATAGAAAACAAAGCAGGAATACAACCTCAGCATGTGACATGTTGGCAACACATTTATAGCTGTTTCAATTCATCATGTTTTAAGCCTCATAATATAATCTACTGCTATTTGAATATATAAACTAGCAAAATGCCCCGCCCCCTTTAATTAGACCTGGCCTAAACAATATTGTGTCAAATTGTTTAAGCTTAAACCAAAGCAGCAAAACCAGCTCCAATAATAAATAAACTCAGAGTCTGGTTCGCTGAACATTTGAAAGACAAGAAAGAAGTAACGTGGGAGAGAAAAGTGGGAAAAACTGCTCGGTGAAAAAGGGATGAGGCATTCAAGGAACTCGGTAAGCTGCTTACCGAACAGTTCTGCCATAGGCATGTGATCATGAAATGATCCTCAACCGTTCAAAGTAGCAAAAAATATCCCTCCCCCTGACCTTCAGAAAGAGCTTAAGAATGGATATTGCTAATTAAAGGGAGGCTTTCACTTAGTTGTCGCTCAGTGCTACAATTTCAAGGTGTAAGTAAAGGGGCAGCTTAGACCAAAAAAACAAAAAACTCTAGTTTGACCTCATTTAAGGGTTTCTGTTAGTCGCGATTCATTAAAACCAGACATTTAACACTGAATACCGAAGCTTTTAGTCAGCAGTGTTTTCCTCATGCGATCAATAGACGGTGAAACCAAAGAGCAGCAACAACTGTACCTGAGGTTGTTCTCATCCATGCACAGAATGTACTCGAAGCTCAGGAAATCATCCTTGGTCACCTGGAAGTAAGGCAGAGATGCAGAACAAAGTGAAAATTACGTTTGGCTCAGTGGGTACATCGCTTTCTGTTCCTTCAGAGAGGAATTCAAGTTTACTAAAAACCAGCAGCCACACTTGACACGCACATTCTGCAGGAATATCACTATCATTTCCTGTATTTATTTACACCTAAATATCCCCCTAATTACAACGCGTAACAGCAGTAATAACACAGGAACTACATCGTTACATTCAAACATGAATATTTCCTTAACATTTTAACTAAACAACGTTAAATTCAGATCACCAGTCGGGTGATAAAGGATTAAACAAAGGTCCGACAGAGCGTGTTTGGATTGCGGCAAAAATTAAGGAGACATTAGAGCTTAAGCCCAAGAGTGAAATCCTGAAGTTCTCTCAGGGAAAAGATTGGTTAAGGAGTAAAAAGGAGAACAAAGTTACTGTGAGGATGCACTGACTCACACATAGGAAAGCATATTGGTGTCATTTCAGCTTGTTTTGAAAAAAATTAAAGAGGAGAAAAAAACTTTTTTTGTGCGTGTTAAAGGACAAACGCAGACCTCACTATTTGTCAATCTTTACATATAGTACAGGGTTTGTCAATCTTGGCGTCAAGACCACATGTGGGGTCGCCTGAAATGTCTCGTACCGGTAATAATAAAACAAAAATAGCGATTAAAATGATATACAGTATTTTGATTTTTTTTTTTTTTTAAACTGTTTTTATTTTTTCATTTATCTATTTTGCACAATTAAAAAAACAATACATGATATCACAGAAAAGGATATACAATGAAGGAAGATGCAGAAAGCTCAAAGAGCGTAACTCATTACTTTTCAAATTAAAACTACGCACAATCTCAAACAACTGTATTCTTTACTTTCACTTTCTTAAATAGAAATCTAGTTAAAATAAATCAATATACTGGGGGGAAAAAATGGGGTCACGACAAAAAGGCTGCATTTTTGCTATTTAAATTATCTTTTTTTTTTTTAAGTTAACATATTTTATCATGTTTCAACATCTTGTTTCCTGTGGTGGAATCTTGAGTTCCTTAGGCACTGAAACATTTCTATCCAGATCTTGATTATTGAATGTCTCACTAACCTGAATAAATTGAATAAAATAGATTGAGCTGACTCCGTAATTTAATCAGAAAATGGGTACATGATGCTATAAATGTGTCGGCAAAATAAGCTTTAGTAAAATTGGTGCTAAAATGATTCTAAGAGGCCCAAAGTGTGGGAGGAAGATGCTTCACACACCATTTATCCTGCATTTGAAGACGACAGTGGATTACGGCTGTCATGTTGCTTACGTCACATTCTGAAACCAAATTCCTGGTGACCCCAAAGAATTTTTTTTTTTTTTTTTTTTTACTTGATTTATACATGAGTGAGTGAAAGTACAGAATACAGTTGTTTAAGATTGTGTGACATGTTCTAAATTTTAAAATGATTTAATGATAACATTTTTTAATTTAATAGATTTTTTTTTTTAGTCAGTAATAAATTCTGCATGTTTCTTTGAGGTATTTTGTGTATTTTTGTTGTCAATTCATACATTTCTCTGTTATTTTTGTGTATTTCTAGTCATCTTGTGCAACTTTCGGTTGATTTTGTGCATTTCTGTTCACATTTTATATAGTTTGGTTATTTTGTTGTCTGTGTTTTTTCCCTTAATTTTGTAGGTTTCTTTAAATAATTTTGTAGGTTTCTTTAAATAATTTTGTGTATCTTTGTTAAAATTCCTACATTATTCTATTATTTTTGTGTATTTTTAGTTGTTTTGAGCAACTTTTGGGTCATTTCTGTTCAGACAGCAGGGTCATCTGCGTGTACCTGGCGGGCCCTGTGGCTCGTCTCAATGCCATGCCCCCAAAGGCAGACAATACCGCGAGCATCCGGTGAGCTGCCTACATTCCAGTCAGATGTGGCACCACTGTCTATGACCCACTGCAACAACAGAGAACACAAACTATGGCTAGCACAGGTGGAGAAGAGTGGGGGGGTCATACCTGCCTGGCAATGTGCGCCATGGGGACGCCATGCTTCTTCATGCATGCCTGACCACGATGATCTGGAGAGCTTCCTATTTCATATGTGGAGGTGGCAGCACTGTCTATCCTCCACTAGATATGAGAGCACGCCAAGAACAACAACAACAAAAAGGAATTATGCTCTCTCATACCAAGAAACTGTAAGTTTTACCTTACCTTTACTTGAGAAGTAAACTGATGTCAAATAATCATTCACAAGAAATCCCAATAAATAGAGATCTTTAAAAGGTATAAAAATATTAATAAGATGGTTGATTTTTTTTTTAGCTATTTCACTGATATCACAACACTAAAACCCTCTTTGAAATACAAATATAACCAATGGACATTGAAATAAATTTACTAATACTTCCAAAAGAAACAAGACTATCCTTTACCTTATTTTCCTCCAATCTGACTGAAATAATAATAATAATTTTTATTTATAAAACCCTTTTCAAAACACATGTTACAAAGCAGCCATATATTAGAAAATAAAAGATATATCCTTGGCCAAAGACTTAAAAATTTTAGAGAAACATAAAAACAAGTTAGATGTTACTTACTAATCTGAGAAGGTTCTCCAATAAAACAGCAATGACCAATTATTATGACATACTAGTGATTATTTGATAAACAATGATGTTAAAAGCATCAAGAAACAAAAATAAATAAATAAAAAGTTCACATAAAAAGGGCTAATGTGGTGGAAGTTATTACTACGTATTCACCAGATTTGACTTTTTTTTTAATTTTATAATATGACAAGAGATTTTTTGCATAAGAATGGAGAAAAACAAAACAAAAAACAATACCTTATCAACAACTCCAGCATCAGTTGCCAACTTTCTGAAGACAGCTTCAGCAATCGGGGATCTGCAAATATTCCCTTTTAAAAACAAACACAAAATGTAACCATTATTGCTTTTTTTTTTTTTTTTTAAAGACAAAAATTATGAAGGTAAATGTCATTGGAACAAATATGTTATGATAAATGAAATACTTTTTTATTACCAGCATGTTTAATTAATGATAAAAATGTTAGTGTGCGAAACCAAATTAGCTTGTTATTAGCAAGAATCAATAAGAGGCTGTAACCCTGTGTGAGATTGTCAGTTATTATGACCAAAGTGAGAACAGTATTTCCTGCTAAATCATCTAAAGTTAATAAGCGATGGTTAAATAAGTAAACTTGCGCATGCGCACTGATAATACTTCAGTGTTGGGGAAATACAGTCTAAACATTAACCTAAAAAAATAACATTTTATTCAAGTTTTTGCATTGCACTCATTGTTTTTTTTTCCTCAAATGCCCCTTATATGAATACACTGTATGAATGAGTAAGTTTTCGCTTAAATGATAGCGAGGTGTTTGCCATGACTCACTGAGAGAAATAAGGATAACACAAATTTCCATTCAAATCCGTGACTTAAATCGAAACGCGGGTAAAATTAGGTACACTGTAACTACATACAGCCCTGCCAAGTAGCTACAGCTTTAAGTATGTCTAGTGGCTTTACTCACACGTTTTTGTTTGATTTCGTACTGTTAAAACTGAAATATCTTACCCAAACATACGAATAAAACGGACTTAGTACCAACGGCCGCCATGATTAATGCAAAGGTCCACAGAGTGACGCACTTATAGTAAGCCAAAGAGTGCCTGATTAAAATGACTGTAGCCCAAGTTACCCAAGCTCGTTAAAGTGTTCTTAAGATTATAAAAGCTATTTAATTAATAATCCAAATAAAGTTTTATTAAAGTGCTATGAGAGAACGTGAGTTAATGTTAAAGAAAACACACTATTGATTTGATTTTGTATTTTTCTTCACCCAAATGCAAAGTCTAATATGACATACTATCAAAAAAATACTATTTTGTTTTATAATAGATCACTTAGGAACTTCATTAACAATGTTGAATATGGAATTTATATGTTAAAAAAATTATTATTGATGAATTCTTAGAGACAAAATTGTTATTTGTCGAATACCGTAGCTACATCCAATATTTTCTTATTTTATTTTATCTTTTAATTTTTTTAGTAAGTGTAGTTTTCAAATGTACCCCTAGTGTGCATTGGTACATATACAAAAATATGGGTTTGATGTCATTTTTATTTCAACATTGTGAGTTGAAATAATTTAGCTGATAAGTAGATTATCCTTAATCAAGCAGAATTAGTCATTTATGAATGACAGATTATACAGTTACAGCATTAACATTCTTTCTTCAGCCTTAACTTATACTTTAAACTGCAGCACTGGGTGTTAAACAAATTCAACATGCATGGACAACACAATATATTGAATTCACACGCACACACACACACACACACACACACACACACTCACAAAAAAAAAAAAAAATCTTCAATCTTCATTGTTGGATGGAAGCATTGGTGGTGCATTCATTTCCCAAACAATGTTGTTGTTGGGCATACAGTAAGAGGAACCTGAGATGAATAGACACCAACTAATTGAGAAAAATATGACCTTATATTCCTCGCTGCCAAAGCTGCATGCATACAAATTAGTGATTAATTTACATAACACTAAAACAATAACTGCGAGCGAAAGATGACTTGAGCAATTACATCTCATCATTCACAAACCATTTTAATTAAGCGGGCCCCGTTCATTTACGTCACTGGGATGAGTGGTGATTATTGTGAATGACCCAATAATAACACAATTAGCAGCTTTTGCAGTGTCACATTAATGTAAGATTGTTTTTGACTAAATGAAAGTGGGAAGGCTCAGGGGAGAGGCGGCTGTTGGTTTTACTGATCATGCTGAGGCTACTTTTTCACCTTTCACACGTCTCGCTAAACCACCATGCAATCATAAAACAAACAGCTGTAAATCTGTTTATCCTTTACAGATTTTTGTATTTTTTTCCCTTCATGTTTGTGAAAATTGAAAATGTAAATTTAGGCCAATGATAGTAAAAAAAACCATACTAACCCCTCAAGAAAATGTGAAAAATGAACTGCAGGCCCTTGTTAAATAATTAACCTTGTTTTAAATGAGTCAGTTTGGCTGCAAAATTAAGCTGAATGGGCTAAAGCTGGTGTTGTGGTTTTTACACATCTGCGACACAGCAAAAACGCTCTATGTTTGACTCCTGGGGTGAACATCTGGGACATTTAGTGATGGAGTTTGCATGTTCTCGCTGGGCTTGTGCTGACTTTCTCCTGGAAACCCTCCTTTTTCCACAGTCCGCAAACATATACCGTATATTAGAGCATTGGTTTGCATTACACGTGTTAATATCACTGCATTGACTGCCTGTGTGTTTCTTGATCCATGACAAGATTACTTTATTGGATTGTATGTGTCTCAATATAGTTTTGCACCTTGTTGTCCTTCTGATTTACATTTATCTTCATAACCCTCATAAACCCTGAGGTGCTCTAGCACAGACTCTTTGTTGATGGAGTTAAGAAGTAACACATAAACCTATAGTGATGAACACTAAGCCCCTTGCCAATAGAACAGCGTGTCAAAAACCTCAGAACCTTAGATAATGTTTGAACCTTTAAATCATGACCTACTTGTTTACTTTGGCTTTTAATTAATTTGCTCTCTTTTACTTTTCTTTATTATCTTATCCTTCTTAAGCTTTCATAAACTGTGATTTTACTGGAATTTATCTTATTATGTGTTTGAAAGTCTCATCTTTTCTAACAATTTTAATTATAATTTTTAAAAACATACAAGTACAGCTTGACATTTTACATGGTCTAAAAAAATGTTACTCATTGTGAGAGAAAAACCAAACGAGATATGGAGTTACATTGTAGAAATGAAAAATGACCAAAATGCAAAAACAAATATATATATATACACATTGAGGAAAAAACAATTTAAAGTGTGCATCATATACATCTAAAATTATTTTTCTTTATGGGTAAATATTTTTTATAAAAGTCATTTAATAAGTAATTTAATAAATGTTATGAACCTACCTAAGGCAATGAATTAATCTCCTTTGTTTAGTGTTTAGTGAGGTTACTTTTTAAATCTCAATACTAGTAACTTGTAATGATTCCCACAGGCAAAGGAGTAAAAACAAAGTGCATTAAACAAGTTCAACACTAATTATACAGTAAATATGTTGGTGTTTGGTTAAGATTTGGCGGACATCCATCCATACACAAAAACCATGCAGCTGAATAAAACAGTGCAGATATTATACTTTAATTTCCTTGTTTAAACCTTCAAATAAATGAATTAGGTGAACGGTGTTCATATATGTATTTTTCTTGGTTGCCAGCATAACATTAACTGACATAACAATAACTGATATATATATATATATATATATGATGAGTGACTGCTGATGGGCATTAGAATGATTACTTAAATCTGATAGTCTTGGAGGCTTAATTCTAATCACTTCCACACTGTCCATTCCAGTGCTGCCCTCTGCCTTTAGAACAAGTAAACCCACTGATCTAGTTTCTTTTATTCCAGTCAACAAATGTTTCCAGGAGGAAAGAGAAAATAAGCAGTCAGTGATTCCTTTTATTTTCCTGTAAATTGACTTTTAATAGTATTACTTTAATTCAAATCATGGCATTCAAACCTTTTTTAATCAATGAATAGTTTCAACTGTTCTGTGCTGGTTTTACACTTTTTTAAAAAATTTCATTTCAAAGAGGAGATCTCTTCGAATGTTACTTGAATAGATGACTCAATAAGGTATTTATTAGATCAATATACATAAAATTCTCTTTTTTGCAGAATTCCATCCAAAATATAAATAAATCATCAAGTAAATAAAACAGCTTGTATTTTGTGAAAAGTAGCCAAATCTCTTAAACTTAGAAATTTTTAAATCTGAGTTTTCTTGGCTGGTGTTGAGGAGAGGAAATGACAAAGACTTTTGTCACACTGGACCCTGTGTGTATTTAACTGGGTGTGGAAACCAAACATTGCATACTATAAGAGAAATCTTAATTTTACCTCATCTTTCTGACAATAAAAACCCAAAGTGTGACACATGAGCGTACATGATACATCCTTGAAGTGTCGATGAAGATATATTGAGATACCTTTTGGCCAAAAGTAATTTTAAGCTTCATAATACTTGATATCTATTGAGCAATAATGCTTAAATCTAGTGTGTGGGTGTCCGCTTTCACTGTTCTCACTTGCGATAGTATCAGGTGTACTTTGAACAGGCTTGTGTTTGGTTGAAACTCCCCTTGCGCGGTATGGGTGGGGTAATGTGATGTGTGTTTGAACAGACAAGGTGAAGTCTTCTGTTGTACTACATGCTCAGGCAGAGCGCAGGCTTGAATGGAATCCTTTACCTCTGACATTACTTTACACCAAAGGATTACACTCTCTTTGTAAACGGTCAACATAACCACAATGGATTCACCGAGTGATACCACAAAGATTTTGGAGAAGGGTCCGGAATACCTTCGAAAGCAAATGGAACTAGAGAGTGAAACAAGAGGACACATGAGTGCTGTGGAGAGGCTCGCGGCAAGCAAACTGAAATACGTCAAAAGCCAACAGGTCGCCAACTCTACTCAGGAGCCAGTAATTACTATTGGATCTGGTTCTGTTAGCAGCACTGGATCCTCAAGAAGAAAGTCCAATCGGGGCATCAAACTCATTACGAGGACGAGTCCTGAAAAAATCCAACCAGATGCCGCGCAAACATGCTCACCTGGGCAGGTACGACGTTCAAGCTCTAAAAAACGACCAGACTCTCTTTTACTCTACAGACAGAAATGTGATTTACTCAAAGGGTCGCAGAAATCACATAAAATGAGGCTCCGCTCTACAAGGCCAAACACCTCTTTGCCTGAAGCTGGAGATTTGGAACATGAGTCTGAGGGCATCAAGGAAAAAATCTCCACCCCTGAGGGAACGGCAAAGGAATGCAGCTCACATGCAACAACCTCCCAATCTGAGAGGACATCAGATGAAGTTACAGAGCAACCCAGCACCAAAATGTGTCAAACCAAGACCAGTAATCATCTCACGGTCCCTGGTATTGTCCGACGGCCTGGTAAAGGAGTCAATCGCTCTCACTCGGACATCAGTTCCAGGTATTCCAAAAACTTTGCCGACTTTGATGCATTTTTTAAGTACTGTGGGCTAGACAGCGAGGTAATCCAGTCTTTGGGCAAGGAGAACTTCTCTGCAAGCTCTGATGAAATTACATCAAAAATCCGGAGTATCAGCGTCTCGTCGTTCGATGATGGCTTCTCGAGGAACAGTGACAGTGACAGCGATGAAGGGCGGCTGGAGCATGAGCTGCATAAAAAGAAACATCAAGGCACATCTGTAATTGAACGCAACGCAAGGATTATCAAATGGCTCTACAGCTGCAAAAACGCTAAAGAGACTGGGAAGAAGTTACGAGACCTGGACTAAACTTCCTGAAAAAGCAAAGAACTAAAACGGCTGTCTTTTAAAAAGCCTGAAGTTTAAATTTTCCTTTGGATGTTGGAACAATTGATTTCTCACAATGTATTTTATACTAGGTGTATTATACCGTATTATGCGTGTGGTATATCTTATCCTTAGGCTACATTAGTGGACTAAGTGCTACCAAAGTATTTGACTTTGTTTAAACTTGCTTAGGATTGCTCCACATCTATATTCTGTGACAATGAGGCAAGAAATGGAAAAAAATGCCAGGAAAAACTTAACAATTGTTATACAACGAACATGTTACTTTTGGCAGATGATTGTAAGAGTGCTTGTGTTTTGTTCCAATGTGCATTGTGCGTCAAGCAAGAGAGAACTGTCAATATCACATATGATAATTTACTTGAAGATACATAATATCAATCGTGAAATGCATCTTGTTACGTGCACATTTTGGTAATAGTTTTAGATATTGTCAATACCTAAATGTTTAAAAGTGCCTTGAAATTGGGATGAATGTTTATCATTTTACAATGTAGAAGAACAAAACAGATTTCAAGGCTCCATGTTACCATTCTAAAGTTATATTTCTTAAATATCCAATATTTTCATGAGCTTTGACCAACCATCAAGTATTTTAACAACTAACAAATGCCTTTTTGTTGTTCTATTTTGCTGCTATAATTTATGTATGTGGGGGGTTATTTGTAAAAATCAATTCAGCAACAGTACCAACAGTAAACTATAGTTTGGAACCTATAAACTAAAAAAAAAGTTAACTGACATTTTTATGAAAACTGTATTACAGGAACTTAAAGTCACTGGTAAAACACATCTGGAATTTAGTTACTCAGAAAGTAATGGTGTGTTATTTGAGTAAAATTCCAGAGAAAATACAAATTGGGAATCTGCATTCTAAAAAATGTCTGAATTGTCTGCTCCCCTCTCCGCTGACGGCAATCATTAACCTTCAGCACCAGCATATCTGAGTCCCAGAATGTCATTTTGTGGTCATGTTAATCATAAAACGTTTAAAACTGAATTATCAAATGCAAGAATGTGTTTCAGAAATGCCATTATTTTTAGATACAGCTTTAAGAAAGACTTTTTATTTTATTTGAATGCACCACCAGAATCAAAAATGTATCTTGCATGGTTTGGTAAAGTGGTTGGAAGAATACCTTTTATTTGACTTGACACCTGAAATCAAATCTTTGAGAGGTAGGATTGTTTGCCATTCAATCATAGTCCATTTCTGAATTGTGGGTGTGTTTGAGAGGAATATGTTTCCTCATTGAGAGTAACTGTATCCCTCTTCCTTAAATATGCTTCAATGATTTCTCATAAGCCCTTTTAAGCTGTGGGAAAGGAAATAAGAGACAGGCTTGGTTAGATTCCAACGTCACTGTCAACTACGAAAAAAAAAAAATTGTTTTTTGTTTTTTCAAATGACAGTCGTGCCTTTTTTCCCCGTGTGCTAAACTTACAGACAAGTCCTGTCTTGCCCTTTCTACACTTGTTACATCAAGGTCAAGTTCCTTTCAAATAATGAGATGATAACTGTCATTGAACTCCTTATACTTTGGCAGATTGAACTCCATATTGTATAAGAATATTTGCTAAAATATGCTATTCTGCAAAACTGCTGTTAAGCTCACTTGGCTGTTATTTTTCCACAGTGTTATCCATACTAAATGTGTTTGATCCTTCATTGTAAAACCCAAATAAAGTTGTATTTTTATAATTTTAACAAATGTTTCAACATCAACTAGAGTTTAGATAATAAATACTTAAAATAATCAAGGAAAAATATACTTGTTTACCACAATAATAATCATAAATCGAAAGATACATCTTTTAGTAGACATGAACTGAATGATAGCTCTGGCAATACAGTGATCAGCTGTGTTTTTCTGTACTTTTTTTTAGAAAAATAGCCAGGTTTTTCGACTGTAGTATCAAGTAAGGCTGACAAAGTTAAAAAAACTGTGCCTTCATCAAATCACATGAACTTCCCAGTGGTTTGATCCGCTTCCATCTTTTAAGCAGAAAACCTTCCCCTCTGGCAGAGGCCTGTTGAGCAATCTCAGGTCTACAATCTTTCAGTACTTTGTAAAAACTGTCAACAAGCTATTATTTTCTTAACCCCCGGCCAGAAAATTTATGCTTAGAACCGGAATGCCATTTATTCCCCAAAGCCTCTAACTCAAGGATCCTTGACTGACTCTCGCATAAATTCAATGATGACAAAAAAAGGTTATAAAAGTCACTTTGATTATTTATAAAATCAACTTTCAGCTCCAGTAATTGCCATCAATGAAAATGTGTATTTCTGTACAGTACGGTTAAATCTTGGACCTTGAGCAAATTTCACTTTCTTGGGTTTTTTTTTTCCCAATCGGTTTCACTAGCCAGACTGTCCTAATACATGTACAGTGTGTTGATATTTTTTGATGGTTAATTAGTGTTTCTAAATTCTCCTGGAGTCCTGGTAGTGTCTGAGTTGTATTGTCAGTCACTATGTGTTGGGCTTGCAGCAGACTAATGTTGCTATTAATAATCAGCATATCCAATTTCCCAGCTATCAGTTCATCCAACCATCAATATTCAAATGACTCTTTCACGGTCATGGACCAACTCTAACTATAGTTTATTAATTATGATACACTGTAAATGGGTTATCAGGTTTTTTTTTATGGGCCAAAACAAAAACAAAAAAATCACACTCCCATATGTTAAATCTTGTGTTTCTCTTCAGTTGAGTGTTTTTGACAAAAAGATTATTCACACCATTCATGTTTATTAAAGACACTTTGAGTACATAGAAAAATCATCCATCCAACCATTTTTTGACCTTTTTACTTAGAACATCTTTGTATAAAACTGAGATAATGTCATTTTTATTATTCTAAATAAACAAATAAATCAATTTAATTAATAAATAAACAGCAGCAGCTCTACCATAGATCAGAGCTTTCCTGTCACTCTGGTTGTAAATGCACTAAACCAACTCAACATGTCTCACCCAATGGGACCCACATTTTGCCACGTCAGTTAATCGCGACCCCCTTTTTAATTTTTTTAGAAACCAACCAACCAAATTGAGTTTTTCAAAAATAGCTGTTGAAAACACACAGATAATCTTTTTTTAAAAACATAAATCTCTATATTTTCCTGTGCAACATGCATGTCAGTCAAAAGAAAAGTTTCTTTCAAAATAAAAGGCAAGTCCAACATGAGAAACATTAAGTATTTATGTAGTTTTGACCAGCTGTCCGCGACCCACTTTTGGGTTCCGACCCTCCAGTTGAGAATCGCTGCACTAAAGGTCACCTCCTTCACAACTGACCACTTCTCTGGGCAGTAATAAAACATTCACAGAAAGGATTTTATTATCATTAAAATCCAACAATCTTGTTTCTATATGATTACATAAATAAAAATAAAATAAAAACAAAAGCTGAACGAGAATATTTTTTTTTTTTTTAAAGCTCATTTTTGTAATATACTCTTTTCCAAAGCAGGGTGCTAAAAGCGTTGTTTTATTATATACCATGAAACAGTCTGTTCATAAACATAAACCTTGCAGACGTAAATGCGCTCTGTGGTCCCCGCTCCCATCCCCCACACCAAAATCAAAACATTGGTACATGTGCGCGCTCTACAGTCACGTGTATGAAAAAGCCTCAACAAAACAGAAAAGATGAAAAAAGAAAGTGACGGACAACCACAGCCAGCCAATCAGCAGCGCCATTCGGGGTAGCGACAAGATAAATACACTCTGTTTGTCCAATCACAGTAAAGACAGGGGGCGGGACTAACACAGCATCCGCACTGTGTTTACTTCTGACAATATTTCCAGCCACTGTATGCAGGCTAACGAAGAGCAGAGACGGACTGGAATAAAACAGCGCATTCAGGTACTTTTCTAGCTATACTAAATTATGTTTCATGTGTACATTGTTGTGTTTACAGCCATTACGTCATTATAGAAAGTGTTTAGCCGACTGACAGCTTTGCTTTTCCTGTATGTTTCACGGTAAAGCCCAGAAAGAGCTATGCTATATCCAACAAAGCCGTTTGACAAAGCGGGGCTTGTAAATAAGATTATTATTATTATTATTATTATTATTATTATTATTATTATTATTATTATTATTACTACCTGTGACAAAGCTAGTTTGCTCTAGGCGCAACATTAATCATGTTATAAAATAAGATTTACCTTTTATTTTGGTAAACTTTCGTTACTGATGCCAGTGTGTTATCTTAATTGTCTGTTTTTGTAAAAATAAATTTCATTTTTAAACCGTAAAATAACTGACACTATTGTGTTCTTAAATACAATGTTTATTCCTGTTCCACTTTATTATCTGAACTATGACTGATTAGGATAGTGGTCAGTTTACTACTATTGTAGATTTTATAGTGAGTAGCTCGAAATGGAATTATTGTATTTTTGATTTGATTAATTTTAAAATAAATTAATACAATAACCCCAATAAACCAAATAAAAACAATACATATTATATCAGACATTTTAGCTGCAGGCTGATTTAATCCAATATAATTTATTGTATTATAATAATGATGATAAAGGGAATGGATACTCCACCCACATAATTTATATGTAAACCTTACTAGTATGAATGTGAGACAATTTACAAGCCATATGCAATAAAAAGCACTTTAAAGTTTAAACACACACTTTTGGATGTCAACATGTTCCGTCCACCGTAATTCTTTCTGCTCTACTTAGGGAATAATAACATCATTATGTTCAATAAACTGGATGACATGTAGCTAAGCGCTAATATGTCAGATTGAAATGATATTTCACCATGGATTTTCTATTGGAGTGCAGATATGAAGAGTAGGCAGTAGTAATAGACCAATACATTATCGGCCGATTTTTGCGTTTTTGACGTGTATCGGCATCAGCCGATGCGGGCTGCTGCGTTCGCCGATCCGCATTATTTACAGAGAGCAGAAATATTTTTACTTGTTCTTGTTCTACATCACCTGTTTTTAATATTTGTTAAATATTTTTTTTACGTGTTGTCGTTCTACCTCACCTTTGATAATTTCAATAAATGTTCTTATCTATCATCATTGTGCAATTTTTATGATGTAAATTGAGGAAGCAAAAGTAGTATTGACTCAAAAAAATTGCCAGTCCGTGTCTTTGGCTAAGGCTGATGGGGGGAAAAAAATTGGGATCGGCATTGGCCCTAAAAAATCCATATCGGTGTATCCCTAGTAGGTAGTCCTGATGGATGAGAACATGATATGCGAGTGCTGATTGGCTGAAATATCCAAAATGGTGATGCACACATACAGTCTAAAGGCATATTTTGTATATTCAAGGGTGAAAAGTAGATATAAATGACTCTAAAGAGTTTTTACACAAATTAGATTCAAAGTCTTATTATTCAGCTTTAGACCACTCATCCAAAGTGTATTCATGTGATTGGTTACGTATTTCTTTAAATGAAAATCAAAAATCCCTTTCTTCAATACATACAACAAAAAATCAAATATTGTGCCTATCACTCTTTAAATGATTGCCTATCATTTCCTAATACATTGTGGTTAACCTGCAGGTGTCTGGTGTGACACCCCCCCCCGCCCACCCTCACCTGTGGTAACATGCCTTTCTTGGGCAAGGACTGGAGGTCACCAGGTTGGAGTTGGACAAAGACGGAGCACGGTTGGAAGAGGATCGTCATCTTCGGTCATGAGATGGAGGATAACAACAACACAGAGATAAACTTGAAAGAGTAAGAGCACATGTTTCTTGTTTTGTCGCTCTAGTATAGTGATCTATAATGAGTCTTTGATGAGGTGATAGGATGATTATAAAGAAAGAAACAAAGGTTGACCCAGTGTGTTCTTTTTCATTTGATTAGTGTGTGGTTAGATTACAACAGTGCTGACCAAGCTTTTCCACATAATAGATCCTCTATTCGTCACAGGCAACTTTCATTAACAATAGGAGCATTTTATCAGTGGTGTTGTATCATCTTAGCACATCTGTAATCCTCTCTTGAACTGCAAATAAAACATTTAAAAATAGCTACAGATGTGTTAATGCACCAATTATTAACTTTAAAACACCTTATTTTGGGTACGTTATATTTATGTAGTCATTATTTCAAACAACATGATTATGGTGTGTTTTTAAATCTATTCGAGTTCATTCAGAATATTCTCATTTTAAAGTAAATACTTATGACATCTTAACAGAGACTAGGGGTTTTGAAAAAAAATTGATTTGGCTTCGCGCGATTCTCGGATCGATTTTTAAAAAAAATGTAATTTTTTTTTTTTACCTTCACTTAACCAGGAAAGTCTTTTCTACTGCAGGAGACATTGTAAGTGCATAAAGAAGTGCTCTGAAACCAGGGCATGTTGACCAGCTTGTGTTTTTTCAATAAAATCTAAAAAAAAAAAACTAACTTTCTGCATTTATTAGTTATTTTAGACATATACCTCAGTTAAGTTGCGCCAAAGTCAAAGTTGGTTTAAAAGCCACAGGCAGATTGTATGTTATTTTTATTTTAAGTTGTTGGCACATGGCATGTCAAAGCCAATGTTTTAAGTGTAAAATATGCCAATAAAATATATTTCATACATAATGTTCTCATGAAGGTGTACACATTTACAGATTAATTGTTTCTTAAGTCATATATAATTTTTTTTTTTACAATAATCATGCTTAAAGCTGCGTAGCTACTGCAATGACTATTTTCATCACTTGTGTAAAGCTTAGCACTCCTAACTTGTAACTTGGATGCTTTTCAGGTTGATGCATTTTTCCCACAATTTATAAAGAGTACTTATGTACTCAAGTACAAGTACGGTAAGTCATACATAAAATACTCAATTACAAGTCAAAAGTAGAGAGCAAATCTTGCACAATTGGAACTTAATTTATTTTTCATAAAGACATCTGTATAAAATAAAAAGGTTTGTCAAAATGTAGAATTCTTTTTAAAAATAAATAAATTTTTTTGTAGTCTCACAACATCCGATCATTTTAAAACAAAAAATATATAATTTACTCAGTAATGTACTTTACATCTTTTAAAAAGTACTAGGACCCATAAAAGCAACTCAATTACAGTAACGTGAGTAGGGCTGCATGATTGGGGCCAAAATGATAATCATGATTATTTGATCAATATTGCAATCATGATTATAATCACAATTATTTATCATATTGGGGAAAAATCTGTGTTTTTAATGCACTACTTTTAAACAAACAATATGTGTACAGTTTACAGTGCAAAATTAAGCTTTGAAATTATAATTAAAAAAATTAACCCAAGAATTTAAAATGTACCAAAGGCTAGCTGAATAAATACACTATTACAGAGTGCAGAGCCCGTATTTTAGATGTAAATATTGCCGACGATCAGGTTAATTAATTAATCATGGCAACCAAAATTGTGATCACGATTAAAATTTGATTAATTGTGCACCCCTAAATGTGAGTAATCCATTTCTTTCACCTCTGGTTCTGTATATTTATTAAACTCTCTTTATGTGAATACTTTAAAAGGCCATTTTCGCTTTCTTATGAGGATTTATATGATTCCTTGTGTGGGCTCTTCATGGCTTGGTACTGTAAGGGTTTCAGATGATGACACCCACCCACCCACCCACCCACCCACCCAGCCTGTAGGGATGTCTCCCTCATTGCCTCATCTTTAGAGCGGGAAGCTATACAATACCTCACAGTGCAACATTAGCTCATCAGCTGCATTTTCTGTGCAAAGACAAAATGCGTTCCGTGTCAGATCATCACTGATGATGTCACAACGTGGCTGCGTGCCAAACGCTGTGTCGCTCAGAGCAGACCATGACTTCATATTAAGTTCATGGCATAGGCTACATCCACTGAGAGTCATTCACAAGTTACGTGTTACAGAGCTCTCTGTGTTACATATAATGGTTTGGAATTATTGATGTGTTAAAAAATACTGAAATAAAATAATTATTACAAAGTGTAAGAGGCCTTTGCTCATTGTGCAAAGCAGCCTGGCCACAGCATTCCTCTACTTTAATTCCCCATGACTGATTGCATGTGTTAGTGTGCGTGTTCGTGGCTCAGTGTGTGTGTGTGTGTGTGTGTGTGTGACTAGATAAATGGATACAGACAAGGGGATTACGGTAGAGCTCATTCACTCTGACAGAGTTTAAAGCTCCTCCTAATTTATGAAGGAGGAATTAGTCAGGTAACGTATTTGTCTAATATAAAGAGTGTCATCATGTCACAGGCTCTGAAAGAGTCATTTATGATCACTCAGTGGAAGTAAGAGGATTTTTTTCTCTAAATGTACAATGTTGTTTTTAGGGATAGAACGATATGGATTTTTTTTAGGGGCGATACCGATTTTTTTTCCCATCAGCCTTAGCCGATGGCCGATACGGACTGCTGATTTTCTCGAGTCGATATTTGGAGCCGAAACTACTTTTGCTTCTTTAATTCACATCATAAAAATTACACACTGATGATAACAAATGGTACAAGTCTCAATTTTTTAAAAAAGGAACGTTTATTGAAATTAAAGGTGAGGTACATCGACAAGTAAAACATATTAAAAATATATTAAAATTAGGGGTGTCCCGATCCGATATTGATATCGGATATCGGTCCGATCTGCCAGAAATTGAATATCGGATTTTATTGGACTGCATCAATTATATTATATTTATTCAACTGTAGAATGCTGTAGATATTATGTTGAAGGTTAAAATGTCCATCCATCCATCCATTTTCAGACCCACTTATTCCTGTTTATCAGGGTCGCGGGGGTCTGCCGGTGCCAATCTCCGGCTCTCATTGGGCGCTGGGCAGGTTTAAATGTATGTAACCAATTGGTTAATAATAAATGGGTCAGTTTTTTCTCATACCTACAGTTGCTGACTATTGTTCTCTGTTTGAGTGACATCACTTGATCAAGCCTTTTCTAACATTCCACACTAGAAAATAAGTAATAAAAGTATGTATGATTTGTGCTGATATCAGATTGATGTCAGTATCTACCAACACTCAAGGCTGCAATATCGGTATTGTATCGGAAGTGAAAAAGTTGTAATGGAACATCCCTAATTAAAAACAGGTGATGTAGAACAAGTAAAAAATATTTCTGCTCTCTGCAAATATTGCGGATCGGCGAACGCGGCAGCCCGCATTGGCCGATGCCGATACATGTAAAAAACGCAAAAAACGGCCGATAATATCGATGTATCGGTCTATCACTAGTTGTTTGGTCCTCTTATCTTATCCACAATAAAAAACTTTACCCTGGTTCAAAACCATTTAGTGCAGCAGAAAAGCACATCTAAAGCAACATCTAAAAATAGTTGTACTTTCTAGGATGTTTTTGTGCCAGAGTCGTTCTAAACATTTAAAGTTTATTGTGTTCCAACATCTGAATATATTTTTATACTGTTACTGAAAAGACATCAGAAGACAAAATATTACTAAATTATATCAATGATGCCAATTGTTTGAACTGCAACACAATCCCATACTTATTTATTTTTTATTTTATTTGTGCAACAAAAACTCACATTTACAGAAAACCAAAATAGCTTGCAAGTGTTGCTTTTAGGTCACTGGTATAATTGGAAAAAAAGAAAATAATTCTTTCCATTATTCAGTTCTAGGGGATTTATAGGCATCGTCAAAACCTCTAATAGCGATTGTTGATCTTAAATCATGCATCTGAAATTGAAATATGTTTGTCCACTTTTCTACTAGAACTAGTTTTCTCTTTTCTCAGCCATTGGATATAAAGTTTCTCATCCGCCCATGCGGCCTGGCCTTCACCATGTCACGACTAGGTTGTCTTATTTTCCTTTTATTTTGAAGATACTGTTTAAATAATTAAAAATATATTCAGAATTAACACAATCTGCACACACAGTATGTGACACTTCTTTGTGTGTGTGGATTACAAACCATAAAAGTGGCTTTACTGGATTTAATGATGCCTTTTTTCAAAATTTGATGTTTTTTTTAATTTTTTTTTTATTTTAGCTACAAACGTTGTAAACAGCTCTCCACTGGCAAAAGATTTGAGTAAATTTTTGCTTTTTTAAGTTTGATAAATGACATTGTTTCAAGGGTGTTCTGGTCATATTAGCTTTCCTTGTTATTAATTCATCCCTGACCAAAATCTGTGTTTTAACAGGCTGTGCGATAACGACGATGAGAACCTTTTTGTGGGAGAAGTTTGCGAGCTCACGAGCACAAAGAGGAAAAAGGACTTTTACAACAATAACACCAAATCCCAGTGTGAGTTTTAACCCACAGTCACTGGTCTGTCTCATGATATTTTCCCTGAAATGAATTCTTCTGAACAGTGTGATTAAACACAGCTAATGTCTAACTAGTATATTAAGATTATACCCAACAGACATTATTAGTTCTTCATGATACTGGTAAAACAAACAGACAAAAATACAATTACATTTTAGAAAGATTTACGAAAGATTTTTTTTAGAACAAAGATTTACTAATGTTCTGAAATAAGTTACATTTAAACCACTTTAAAATGTTTTAATACCCTGAAATGAAAGTAAGATGATTGATCCTTGAGGTATTTGCCTTGAAAACAAAATAAAAGGTTTTTAATTTTACACAAAACTAAAAAAAAAAAATCAAATTGCAATTAGCATCTCTGCTTGTATTAACCTAAACAGGGACTTTGAGGCATTTCTAAAGGGATCCTCCACTGTTGTGTTGTGTAAGTGTGACCTAAAATCATTGAAATGTACTTATTAGAAGGTCTATTCCTAACAAATGCATTATTATGCACCACATTAATTTTCTTGCCTTTTTATTACCTTAATTTACTCGCTAAATTAGTTTAGGGAAGTTAAGGCCCCTTAGGAGAGCTCTTCTTCTCAGTTCATTATTAGAGATGGAACTGTCGTCCCCTGTGGTCACAGATTTTTTTGGGGTCACAACTGATTTTAATCCTTGTTCAGTAAACAAAAGAGGTTTACTTTGACATTTTTAACTTTTCCTGGTTCTTTAAAGCAACCAAAAGCAGCACAAATTGTCATTTTGACCGAAAAAACTGCTAAATGATCTAAAAATCAGGCTGAATGCTTCACTACAATAGGAAACAATGGGATCTTTACAGGCAGTGGGGCCGTGTGACATCATCAGTCACGTGATTTCAAGATGATGGAACACAGGCTCTTAAACTGTAAAGTAGTCCCATTTATAAAAGTTAATATTATGGTGCATTTTGTTAGGCATATATCTTCTAATAAGTACATTTTAAAGATTTTAAGCCAAACTTGTAAAAAAAAAGTGGAGAATCACTTTAAAGGAAGTACTGGAAATCTTCCTGTATGATTTTGTTTATTTATTGACGCTTGTAATGCAAGTGGCACTGAACAATTTAAACACACCTGATACTCTTTAGCTTTATTTTTCTCTTTCAAACGTTTGACAAATTTGGCTCCTTTTTGCCTTTAGCTAATTTTAATCTTTGATTGTTGTCGGTGTTGACATTGCCACATGAAACGCAATAACCTTTCCTTATTTATTTGGTTTTCCTACATAGGAAGTGAAACCTTTCACACAGAACACACTTTGTGATCTTAGCAAAGTTAAATGACCATTTTAAACATTTTAAACATTTGCTATAATTGTTGTTTTACTTGGCATGAGCTCCTGAGTGCATATGAAAACATTTCAAAGCCAAGAAAATGCTGTGTATGTAAGTCAATATGCAGGAAAAGAAAGTAGAAACCCCATTACCATACATTATTCAGTCTATTTTTTTTTCTCTTACAGTTGTTTTTCGTGATAAATGGATCTATGTGCAAAAAGGGAGCACAAAAGAGGTGAGTGCAATAAATCATCAAGAGAATATTGAAGTCAAACACTAAAACATTCCTCACTGATGATGGCTGTGCTTCCTTTAGCGACACGGATACTGCACGCTCGGTGAAGCCCTCAATCGTTTAGACTTTTCCAGTGCCATTCAGGATCTGAGAAGGTTTAACTATGTGGCAAAAGTGAGTGAGGATTTTATCACATATTGTTAAAAAACAACAACAACTGAACTGTTTGTTAACGCGCCAACGGCTTTGCCTCCTACTCCTTCCTGTCACCTACAGCTTTTTCAGCTCATAGCCAGATCTCAGCTGACTTCTTTGAGCGGAGCAGCTCAGAAAAACTATTTCAACATACTGGAAAAGATTGTACGAAAAGGTACCATTTCAAGCCTGAGCATGTTGTTGTTTTAACAGCTTTCTGATACACAAGCATCTTGTGTGGTGAAAGTGCTAAAACAGACCAAGTATTTGAGACTTTTCTAGCTTTGGAGAACATGAGGCTTGTGTTTAATAAAACAACAAAGAAATATTTGTCAAAAACATCGTTTAGAATAAAACACAACATTTTTAGGGTTGTGTGATAAAAGGCAGAGCCTGAATGTTTATTTGTTTACATTCTTCAGTTGATTTTTAAAGATGTTATCAGTGCTGTTTATGGACATTTGTGCATCCAGTTTTTGATTATTGACTTTTTTTTCAGCGCGAGATGCCAAATCTTGTCAGCTTCTGTTTGTTTTTAAATAGTTATCCAGTCACTTTGTAAGTTATGTTAAAAAAAAAAACAAAACAACTTCACATCCATGATTCATATCTTTTCATGTCAGGAGATCAAAGTAATAAATGAAACTAACATACTTTGTGTTTCTGCTGCATTTTAAAATGCCCACATCAGTCTTAGAAGATCACTACAATCCACGCCTCGTCAAAGAGCTTCTGCAGGACCTGAGCTCCATGCTGCACAGCCTCACTGTCAACGTCGGCAGATGTGTACTGGTGGGCAACGTCAACATCTGGTTGTGCCGTCTGGAGACCATCTTTAAGTGGCAGCAGGAGCTCAACAGCATGCAAATCCCCAAGGTAGATAAACACACATAATTCACACAGTGTCGGGGCACATTTCCATCTGGATTTCAGTTTATATCAGAACCGTGTTATTTTACATGTCGTTATCTAATTGTAGCTAATTCATCAGTTGTTTTTTCCTCTTGTTTCTTGCAGCAAATTTGCACTGGTATGACGTTCAGTGATCTGCCGTTGCACATGCAGAACAAGATCCTCTACAAGTTGTCTGATGCCTATGACATCATTAACTTGGGGCAGGCCACGCCTACTTTGAACATCCTCAGTGAGCACAGGTCGCTGTGGAAGAACCTCTGCCTCTTTCACTTCTCAGACAAACCAGTGAGTTTACCCCTTTATTCCAACGGGAAAGGTACAAAGGTTACATCAGTGGTTCCCAACCTTTTGTGAGTCGTGACCCCATGTTTATATCACAGATTTCTGGCGACCCCAGACTTTTTTTTCTCTAAAATTTGTTTTTTGATCATATTTGTTGTACTGTGTTGCAAATACGGAGTAGTAAGGATTAGTGCCCATAGTAACAAGATGCACCAGCTCACATATTTGTTATTCTGCATTTTTATTTGAACTAGATTTATATTTGAGAAAGTGAAAGTATAGAATACAGTTATTTGAGATTGTGTGTGTGGTGTTTTAATTTGAAGAATAAAAAAATATTATCTAAGCTCTTGAAGCTCTATTTCTGTGATATATACAGTATGTATTGGTTTTTTAATTGTGCAAAATACATAAAAATAAATAAATAAAATTTAAAAAAATATATATATTTTTAATATTAATATTATCACTGGACCTTTCAGGCGACCCCATTTTTTTTCCAGGCAACCCCAAGATCGAAAAACACTGTTATATATAAATGAAACATGTAGTTTTACATGTTAACCACTAGAGGGCAGTGTTTCCAAAGTAAAGTACTCAAATTCAAGCAAACATGTCCCAGACAATGTTTGCACTTTGCATATTAACACAATTTCATGAGTAAAAACCCTTGTCTACATCCCTGTAACTTTGTGTATGTGTGCATGTTCAGTTCTGCAGGAGTCTGGCCTTAACTAAGAGCGACAGCGTGGACTGGAAGCTGATGTATTTCACGCTGCAGAAAAACTACCCCATGAAGGAGCAGTACGGCGACACGTTGCACTTTTGCAGACATTGTAGCATCCTCTTCTGGAAGGTAAAGGCAGCAGCCCACATATACCCATGGAATGTGACGCCACATGACTTTTATTTTTAAATTATGACTCGTACATTCTGTACACGTTATAAAAGTTTTAGATTTTTAATCATACTAGAGCAGTTTTACTGCCTAAACTCTAGTTTGGATTTAAATGCCGACTTATATCTTCAGGTCAGCATGCTAGCTTTAGCCCGTCACTCGTGCACACACATGCTCCGGATCTGCTGCTAACCCTAATCTTTGTGGTCAGTGGATTTTGTGAACTCGTGCTTATGCCTGTACAATAGAGCTTAAGGTCAATCTATCAGTGACTCATAAGATCTGCTGATTCACAACATGAATGACCATGTGTCACATTTCTAATGTAACAACTGATGTTTCATCTTTGATTCAAACTGTTGCAGTTCACTCCTCACAAACCTGTGGTCCTCCTCAGCTCAGTCTGTGGGGTTTTTATTTTTAACCTTTACCTCCCTCTCCTTCCCTCTGCCTTCCCTCCGGGTTCCTCCCCTTGATTTCCTAAAGGACCCTCACCTGGCTTTGTTATTAAAGGTACTTCATGTCTCATCGTGCCTTTCTTTTATCCTCACCGTGATCATTTCAGCACCTGTCAGTCTATCATTTTTTAATTTTTTTTTTAAAAAAAGAATCGTCATCGCCTGTGTTTGTTATGATTGTTATCTTCATCTATAACATTTCCAACACTAATATTTGTACGTGAAGTTATCTTCTACTGATAATGTCCAAGGTTAGCATACTCAAGCTGTTTAATAATCTGTGGCTTTACTCTAGTTTATAGAACATATCAGAGGTGTATAGTAACAAAGTAAATGTACTTGATACTTTGTTAATATACTTAAGTAGTTTTTTTGATGATTTGTATTTTACTTGAGTTTTTTTTAATCAGTACTTTTACTCTACTATATTTAAAAGTTAAAAAATACACTTTTACTCCTTTACTTTTATTTTTGCCACCTTGTACAAAGTTAAATATGGAATAATTGGAATAGGTGGTGGAGATCAACATGATACCTAAGCCATTACCATTGATTAGGGTGACCATACGTTCACTTTTACCCGGACATGTCTTCTTTTCATGTGACTGCTATGTACTGAGATGTACCCGTGCTGGAATTGCCATGTGCAATATGATTGTCATGATCAGATTGCTAATTTATATGAATACAACAGCTTATTATTGTAAAGCTACATTAGGTTATCTGTTATTTATAATCATGTGTTTTTGGAAAATAAATTATTCCTTTTCGTATTGAGTTTTATTATAATCATGTTTTTTTTGGAGAATAAACTATTCCTATTTATATTGAGATTGCTGCATGAGACACTATTGCTTTACTCATGTTGCTGACTGAGATTGTCACTCACTCAGCACGGCAGAAGTAGCAAAACTCACAGCGGAACTAGCAAAAATTCCTTTTCCGGTAGTGCGCACGCTCGTATACGATCTCAGTACGAGGTAAACTCAGACTGTGATACTGTAACTCTGCTAATATTTGCTCTATTGGAGAAATCCCAGTAGTTTCTGAAAGCAAAGCATGTGCTTTTTACAGGCAATATCAATCAATATCTCAGGCAGACACTTGATTTAACTGTTCATGTTTGCGCAGGTGTTTTTTTGGTTTTTGTCATTAACCTAAAAATGAAATAAAGATGATAATGTGAGCTGTTTTAAGACTTTTACTTAAGTGATTTTCTAATGGGGGACTTTGACTTTTACAAAAGTCTTTTTCAGTATTTGTATTTGTACCTTTTTTCAGGTACTTTATACACCTCTAGTACATATGCAACATATATACTGTAGATTATGAAGTAGCCAAATTCCACGCCTGTGTGTAACGTGTGTGTTTCCTATTTATAGTTTGTTCACATGGCAACGGCAGGATTTGGATATCAGGAAATGCAAATGTTCTGACAGTCACGACCTTATAATTTAACATTAGTCAGAACTGAAAGGAACAGGTTATACTGTATGCAGCAGGTTGACCTTTTCTCCTGTAAACCGTCTCTCTACTCTTGTTTGCAGGACTTTGGTCACCCGTGCACGGCCAACGATCCCAGCAGCTGCCTGACGCCCATCTCTCCTCAGCACTTTATCGACCTCTTCAGGTTCTGACCTCACGCTGTCTGTCGAGCGACGCCTCAGTTTACAAACACTGCGGTGCGATGGACGCGTGTGGAAAACTTTGATGTTGTTTACCTAAATGAAAAGGGCTTCAACTGAAAAGAAGTGTTTTTTATTTTTAACGTCTTTAAGTCATTTACGCACAAATGTTTCCATAAGTCGTGGGGGAAGTTTAAGTGTTGATTTTTGTAATTGTTTGTGAAAAAATCCATGGGTTTCTTGCACAAATGTTTGACTCCATGGTATAAGAACTCCTAACAGAGGGAACTGAAATACATAATGTAAATGCAGTATTTATATTATACAATGATTTATATGTAAAACGAGTTTCAGCATGTCTATGGTCAGTGATGGCATTGTGTTGTTTGTAATAGATTTTATAAGTCAACATTTACAGTGAGGCAGAAAGAAAATGTGTTATTGAAGGAATATTTGATAAAAATTAAAGTAAGTGCATGTGTGTTTTGGTCCTATGTACATTCAAAATGTCAAAACAATGTGAACCTTCTAAGGATGTTTTTTTTAAAGAATTATTAAAGAAAAAAAAGATTAATGAAAGGAAAACATTTTGTTAAGACTTTGTAATACTGCTTTTTTTGGTCTAATAATCTTTATGGTACGTACTATCATGGCATTTATGAAACATAAACTAGCTTTACAGTTATTAAAATTCTTAAACCTTTTTTCTATGTGTTTTATTCCTGCTTGTAAATTGAATATTTTGTGTTATTGGTTTGAAGTGGAGTATGTAAATATATTAAATAACAATGTTTGGTGAAAAGTTAATGCTTTGACACTGGGGTAAATTGTATAAAGTCATCTTAAAAAAAAAAAGTCAGTTGTTTTGTGTTGGAGCAAGTGATTTTGATCACGATTATCATTTAGGTGAATACAGTATACAATGGTATCAGCAGTGGTTAAGTGAAATTCGAGCCCAAACGATTAATCGGGCCGATTTTCCCACGTCATAGATTATTCATATATCTATTCAAAAGTAAAGATTTTCCTGCGCTTTTAAGACGCAGCCCTGATCCTCTCCAAGTACTTGGCCCCGCCTCCTCCCTCTCACCCACAGACCGGAAGTACAGCCCCGCCCGCATTCACACGCGCTGGCTGAGCAGGAAGTGAGAGGTAATTTTGTTCGTCATGAAGAAACCATCCTTTAAATAACAGTTTTGATATTGAATGATTTTAAAACGGTGAAGTTTTTGTGAACTTATGCTCTTTTTAGTGTTTGAAATCTTGCCTGGAGGCTTCATTTAATTTTTTTAATTATTGCAATTATATATGTATATATATATAGCTTATTTTTGTGAGTGTGTCTCTAAAACTGATAAAGGAAAACAGTAAATAATAAATATCAGTGAAGTGCAAATCAGGAAATTTGGATAAAAATCAAAGTGCAAAATAAACCAATGAACACAGAAACACATAAAGTATGAAAGGCAAGGAGTTGCTTTTTGCAGTGATTCATCTGTACCGTTATAAGCTTAGTTGTATGAGGCACTTAATCACTTAATGGGACAAATATCTATTACATTTGGTGTTTTCCACTATTTTGCTTGATCTCATTACTTGGGTTGCAGACTCCACAAAAAGAGTTTGATCTCAAAACATACACTGGTATGTATGTATGTATGGATTATTATTATTATTATTTTTAATAAAAGATGATCTATGGACATATATTATTAACATAATAGCAATTACCATAATTCTAAGTGATTAGTAAGTAGAATATGGGATAACATTCTCCTAGACTTCAAACAGGATGACAATAATTGATAGAATTGCAAAAATAAATCATTTCAAATGGCCAATAACAGCTACTTCTGTGTAAATCACTGTGCCTTATTTGCTGTAGTAAGAATAAAAATAAGTTACATTTTAAGGTGGTACAGACCTTATTAACAAATGAGAATTGAATATTCAACAGCAAAAAAGAAGAACAAACTACCAGTTCGATGTGATATTTAAAAAATAATCACATTTTATTTATTTCATATATGCACCATTGCTGTAATTACCTCCACAACGAAGTAGTATTTTCACCCGTGTTTGTCTGTCAGCGCGATAACATCAAAAACAGATTTTGACCTGATTTTACCCAAAGATACACCTTCAACCATGGGAGATTCCATTACATTTCAGAGGGGATTCAGATCAATATATCGATTCTTTTATCAGTTTCAAAAATCAAAAAATCCATATTTCTTATATGTGGTGAAATTCATATCTTCATTCATAATCAAGCTATTTTAATGAGATTTGATTCACTTATGTTGGGTTGGTTATTCAATTACTCTACCAAATTTATTCCAGATCGGATTAAGATTGTGTATTTCATTGCAATTTTTGAAAGTAATGGGTTTGCCCATTCCAACTGTATGGTTATTAATGGGGTTGGAAATTTCTTCCAAGCCTTTAAAGTGTGAATGATTGTGAAACCATGATCAGGATCACTGATCCAGATACCCATCAATATCTGGTGAAGAGGATATCTGGCCCTTGGCATAGGATTGCACTCTGTCATCCTCTTTTTAAGTGATTAAGTTAAAGAGTAACTAAACCCCAAACCCACTTTTTTCTGCTGAATATATATGTATTTTTCGTATTAAGTAGTGCTGTTGATTGATCCTAGTCGCACTCTTCACATTTTAGTAAAAGTTACATTACATTACATTTTGTGTATTTATTTAGTTGTAAAATATCAGTTACTGGCCTCTAAGGGTTGAATGCCGACTATTAGAAGTGAATTTTGCTTTTGGCTGAAACGGATTCTTTGGCTTACCCTGTCATCAACTTTTACTGTTGGCTCCGCCCATCCTACAAAAGCTGAGAGGAGGGAGGAGGGTTTCCTCCAATCACAGCCTTCAGTGAGCATTGATTGACAGCCTAAATGAGGACGTCCACTGTGTTCCGTGTGAAACAGCCACTGTAGCGGTGATGTTTTTGACTCTGTGCTCCTATAAAGAGCAGATTCTGCGCTAATCAGAGGGTTCATCAAGCTATGTGTGTATTTACAGACACATCTATGCTACGTGTGTATTCCCGTCTGTCTCTGCGTGTACGTCTTAGTGCTGTGTGCGTGATGTGGTGGGAGAGCAGGGCTGTAGAGCTACGTGAGCTTCACGTCATGATTGTGTGTGATTGTGCCTGTGGTTGTAGTGACACACCTCAGCTGTGAACTCATTGTGTGTGTGTGTGTGTGTGTGTGTACAGACACATCGTGTGCATTACCGTCTGTCTCTGCGCACAGCGTTGTGGGCTTCCTGAGTGGGTGTGTCTTACTGCTACAGCAGTAACGCCCATAATCAAGGCATTGTTTTTGAATTTCTCCCCTAGTGGCAGGTCAGCAGAAAGCAGGAGTTTAGTTACTCTTTAAGGCCTAAGACATTTTGTCTATCGTTGATTAGTTTCAGAGAAAAAGTTAGCATAAAAATCAGTCCCTCCAGGATTTCGCGGCCCATTTCTGTGATTATTGCGGCCTAAAATGCCTGATTTTGCGGAAGCTTTAAAAAAAAAAAAAAAAATGCGGCAAAAGTTACGGCATTTTGAGGCTTTAGTATTTTCAATAATTTTGTCTAAACTGGTCAATTTGCCAAAAAACCTGATCGCCTTGAATTACTTCATAACAATACAGAAAAGAGCTCACATTCACAATAATTTAACAAGACATGGATTATTTCCATCACATTTTAAAGGTTTCCAGTGCTGAGAATATTACAGACAACAGAGAATCAGTTTAAGTAAGAGTCTCATGTTTTCAGCAATTTGTAAATTTGTGCGTGGAGAGACCACCAGGGGGCGCAAGCACCAATGATATTGGCCACTGCTACCGTTTTAGACGCTACCTGTAATAAAGCTCTATCAAAGATCATATATAATAGTAGAGGTTTAATCAAGTTATTTTCTTTAAAAGTCCTTCTGGAACAGCAGGAGATCATTAAACGCTTGCATTCGTCATATTTTGCTTGAAAGAGTCAGTTTGGCTGTTGTGACACAGTCTGTAACCAGATTAAATGATCGCACCGGGGGACTTCTGGTGGCTGATGGCGACTGCTGGCTTCGGATGTTGATGTGGCTGATGGCGGACGGACTTCAGCCACGTTGTGCCGCTGAATCGACCGGAATCTTCAATCAGATTGGTTAAAATTGCGGAAATGTTGCGGTGATTGGACAGAATTGCAGGGCCGCACAGAATTTGCAGGGATTGGCTAAATTAATCGTGCTTATCGCATCATCACAAATTCCCGGAGAGTCTGAAAAATGTCCTCAGTCGGTCTGCATATTCCTCATTACTTGACTAGCATTAGCAATGACGCTCTCATCTTTGGCTGAATCAAACATCTAAAAATCAGGCGAAAGGACATCACAGTTAAATGACTAAAGCTTCAACATTTTCAGTGATTCAACCCAACAGTCACTAGCATCCCAGGCTAGCTCATAGCATTTAATGATAGAACATCTGTAAGGAATAGGGGTTCTATTTGAAGCCCTCCCACGTGTTTTCTGAAACAATCCCTCGGCTCATCCTGCTGATTCCGGCCAACTTGACTTTGGCTCGAGACGTCCACCTAACAGCAGCTGTTGAATCAGTGTCTGGCAGATTAGCGTAGCGGGAGGAGTCCTCCTCCTCCCCCCGCCCGCCCCAGGAGGGCACGTCCAATGGGAAGCTTAACGAGTTTGGTAAGGACACTGCCAAGTCCCGTCTCTGGCCGTTCTCCACTGGGGGGTCATCGGTCACAGTCTCAGATAAGCTCTCCAAGTGTGGCGGCTCCCAGCCTTCAATCTTCTCCAGTTTTTTAGCCGGTGAGATTTGCCTCATCGTCATGGTGACGCTATCCCAGAAACAGAGACCCTTCTCTGGCTTGTCCTTCTTCTCCTTCTCCTCGTCCTTCACTGTCTTGTGAGACCTTTAAAGAAACGTAAAGCACGAGTGAGGAGAGCCAACAAAAACCTATCTGAGAATTGTTTATCTTTGAACTTCTGAGTATGAAGAAGATAAAAGGTAGTTTTTAATTCTCAGAAAGTCAATTCCAATTACGTTTTTAATGACCAAAATCACAATTACTGAGCCTTTCCCACCCCCAGACCTAGAGTGGAATTGAATAAAGCTCAATAAACCTGTTTTCAATGAAAACCTCAATTCGGAATTACTATTTCCATGTAAACATGAAGCAGAACGCTCACATTCAGAATCATTTAATTCAGAATTAAAAAAACATCATGTAACCGTGACCAGTGGATGTGAGTAGAAGTGTAAAGAGACCAACAGGGTGGAGAACTGATGTAAATCAGACCTCCTAACACTTGACACGAGAACATTCCGCATACAGCGAAGCATAAAGGAATTCCCTGTTGTTTGTCACAGCAAAGGGATTAATTAGGCCTTTCCTCGACTTGCATACCGTGCTTCCTCAGGGGCCTGAGAGTTCATAATAGCTGGCAAATGAAGCTTGGACTCACATGTAAACAAAGACAAGTGGCTGGCAGGGTTTCATCATTGCCAAGTGAAGAGCGTAAATGTTTTTGTTACATACACTTTTAACGCTAATGGCCCCCGAACGCCTCCCATTAGCATGATATGAGCCAGATACGCTGCGAGTTTCACGTCATTGAAACAACCTAAAGTGTAAGTCTGTAACATGTGCTCATTCTTTGGAAAATGATATGGCCTTTAATACTGTAAATGGTTTTATACACTTGTGGTTCATGGCATTAGAGGCCACAAATTTGCAAAACAATTAAAAGTAAAATAAAATAAATGTACAGTAAATGAAACCAGCAAGGCTTCAATTTCTCATTATTAAAAGCTATGAACAATTATTTTTTTAGGTGTTTAGCTTGATGATTATTAATGCTTAGATCAGGGGTGTGGCCCACAGATTTTAAGCAGGAAAACTAACAATTTCAACATAAATGTCCCTTAGATTGTCCTTTGCAACACACACACACACACATATATATATATATATATATATATATATATATATATATATATGTATGTATGATACATAAAAGATGTAAGGCAACAACAATATCCAGGCAATAAGTGACAAATATCAGTCCCTGCAGGATTTTCTTTTAAAATTCATTGATTTTTGTGACCAATTTGTGTTTATTTGAGGAAATTGAGTTCTTTGAACAATTCGCGTTTTAAAATGACTGCAGTAATTTGAAAAAAAGCATGGGAAAATTGCGATCCAAAAAAATGTAAATTTGTGTATTTAGATACATATCTGAGATATCTATAACTGAATTATTCTGTAATTTAGACCAGTGATTCTCAACTAGTGGGTCGGGACCCAAAAGTGGGTCGCGGACCTGTACTGGGTGGGTCACGGACAGCTGGTAAATAATAAATCAATAGTTTCTTTTGATCAGCATGCTGTTAAATGCCTATCAATGTTGCACAGGAAAATATATAGATTTGTTTAAAAAAAGATTATACACGTGTGCTTTCAACAGCTGTTTTTGAAAAACTAAATTTGGTTGGTTGAATTCTTAAAAAAAAAAAAGTGGGTCGCGATTTAATGAGGGTCCCAGGGTGAGACCAGTTGAGAACCACTGATTTAGACAATATTTAGTTTTTTTCTGTTTTTTTAACCTTCTTCTGTGGGCCGAATTAGATGGTCTAAAGCAGAGGTTCTCAGCTGGTTTCACCCTGGGACCCACATTTTGCCATGGACATTATATCGCCAGCCACTTTTTTTTTTCTTCCAGAATTCAGCCAAATTTGGTTTTTCAAAAATGACAGAAAAGTTCCTTTCAAAATAAGATACAAGTCCAACATGAGAGACATTAAGGGTCCGCGACCCACCCAGTACAGGTCCGCGACCCACTTTTGGGTTCCGACCCACCAGTTGAGAACAAGTGGTCTAAAGGGCCGGATTTGGCCCCCGGGCCTTGACTTTGACACATGGCTTAGTGTCAGTACATAAGTAGAACAATGCACCCTACGGGGAAGCAGAGGTACTGCCTTCCTGCCTACTTAGTTCATTTTTATTTGCTATTTATTTTTACTAGACTAACAGGCTGTAAACAGACACAGCTTTATAATAACAACAATAATAATAATAATAACATATATCACAGAAATAAGATTAAATACAAATATTGTCAGCCAACTAATCTTTATTTATTTTTAAATTTTGCCTATCCTCCATTCTGGTTTGAGTCCATTCATTTGGTACATCTTTTCAGAAACTGTGGATTTACTGTGATTTTCAGATGTCAACCCTCTCTACAGTGTGAAAAAGGAACAAAATGATCCAGTAAGTGTTTGTTCTCTCGAGCAAAATGTGCTGTTATTGCCAGAGATAAAGATGGATCATCAGATTGTTTCAAGGTAATAGTAAAGCAACTGCACCTTTAATAAACACTCAACAGAAGTAAATAGAAAGCCATCTCTGTTCAAGTCTAAATACAACATAAACCAGACATGGGCAACTGGCGGCCTGGGGGCCACATGGACTCATTTTGTACGGCCCCCAAAGTAAACGCACAATATGACTTAAAACATTCCCAAAATGACAACAAAAATACATGGCTGATCGTACCCTTTACGATCAGCCAGTTTCTCTCCGGTCAACAAGAAGTGCTCGTCATCTTTAGAGGACATCTTCTTCTCCCTTCTGTCTTTCTTGGACATGATCTTCTTCACCTTGGGCTCCTGGAAAATAAAAAAGGACAGCAGACACATTAACAGTGTCTCTCCTCTCTCTCAAGGTCATTTACAGAATCAGATGACTGTTTATAGATCATTTAGTATAACCAGATTAGCTATGAAACAAAAAGAAAATACTTTCCAACACGTGTCAGTATCAGTAATCAAGATAGTTTTGAAAGTTAAGAAGTCGCAAGACAAATGTCATTGTTTGAAGGTCTAAAAAGGAATGTGTTTGGTGATGGAAAAGGGAGCGATAGGAATTGGATGATCATTTATTGTGAATATTTCATCCTTTGTATCCCTGATAATCAGGATAAACTGGTATGGTAGATGACAGGAAGATTTCTTAGCTGAAAATTCCGCTAGCTGCAAAAATACGAGAATCTGGTACTAGGGATGTAACGATTCACTGAACTCCCGATACGATTCACGATACTGGGTTCACGATATGATTCTGTCACGATTTATTTTACAAAATGGGACTGCAGACAAATTATGACTGAAAAATATTTCTTTATTTTTTTGGAGAAAAAAAACTAGAAAATACTGTACTATTTTTCTTTTATATTTAATTGTCAAGCAAATCCCTTGATAAACTATTCAAAACAATGCAATTAAAAATAAATCTTGAATGAAATAAATAAAGGAATAATACAAATGAAGAAGAAGCCTATTAATTTAAATTCTGGTTCTATAGTAAACAATGCAAAACTACATAACAGTTCCTTTTCTTTTTAAAAGTGCAACTGAAAATGTATTTTGTGCCTTAACAATTGGACTTGGAAAAAAAAAAACAGTCTGCACTGTATTTACGTCACATATTTGTTTTGACCAGCAGAAGGCGCTGGTAACCCAGTGGACGGTTGGGATGCAGATATTCTTGCAGTGAAGAAGAGATGCTATGCTAGCAGACAGAGCTAATAGAAAAATGTGACTTTTACAGATATTCACGTATATTACAGATATTCTTTTGGTGCTAAAGGGGTAAGGAATCATTTATGAACATGTTTAAGAGTAGAAGACGGCCAGAAAGAAAGTAGTAGCAGATTCCTACCTTTTAGACGAGAAGGATGCTGCTGTTTAAAAAAAGTACTGCGATTCAATTTTCAGAGCATCAATGTGAACCGAGATACCTATGAATTGATTTTTAACTGCTTTATGATTAATCGTTACATCCCTATCTGGTACATAGTATAAAGGAACCTGGCTGGATATTTCAATGAAATTCCAAAGCATCCTTGAAAACTGAGGAATTCTGTTCAACACAGCCCAGTGAACTGTTTACTATAGACGGTCCCAAAATAATCCACGGAGAGAAAAGAGAAGTTTCTCTTGATATTGTGTCTGTGGAGGGAGAAACAGTTGAGTTGTGGTTTGAACTAAAACCTTGAGACGTTTTGCCTTGGCTGTAGCGTTTGCCACATTCCACAGGGAGAATCCACTCCCTCTGAACCTCCTCATGTTCTCTATCTCATCAGAATTCCTCCCTGCCCTCGAACATTTGCTTTGAGCACCGATACGACCTTTCCCCCGACCAAAGTTTTGGCTTTTTTTTCTCTCTAATAGAAAACTCCCAATGTCATATAACAGTCACTTGCACCACAATCTATGACTGCTTTTACAAATCCATTTGCTTTAAATCAAACTGGGAGTAACCCATTTTGCGGGGGAAGCCCTGGGTTACAACACTTATAAATTGGAGGGGTCACAAGGGGGTTATGTGGACATTGTGCAATGTAATGCAAAGAAAGGGCAAAATACAAATTAGGAATAAACAAGTTTACTAAGCCCATATTAAGGTAATTCAACTTAAAGATGTGTTACTTTTCTTCATACGAGTCATTTGAATGAAAATAAACCCTTAAATGATAACATTCAAATGATTTAAATCCACAAATACAAGTCTGAAGAAGTTATTTAGGTTATTTTTTAGGATAATCCCTAAGATATCTACAAGTACACGCAAACCATTAATTTGTCTCTGCAATTATATATATTATACATAAAAAGTTTGTGAACCATTGACTAGGGATGTCCCGATACAACTTTTTCACTTCCGATACAATACCGATATTGCAGCCTTGAGTATTGGCCCATACCGATATATCAACACGAATCATACATACTTTTATTACTTACTTTGTCATGTGGAATGTTAGAAAAGGCTTGATTAAGTGATGTTACTCAAACAGAGAACAATAGTCAACAATTCAAGTTCACTTCAGTTATTTTTTACTGTCAGTATATGGTGGGAACAAGTGTGGGCGGGGACAAAAACAACAAAAACTTATCGGAGCGCTTATATCGGAGATTTTAGATGCTGTCCGATAAAATCCAATATTCGTTTTCTATCTGATATCGGACCGATATCCGATATCAATATCGGATCGGGACACCCCTACCACTGACCAAACCTAATCTGCATTTTTTCAAGCCCCTGCCTCTACTTTGACCTTAATGACGTCTCCAACCACCCCCTCCCCATCCTCTGTGCACAGTCACTGTAAACTAGTTCCAAGTCTGCAGGACCAGAAACCAGAGTGGGCAAAATAGATGAAATCTTTCATTTGTGTGTGTGTAACTAAATACTAACCGTGTACGTGCATACATATACAGAGACTTGCCTATTCACTGTTCTCCTCAGCATTAACCTTCAGGCCTCTGGATCCAAAGCAGCTCAATGACCAGTAATCTCTACCCGGCCAAAAAGGTAAACCGGGGGGGGGTGGATTCATGCTTGAATGAACAATGGAGCTCTTATTGGCCTGACATTTTCCATTCATTCCTTCAAGATGGGAATTGAAAACAACAAATATATTCCAATCAGAATTTCAGAACAAAAGTCCAATTATACGCCAAATAATTAGTTTGATTTACTATAGTATTATGTGTATGTTTCTGCGTTTGGGGGCATGTTGGTCTGAAATGAGGCTAGGTCACACACACTGAGGTACACATTGCTATTGTTACATAATATAAGCCATTTTAGGCAGCACGAGTACTGGATTAGTACAGTTTAAAACTGGACAAGGAATGAGAACACTCGGCCGTGCTTTGCTCCACGTCGCACCATTAGTACAACAAAGTCGATGGTTTGTAAAATATTTAGATTTATGTCCTAATTCCTGCACTGGGTCATCTATTCAAATGTTTTTTTTTTTTTTTTTAAATAAGTTTCCATGTGCCTTTACAATCTTTAAATGCAGCCAACATTAAATCATGTATTATAAACTAATATAGAACTTTTGTTATTAAGTAAAAATAATTACTTATCACAACCCATCTAAAACTTTTGGATTAATTTTATAGAAAAGTAAATTGTATTATATTTATAAATGTATTTTTTAAATTATTTGATTAAGTTAGAATGAAAAGACAAGTGTAATATTTTATATATATATATATATATATAATTTATTCATTGTCGTCCATCATTTTTATACCAACATTTCTTTTCTGCAGCTGAGCATTTAAGAATTATGGTACAACATATACCACATGGTATAAAGACTATACCAGAGTTCCAATATCAATTCATTTAATTCAAAAATGTCAATCACAAGACTTTAATTCTGTAAACCACTGTGCAATGTTGACTACTGAAAATTGATATGTAAAAATGCTTTTTTAAGAATTCTTGGTTGAAATTAGACATAAGAGAGGAATAAATGGGACTTTCCCCTTCTTTTTTTGTTGCTGTCTTTGTTGTGTGTCCTAATATGAGCATAAAACCACTGCCTTTCACAGTGTCTTAGCCGTCTGCGGCTATTTTCAGCCTTGTTTTTCTTCCATAGTGATTGTTCCAGTCCAAAAGAATGCTGCGTTTCCTTCCCCTCTCCAGCTCAACAACCCCAGTCCTCACAAACAGAGCAGGTCATGAAACAACGTCCTGTGAACCAAGGATCGTATATACAGTAGCTATACATGAAGAGAGCAAACAGCCAACACGTCGCCTGTGTAAGGTTTGAAGAAACTTTTAGTATTTTTTTTCAATCTGAAAGTTTTGGTTTGATCTTAAAATTTAACAAGAACCCTAAGAGAACGCAAACGTCTACCAAACGCCAAGTATCCTCTTTGCCAGATATTACCAGGATAGTTAATGGAGCAATGATTCTAATCATGGTTTAGTGATCATTCATATTTTAAAGGGTTGTAAGAAAATTCTATTCTCATCAATAACCAAATTTATATGCAGGTAACCCCTATTTTATTGGACAATTGCAATAAAATGCACAATCTAGATCTGATCCAAATTAAATAAGGTGGGAAAATTGAGGCACTAACCCAGTGTTTTTCAACCTTGGGATCGTGACCCCATGTGGGGTCACCAGGTATTAAAATGGGGCTGCCTAAAATGTCTAGTAATTAGTAAAAAAATTACTGATTAAAATTAAGTTTTGATTTCCTTTTAATTATTGTTATTATTATTTCATTATTCTTTACCACACAATATCAAACAAAAATAGTCTGAATTTTCTCTTTCTCAAATATAAATTTAGTTAAAATTAAAAAAAAACTCAGTGTTTTTCAACCTTGGGATCGTGACCCCATGTGGGGTCGCCAGGAATTAAAATGGGGTCACCTAAAATGTCTAGTAATTGGTAAAAAAAAATTACTAATTAAACCTATGTTTTTTATTTATTTTTTTAAATTATTGTTAGTTATTATTATTTAATTATTCTTAACCACACAATTTCAAACAAAAATATTGTAAACTTTCACTTTCTCAAATTTAAATCTAGTTCAATTAAAAACCAGTGTAATAATATAGAGAATAAATGTTTCTGGGGTCACCAGAAATTTGCGATATAAAAATGGGGTCATGACCCAAAAAAGGTTGGGAACCACTGACCTAACCTGTCATAACTGAGGTAAATTTCATAAAGATCAGCCACTTATGACCCGAGATATGAACTTTTGAAATTTTGCCAATAAAGAGAGAGATTTTTCAAACTGATCCAGAATCAGTATATTGATCTGGATCCCTTTGAAAGAATGGAATGGAATCTTCCATAGTGTAAGGTCTATATTTGGTAAAAAGTTTGTAAAACTGTGAAGTGCTTATGACGTAATCATGCTAACGAACAAACTCTCTCTAACAAAGTTTGTCTGACAGTGCGTTAGTACTTTAAAAAAAAAAGTCTTTAAAAATACAAATTTTTCCATTTTTGCTGTTAAATGTTTGTGAGGAAAGCTAAAAAATAAGTTTGATGCTTCTTATCAGGACTTTTGCACAATTATTATTAGAAATGTTCTCATTAAGAGGTGGTTTATTAAAGCAGAAAGGGAACAAATAAATATCGTTCGGCATAAATGTGATCCACTGTCATTTATGGTAAGACTGCTTTATAGACTGATGCAGTATTAAAGCTTTGACGTCTCATTGGATAGCTTGAGTTTCCTGTGGCCTAAACTGGTTCCTAGAAAGTCCGTTGCACAGAATGACCAGCAGTAAACAAAACCCATCAAACCGTAACATAAACATAAGCAGAAGAGAGAGAGAGAGCGCTACAGTATGTTATTACAAATGAATCCAGTGGCACCGAAAGTACTCTGACAGGTAGAAAAGACGTCATTCCACAGATGCAGGATGTTATCTTGGGAAAACAACAAGAACATGCACATATGCACCATGACAACACAGCAGACCGCCTTCATGTGATAAGGATAAAGCTTGTGTGTTTACAGATAAACAAGCTCAGCCTCTGCAGGCCCTTTGACCCTCCCAAAGCGCTTCATCTTCATAAGACGCTGTCTGACACAGCAGGAATCTGTGTTTGGTTTTGAGCCGCTGGTATTGTTTGGAATATTTCAAAAAGTACACAAACTGACAACAAAGACAGACACAACAACACATGACAGAATGGCTCCAAAGACACACAAACTGTTCACAAAATGACAGAAAACAACAACAAAAACACACAAATCAACAACATAAATGCAGAAAATGACAAAAAAAAAAAACCACACAATGACTCCAAAAAATGTACAAGTTGACAGCAAAATGCACAAAAGTACACAAACATTTTTCAGAACATACACAAAAACCTTACACAAAAAATACACAAAAAATTTAAAAAAATACACAAAAATTAAAAAAAATACACAAAAATTAAAAAAAAACCCACAAAATGACAACAAAGACAGATACAACAACCACTTAAACAAACAAAATGACTACAAAAACACAAAAAAAAACAACAACACACAAACTGTTCACAAAATTATACAAAATGACAGAAAAACACAAAAAACTACAAAAATACAGAAAAAAAAACACAAATCAACACAATAAATGCATAAAATGACAGAAAAATACACAAAATTCCAACAAGAACACAAATAATAAAAACACACATGATGAATCCAAAAACACAAAATGACTACAAAGTGACGAAACAACAAAACCACAAAGACAAAACCCTTTATTCCCCCTGTATTAATGCTCAGATCAATCATTAATCTAAATGCTGACATACAGTACATGTTGATAATGTGGCCCTTGGATCAGATATAATTACATTTTTGTGCCCCCCGCTGTGATAGTTACTAATCTCTGGACTAATGTCAAAGGTTTGAGCCTCAGACGTAAAACTGTGTGTGTGTGTGTGCGGCTGTGAAGTGTTTACCTTGGATACTGCAGTGACCGCTTCCTCGTCCTCTCCTTCTATGTCTTTGCCCTGAGAAAAACACAGACGTGTAGTGAGAAGTGTGCTTTGTGATTTCCTGTTAAAGAATAGGCACCGATGCAGGGATTTATGGCTGAATGAAGGGCTGAGGCCATGTTTAACAAACAGACAGGAAAAACACACTCGTGACCTTTTGACTCACCAGTGTGCGACTCATTTTCTGGCAACATATTTAGCTCTCATTGTGTTTCAGTCTTCAAGATATGAGTGGTGGCTAATTTATCGCTGGGGTTGCCATGTTGTAAACCAGTGGTTCCCAAACTCCCCCCTTTCGCTAGCATTTGAATCTAAGTACCCCCTTTGTCCGACTAACACATTTTGGTCAGAATTCTGTTAAAAAACCACTATAAAGCATAATGATGGAATGAATGAGTGATGACACACATTTTAAAGAACCATGGGACCATGTGACCCTTGTATTTTCGGTTCATGATCTAATCAAGATCATGTTTATCATCATTTTGTGTGTTTCCTTTGTCATTTTGTGTGTTTTTGGTGTTATTTTGTGTGTTTTTGTTGTTGTTTATCAGTTATTTTTGTTATTCAGTAGATATTTCTCTGTATTTTGTGTGTTTTTGTTCTTGTTTTTGTGTGTTGTTGGTATTATTGATCCTCTCTCAATGTGTGTGTTTTTGGTGTCGTGTGGTTGTTTCTTATGTTGTTTTGTACGTTTCTCTGTTATTTTTGTGTATTTTGTAAGTAATCCTAGTATTTTTCTCATTTAGTGTGTCTTTGTTGTATTTTTCTCTCTTACTGTGTGTGTGTGTGTGTGTGTTTGGTGTCATTTTGTTTTTTGTTGTTTGTTATTTTGATTATTCAATACATTTTTCTCTTATTTTGTGTGTTTTTGTTGTCGTTTTGTGAGTTACTGGTTAGTTTTGAGTATGATTATCATTTTTAAACAAAATTAAACATTATAAAACCCCAGATTTCTAATGTTTTCATTTGTAAATTTCTACACTCTCTCAAGTACCCCCTGTATTGCCGTTGCGTACTCGTACCCCCATTTGAGAAACCCTGTTGTAGACAACTTTGGACGCCTTTTAATTTGAAACCTTTGAAACTATTGGACTTCCTCTGACTGAACGTCGACATTCAGTCAGTGACTCACACAGTGAATCTTGTCAGTATCATATCATCACAAAATAAGAGTTTCATTTATTTCCTCCACCACCATTTATTCTTTAAACCATTACGTCACCTAAAGCCTCTATTTTAAATGTGTAGCTTCCATCCAAACAAGCTAATTATTCTTCAATCACTCCCCTCAGCATTTACGTCAGCCGTTTCCGTCTGCTAGCTGTTAAATGACCAGCGCTGAGTCATGATGTTGCATTTCAATCACCTTTATCTGCAATCTGACCTCCTGCTGCTGATGCTTTGATGTTTTTCGTTCCACACGTACTGCAAAACGTCGTCTCACTAACGCGTCTCTTCTTCAACACAAATATCTAAACCAATCACAGACATTTTTGAGAACGTCTCATTTCTAAATAATTTTGAAAGATGAAATGTCAAAGTTCTATTAGATGAGAATGAGAATGGGATGAACCAGGAAGCAGATGAACACAGAGAACTTACTACTGGGTAACATGCTACAGGTCACACAGGCTCATCAAACTGGGACACGTGGAAAATGTAATAATACAGTAGTTACTGTGACTAATGGCCACATCTGTAGTGACCTAATGTATGTTACTATTAGGGCTGCAATGATTCATTGATTTCCTTCTTCCTTCCTTTTTTTAATGTTTATATTGTATTATAAATGTTTTTTTCAGTGTCATTACCTCCGCCAAGAGCGAAGCGCAGAAGCGGAGCGAAGCAAAGAGCGGTAAGTTTATGTTTTACCCTCCGTTTATCTGTCAGTCTGTCAGTTAGCAAGATAACTTGAAAAATTATGAACGGATTTGAATGAAAATTTTCTGGAAAATTGATAAAAGGGACAATGAACAGGTTTTGGTGATGTTCTGGCTACCAAAAGAAAATATATAGATACAGTATATATATCTCATTCAGGTAGTCGTGGTAACACAGCTCAATGTTGACAGGTAGTCATGGTAATCCTAAATTTACCATGTTAACGTGACCGGAGCGCGTTGGCTTAGCTTGAGCTGCTTGGTGAAGGTCTGCGCTCTATGAGTGCTTTTCTAGTTCATATTTTTATTTATTCATTCTTTTATTTATTTATTTATTTATTTATTTATTTATTCATTCATTCTTTTATTTATTTCATTTCATTTTCTTTATAACCACATTGAGTGGATCTTTTCATGATAAAATTGCATGTTTTTTGCATAATGATTATATAAATTGTTTATCACAATTACCAGTTCATTGGTGTTGAATAAATATATGAGAATATAGATTTATGTGAAGAAGAAACACAGGTTTACACAGAAGGAAGTATAAATTCGATATATATTACTGGTGTTTTTCTATTTTTATTCTCTTATACTTATTTATACTGTATTTCTTCATTAGGGGTCTAACAGGGAACTTGGGGATGTTATTTCATTATGTATATGTTCATGCACATAATGACAATTAAAAAAACCTTGAATCCTTATTCTCTATTTCTGATCTTTGTTACATTCAATAAGATGGTTTTAAATCTCAAACTATTTCATATGTACAGCTCTCATCGAGGATTTTTTATTCCACTTAAAGCCATCAGATCTAAAGAACCTAAAATATTCCCGGGTGAAAATACTGAACAAGAATTCTTGTAAATCTGGTGATCAAACGATGAAGAACCTTCAACATGGAACCTCACCGTGGGAGAAGCGGTGGTCCGTGTCAGACCACCTGAAATGATCAAAGCCTCGCTCTCACACACACTGATTATTGACTGCGACAGTGTTAAAAGGAGTTCTTATTTCACACCTCAGGGGACTCATTCCTTTCTGCCTCCCTTTGTGTTTAAATTTCTACACAGAGTTTGACCTGGTTTGTTTAACCTCTAGATACGTTACCCTACACTCACCAAACACACTAAATATGTCACCATGTACCACAGTGTGTACGCGCTCTATCTCACTAGAAACATTTAGATAGTGAGAACTTTTGATTGATTCATAAAAGAAAAAAAGAGGTTGAAGCTGCTCGGTATGCTCATATACTGTAGATAAAGAAGCTGTGTTTGAAATAGGATGCATACTCCGCACTATACACTACAAACTCAGTGAGTACATACTGTCTACTACAGTGGTTCTCAAACCTTTTTTGGCTCAAGTACCCCTGTTCTCTTTATTCTGTACCCCACTTTTGTCTGATTACAACTTTTTGCTTAGAAAACTATTTAAAGGTCCCATATTATGCTATTTTTCAACCATCTCCATTAGTTCTAAGAACCCCAAAAACACAGTATTTGAGGTTTATTTTCCTAAACTCGCCTGTTTTCCAGAGTTTTAGCCTCTGAAAAGTCACTTTCTGAGCAACTCTACACAAACAGGCTGATTTGCGACCTACTTATGCATATTCATGAGTGGGCGTGTGTATAGACGGGACACTGACTTCCTCCTCCCCGCACGGTGACGTAGGGCCAGAGGACGGCCCGCCCTCCTCCCACCCACTCCGTAGCCGAGCTCATGCTGCTTTATAAACACGAGACAGAGTGTGGGGGCGGGGCATACATAGACTGTAGAAAATACATACGTAGCACTCTGCGAAGGACGCTGAAATGCTCACCGTCGTGGGCGTGTCTGTTTACATGCAGAGAGCTTCCTGGAGGCGCGGCTTCTCCAGCTCAGTGCCGCGTCAAATTCGTCATCAAAGTGGGAACGCATCATTAAATTGTAGTGAGGTGTTTGGGCTCATCCTGTAGTAAGAAAGGAGTAAATCACCCTCTAACTAACGATTGAGGGAATCATTGAAAAAAACCACTTTGGGCATGTGTATGAAGCCCTAATAGCACTTTATGATGTTTAAAGCACAGAAAAGTTCATTTAGCGTAACATGGGTCTTTAAGTGGTCCTTGGTCTGAAAAAGTTTGAGAAAACACTGGTCTAATGATAATGTGTGTTGCTGTTTATTTGATCCTACTTCACAAAGAGAAAAGGATGCACACACACACACACATACACTACACACAAACCAAAGCTTTACAGGTGGAGTAACACAAACCGTGTGGTGAGGGTATAAGCACAGAGCTCACATGCTGCCCTGAGCGTCAAAGATATTGACTTCAGATCCTGCATTTTATCTTCCTCTCCTTTATATCTCCTTCTTTACCTCTTTGTCTGTGAATGCATTATCTATTTGCACCCCAGGATATCTGCTAGTCTCACGTGTACAGTTTGTACACACAGCTTTATTCTAACAAACAGAAATCACACAAAAGTGCAACATTGTGTCTGGTAACAACTCGAGGGGCAAAGTAGCCTAGTTTTGATAAAGTCCCAGAAGATGATAAAACGTAGATTAGAGACAAAGTGTGTTCTGCAGGGTCACTAGTGCGGTTTGTGAACCACAGACTGCCTGTCGGAGCTCACCCTAGGGCAGGGTTTAAGTAAGAAACAGGATCCTTAACTGCACACTAGCAACACTGGAGCCACATTATGTGGTTTTGGGCAATTTGGTTGTTTTTTCCCCTCCAAAGAGAAACGTTGCAGCTGAATCTCAGCAATCTGACAGTGTATTTAAAACATCAAGTTTACAATCAATTTTCAAGGCCCGAGGAATGAAAGCGGTGCAAAGACCCTATTGTTTCTGTACAGACACTTCACTTGGATCACTGAGGCCCTTTCTGGAGATGTAATGTCATGAACTTTGGCAGGAGGGTACAGGTTGGTAAAATAATCAACGTCTAGTTTTTTGATTCAATTTCAGGACTCGTTAGCGCCACCTAGCGTTTGTAACTTTTCACCAGTTTAAACTAGCTTGATGGCATTCATTAAGTGTATGCACTGGACCGTGACTAGCAAAAATGTAATTTGCAAGTACAACCTTAATCCAACAGGAAGTCTGCATGTTTGATTTTAGCGGGTCAAATTTGGCACTTTTTCCTCAATTTTCGGCCAAACCGCACCATCTTTAAGAGCAAACTCCTCCTCGAGTTTTCATAATATGGATTCTTCTTCTTCTTCTGACACTTTACTTGGATCTTTGAGGCCCTTTCCGGGGGTGCAATTTCATGAAATTTGACAGGAGGGCATAGGTTGGTAAAAAAAATAAATAAATAAATTACGAATACTTTTTTGATGCAATTTTGGGACTTGTTAGTGCCACCTAGTGTTTGTAACTTTCCACTGGTTTGAACTAGCTTGATGGCATTCGATAGGTACAGTATATGCATTGCACCGTGACTAGCAAAAGTGTGATTTGGACCTATAACCTAAATCCAACAGGAAGTCAGCAATTTTGAATTTAGACGGCCAAATTTGGCACTTTTTCAACATTTTAAGACCAACCACACTGTCTGTAAAAGCGAACTCCTCCTGAGGGTTTATAATTTTTATTTGTCATGGATGGTGAAACCGGACAAGAACCCAAAAGAAAGTAAAGAAAAGATATACAGAAAGTTAACGCCACAAATAAGTATTGCACGGAAATGTATAAAATATAAAAACAGTCTTAGAGGGCAATAACAGAATACAACAATACAGTAATAGAGGCTAAATATAAATAGGAAAATAATATAAAAAGTTTAAATAATATAGCTATATACTGTATTCTTATCCTATAAGAATATAAAGACACATACATATTTACAGACGGTGCAAGGAGATGTTAGAGAGTTTTGTTCTACAATCGGACAACAATATGGATGAAATTTGTAGACTTCATTGTATTTTTTATTGTTCATATTAAAACTGGTGTTTAATGGAGTAAATTAGTTTTATTCCACAGATGAAAATAGATGAATAGATGGATGATGGATGGATGGATGATGGATGAATGATGGATGGATGGATACTGCTAATGGCACATTCTCGCTCTGCATGTGTTTAATCAGAAATAAGGTGAAGGAGAATCCTCTCATCCTGACTCTATCCTGTATCAGTGCAGGCTTAGTGCTGCCTCTTCCCTCCTCACAGTGTTCACAACAGTTCTACACGCAGCCTGTGACCCCTGTTCATGCTTTACTACCATGGGTGACTCCAGGAGATCTGTTGTAAACGTTCCCAGGAATCCTGACAAGAAACTGAACATAGTTTGACTTTAAATCAGAGGACCACCGAGGCCCCTGAGCAGCTTTGGCCCAACAGGGCATGTGTGTTTAATCCCAGGATGGGAGTAAAGATTGGGAACAAATCCAACCCCAAGGGTCAGAGATTTTGATGTTATCACAGCGGTAGAAGACAAACATTGTTGGTTTTAACTAAATCTATTGTAAAATAACACTGTTTGTAATGTAGCCTGTTGGATCAGAGATGGGCAACTTCTATCAGAGCGGGGGCCACAAAAATATGATTGTTCACATTATCAATATTCATGTTAGTTTTCAGAATAAAGACCAATCTGAGCTTTAATACAGGATAAAACAAAGGGGTTTGGCTTTGTAGTCCTTCTGTGTGAGTTTTCTTGGAGTTTTTTTTAGTTATTTTGTCTATTTTCTTGTCAATATGGCACATTTTTGTTGCCTTTTTGTGTGTTTTTCGAGTCATCATGTGTGTTTTTGTTATTTTTTTATGTTATTGTTGTCATTTTGTGTATTTTTCTTGTCATTTTTGGGAAATTCAGTTGGCATTCTATGTATTTGTTAAGTTTTTTTTGTATGTGTTGTTGTTTTTGTAGTCATTTTGTGTTTAAGTGGTTGTTTAGTGTGTCTATCTTATCATTTTGTGTAGTTTTGTTGACATTTTGTGCATTTTCTGTGTTTCTTGAGTTTTGCCAGTTGCCTATGTTGCACAGGTTGGGCCAATTGGTAAAAAAAAAAAAAAATGGGGAAAGTCCAATTAAAGCCTTTTAAGTTTTACTGCTGACAAAAAAAACAAGAACAAATCTACACAAATGGATGTTCATGTCATTTTGCTATTTCTTCTGCAGGAATGTTGGATCTTTGTGGGTCTCCTCCCACGTGCTCACCCCCCTCCTCCCAACAGCCTGACAGAAACCAGCTGCTTAAAAGTGCTGATACAGGACCTCAAACACAAAACTCACTAAAAAAACATACACACAACTTTAAAATACTCTAAAACCATACTTAAAAAAATAAATAAATAAAATAAAAATACAAAAATCTTACAATTCTTATGTTTCATGTCTCACAGTCTTCAACAATTTTGGATCAACTGCTCATCAACTCATGCAGTATTTATCTCTATAAAATAAAGAGCAATAGCAATAAAAAGTAATAATGTGGCATTATTGCCATAAAACACCAAAAATATAACGTCAAAAACTTTAAGTTGAGGTCAAATACTTTATTATTTGACAGATAAAGTCATGATTGTACAGTTTTTTTTGTGTCTCTATGTTTTATGGATGTAATTAAAGTTTTTTCAAAGCTTAAATAAGTCAAGTAACTTTGGTTTTAACCCTTAATGCAGCATTTCAGTAACACTTTCTCTACTATACTGTCCAGCTGAACCTGTACAACGTGCACTTTACAAAATGTGAACTTAATCTGTATCACACACACAGATTTCATCACTGATCATCATCATCATTCACCCTGACGTTAGTGTTTATTTACCTTGTAGGAGTGATGAAAGTGCCAGGACATGTCGTCCTCCTCTGACGCATAATCCACCAACACTTTACTCTTAGTTTTCTTGAACATGGCTCCACGAATCTCACACTAAATCCTTTTTACTTTTTATTCCTATTAGAAAAATAAAATAAAAAAAAATCTATTTTTGAGATTGAAAATGTATATTTAGAGTTGTTTTCTGATGAAAGCGCGTTGGACTCTGTGAGTTCCTCTCAACAGTCCAGTCCTAAAAGGCTTCTGTGGAATAAAAAGCTCATTCATTGAGCTCCAGCCGCTGGATGACGCTCAGACTTGTTTCCTCTGCGTTTTGACGCGCGTCTTGTTGCGCGTTTACGCACCTGGACGCTGCTCAGGCTCCGCCCCCTGCCCCCTCCCCCCCTCCTCATCTTAAGTTACCATGTCAAAGAAACACCACGCTTTGCATTAATGTCAGATAATGTTCGTTTTTTATATGTATATAAATCAGGCGTGGATGACTTAAAATGCTGTCATTTGATTGGTTTAGAAAGGTTAGCATTAAAGCCCAAGTGAAGGAAACCAATTTAATTCATTTTAGTTACATCAGTTCCCCTTTGTGTAATTACTGTATTTGTTGCTATTGCTCATTATTTAAATAAATAATGATAAAAAAAACATTGGCTATTTTTTTTTTTTTTTTTTGTAAAACTCTTTATATAATTATAGGTGCTGCGCAGCAATGATCGGGGCCAGGCAATTTGAGCCAAAACAAGACGTCAGTCGTTAGCGTGTAAAAGCACATTTCATATGTCTGTCAAAAATTCCGAAAATACACATATTTATGGGACGCCGATTGTAAAGTTGCGCATGCTAAAATAAACCACAACGTTTCGCAACATCAAGCAAAAAAAAAAAAAAAACAGGTTTAAAAAAAGATTTTTTTTATTTTATTGAAAAAAATCCAAAGAGAAAAAAATTCTAAATTAGCTTTTAATTTGGTACTTCGAGTGAATTTGCCTATAAGCTAAATATTTGGTTTTATTTTTAGATTTGATATTTAACATTTAGATTTAGATTTAATATTTCTTTTTAAATGTAATGTTTAGATTTAGATTTAACTTTGACATTATATTTTTGCGAGAAATGTGAATATCACAATCAATGCTGTAAATCTGGTCAAAAGTAACACATAAGAAAATTCACATACGTTTTTTTAAAAATGTGATTTGTTGCTAAATGTTGCAAAAAGTTGCTGTTTATTTTACTATGTGTGACTTTACAATCAGTGCTCCATACATGTTGCATCTAGACAGCATAGTGTTTGATTTATTGGTTCCATAAGTGAAAAAATGATCTTTTAAAAAGGCAATTTTTGCTTTTATTCTAACTGTTTGCATTAGAGTGAAATTCAAAATTCAGTATAAATTCTGATTTTCCAACATCATCTAAAATGACTCCAAAATGTTATCATTTACAAAAAAAAAAAAAAAAAAAAAAACGAATTTGAAAATGCATTTAGCATGACTTTACAAGTATCTCTTTTTACAGTCAAACATTGTGAGGCACTGTAGGTTACAGTTTTTCATAGATCAAAAGTCTATGTTGATGGCTTGTGACGTAGGGCAGTCTGATGATGGGCTGTAGCTCGTTTGGTGTCAATTGAGCAAAAGTTGTTGGAGAGTTTTTATGTTTCACAGATTTTTGCAACACAGATTCATAAACTTCATCAGTTGCAATAAGTTCATTAAAAGAATCAAAGTTTCTACATTTTTTAGGGCTACATTTTGGTGAAAGTTTCAAATATGCAGCACATATAGTTGATTTGTTGTGAATTTTAAAGGCTTCCTGTAGCGCCACCTTTAGGACGAGCTGAGGCAATCTGGCATGGGACAAAGGTGCTGGAAAAACAAATGTTCTCAGTTAAAATAAGTGTTTTTTCCCATTAAAAACCACACTATGATTATTACATAATAAATAAATGGATGCTATTTTTATTTATTTATTTTCATTTCAAGTACACGGCGCCACGATGAGTCACATAATAACAATCATCACTAATAACAAGTAGAAACACGTCAGACATTTATTCCTATGGCTTTTTACCAAAATAAAACTCCAATTACTCAGTTTTTATATTGCTAATTAAAATAACGATATGACATTTATATTCAATATACAATGTCCCAGAAAGGAACATAACATAACAAGCCCACCTGCTCTTTATTACTAATTTGTACTTCTTCTTAAAGTGCTCTAAATTATTGCATCCTTTTAACTCCCTCAACTGCGCCTTTTTTTTTTTCAACATATTTTTCTTGTTTTCTACATTATTCTAAATAATATACCAAGACCTTGTGTGTCATGTGACATATGAAACTATTTTTTCGGTGCTCCCTGCATGCAAAATTACCATTAAGATTTGTCTTTTTATTATAATAAGTACAGTTTTCAAATGACCTAAATGTTAATTTATCCAAAACACACAGAAAAAAAGTGTAATTTGTGTGTGGATAAGTGAATATAAAGCTTTTTTCCTCAGAGGAATGACACTTTTCAGCATTACAAATGATTATTTAGCTTTAATCATTTTTTCCAACCAAGATAAATCACACCAAAACACAACTTAAGGGTTTTGTCACATTTCCACTATTTTATTATAAGTATAAAGTTGATTTTTACTCCTGGTGGCTTCCACATACATGGTTACTAAATATATATGTCGATAAGTGAAATATTTTGTTAAATGTTGTTAGTGTTTAAGGAGGTGTTGAGCATTGATGCACAAATGTTGCTTTTTGTTTGATTTAATGAAGCCTGTACTTCCAACATTTGACCACAGAGCGGCGCTGATGTACCACGTTTAAGAAGAAAAAACTTTATTCTGTCGCCACCTTATATTATATTATATTACTTATAAACAATAAATAAATTATTTACAGAAACTATTTAGCTAAGCAATCAGTAGTTATTTAACTGAAGCTTGAACTACAAAAAAATGGAGGTAGATTTGTGTCATTATTATTCAATCAAAATTCGCTTCAATAAAAAAATATTTTCAATAAGAAAAACTTCACTTTAATCAAAAGAAAAGTATTTGAATACAAATAAATGTTTTAACTCACTCCAACACACTTTTTTTTTATTTAAAAGGTTAAAAAAAACAATAGAAAATAATTTTTTACTAAGGCAATTTTTTTATTATGGTTTTTAAATTTGGTGTTAATAAAGATACAAATCTACCTCCATATAAACACTGCAGTAACATTGTGTGGCCACTAGTAGGAGCGCTACATCTGCTACCTCAATTAACTCGCTCTGTCTGCACCACCAGCATCAAAACAGCGAGCCAACAGGCAAACTCAGACAGGAAATTGCGTCATGGGCCCTTCACAATAAACAATCTGAGGGTCCCAACGCAGTTAAAGCATTTCGACATTTTATTAAAAATAAATAAAAAGGAAAGAAGTTCAATAAAAAATGGTTAAAATTCCCTCTCTTTGAAGTTTATTCCAACGTTGAGAGAACGAGAGAGGATGTTGTCTACATGGTTGTGATCAGGTTTTCTTCACGTTCCACTTAAAATATTTAACAACAAAATATACGTTTTTGGTATGTATATAAATATCTATATAGATTTGCTGATAATTGTCTGCGATGATGGAACTGAATGAGTTTGGCGGAGTTGTATTATTTTGAAGAGGTGCGACCGGATGTTGTGTTCCCCATCCTTCCCAGGGTGCTTTGACACCGGCCGTGCAGCGGATCCGCTACATTCAGCCCAGCAGAGTGTCCCTCTAGCTGTATTCACACTCCTCAGCCCCGACTTCAGTTCCTGTTTCCGTCTCAGGCAGCGTTTGTGCGGCTTTCCTCAGGCTGCGGTCACTGCGTCTTCCTCCGGCTGCGTCAGAGCCAGCTTTACAGCCTCTACTGCCTTCCTCCTACCGCCGAGCTCCAACTAAAGGTGGGTGATGATGGTCCTAGAGCCAACGCTTTGTTTTGTTTGCATGGCGGAAATGTGGGGAGCAAGAAAACGGAGGCAAGTGTTACCCTGAAGCCGTTGCTACTTTCGGCCTGTTGACTGTGTGCGTATGGCTGCTAATAACGGCAACGGTGTTGCTGCAGCTGCTGCTGGTCCCGTTATGCGGGTTGTCTGAGCTCCTTCTCCCAGGGATGCTCCCATCAGACCTCGGTCTGTGCTCCACATCCCCTCGCACACACTGCACCACGGCGCTCCTTTCAATGCGTTTATGCAGATTCAATAACAAACATGCCTTTTTCTTTTTCTTCTTCTTCCTCTTTTTTGCTCTAAACCTTCACACACCGTGAAGAATGAATGGCTGTCACATTTATTCCTCACAGTGAGTGACCACACAGGGGGAAGAGGCGCTGACATGGCAGCTGTCTGTCTGCCTGTTGTTTGCTGCTTACTGTTGTTGCCATGTATGACTTCACCACCTCCAGCCCCTCACACTAGGGCTGCACGATTCATCTCATTTTAATCGTGATCACGATTTTGGCTGCCACGATTAAATTAACCTGTGTAAATGTGTCTCCAACATTGGTTCCCAAAGGTTTATAATCTACGAATTTAAAGCAGTGAGTGGAATTTAGTTAAACTAAAACTATAGTTGTGTATTTAGTTGTATACAATATACTGTTTTTATGCATGATACACAGAGATACTGTAGTACATATGCAGTACAATGAGACAATAGGTGAGGAGTGGATATTTACAAATTTACACTGTGTGTGTGTGTGTGTGTGTGTGTGTGGAGCCATTGTGCATTGTGTTTAACTTGTCAGTCATTCACGTGAAATTGCGTGACAGTGTTTCGTAATTGGCCGTGACTATGGTTACATTAAACATATCCATAGACTGCTACTCTATGCATACGCAGCGAACCTCATTGGCCAGTTTAGGTGACGTGTCACGTGACCTACCCCGATGTCCACTGGATGCGGCTCCGTTGCGTTACGTGTCCGGAGCTGATATGTTTCCACTTTGGTTTATGTGTTAATTTCCACCGGGTCCACTGCGCTGCGTGTCTGCTCCCTCCCAGCTGCGACAGTCCGGCTGATACACGCAGGACTTCTATTTCTGCACGACCCATCAATCAGCACAGAGCAATTGAAGCTAAACAGGAAGTTAAGCACATACTCCGCAATAAAATATCCGGTTACTTTTCAAAATAAAACACTTCAGATTAAATTTTAAGTAACTACATCACCAAAACGTCATAATGTGTAAAAACAACATCACATTCACTACATTGTTTCCTCTTATACTGTAACTGCACTTTAGACTGCAGCAGCTTTGATTTAGTTCATGTTTTATTGGTGTCGTTTTATCTCTTCTCTGTTGGCTGTTGCTAAAAAATGTGGCTATTGAGTCCAACCTTCTTGTTCTCCTTCGTTAGGAACACTGACCTGTTTATTGTTGCGTTTATAACACATACCTTTAACTGTGTTCTCACGCAATTATATAAATATCGAGAGAATTCCTCTGTCTCGTTACATCACAGTCGTCCAACCGGAGTGCACCGTGGGCACTCAAAACGCAACTGGTGGGAATTACCGGACGGCGGACAGCGGAGCAAAACCTTGATCGGTGCCGTGGCGCAGCGGAGACGTATCCAGTGGAAACCCCGTGTTAAAGTTCTGTCAGTTTTATTGTAGCTCATATTTATTTTTAGCTACCCCGCTAACCCTTTTATTTTAGCCCTAACCATAACCATAACCATAACCCTAACCCAGGAAATACCCAAAAATGTTTATTTTTGTCAGATATTTATCTTTAAAGATGGGATTTCCCGTGTTAAATATGTTAAAATAAAAAAATGTACTTGGCAAAAGTGGGCTTTGAACCCACGGCAGCAGAAGGAAGAATCCTTACGCTTCCTTAGTCACATTACGCTTATGTAGAAAAGATCTGGAAACACAGATATAATGTATGGTGGATGAAATTTCGTGCAATATATCGGTTATCGCAGAACCGCTGTATTGTGATATTATCGTTATCATGGGCAAAAAAAAAAAAAAACTATCATGTTAACATTATATCGCAAGGTATCTGGTGATACCCAGCCCTAGTAAGAACAATAGTTCTTTCCCATTTTTTGTGCTACCACTGTAAAAGTTTGTATAGAGCCCTGTAGTGGACTCAAATATATATTTTAAAAAATCAATTATCATTGATCAACATGATATTAATGGTTTAATATTTGTAAATACACACAGATGTGATGTGATCAATTGGTAAGAACGCAATCAGCTTACTTCCTATTGGATCATTTAATTCCATGCAACAAAACTAGTTTTGATCGGATACCTTTCCAAAAAGAAACTTAATTCTGATTGGATTTTGTCCCATGTAAACATTATAGTTTAGTTTTTATTAGTTAACAAAAAATATCAATAATTGGATATGTATTATTTTCTAGATTAGTGTCAAATTTTTTTCTTAGTCAACAAAACGAACACTGCACCACAGTCATGCTGCACTCCATCCTTTCTACCAAGTGTCCATTTAATAGGAGTCCTATAGTCTGCCTTAGTGTTTAGTGTACAGCTCAGCTGATGGATTGTGGACTGGAAAAAAGGAGCTCCCAGCAGGGAATCCCATTAGAGCAGATACGCCTTGGTTTATTACTACATACTGTACCCACATTCAGCTAAAGCAGGTGCTGCATCTAAGCTGGTGGCCCATCATAGGCCATAGGAATGAACTACTCACCTTCAGTCTATATCATGATCACTTATGTGAACTAAGGGTGTAAGAAAAAAATTCATTTGGCGATATATTGCAATATTTCACAGCGTGAGAAATATCCAAATTAATTTTTTCAATCATGTTTTTTAACGGAAAACCATTTAATTACGCTATTAAATAAATTGTATTTCATACCACTTTGTACTTGTAAATATTGATATTTTAACATGCAAATCGTATCGTACTCCTAATATGAACTGATATTTGTCATTATTTTACATAATGTAAACAGTGGCACATTAAAGCGTGTCTAAATGTCCTTTGTGTGAAAATAAAGCACCCATATGAAATCAACATATTATAAAGACGGGGTTAAGATAAAATGGAAGAGAAAACAGGAGTTATTGTGTAAATGACCAAATAATTCAGTTGTAGATATCCCAAAGTGACAAATTCAATGAAACCACATTATTTTTAATGGCTCAAAGTTTTTCCCATGCTCACTGTAAATCACATCAATGCAGTCATTTTTGATCGCAAATTATGAAAAGAAATCTAAAGAAAAATAATAATATTAATAATCTTGAAATTTTTTCCAGTGTTCAGCCCCACGTTGCCAATCATGCATCTATTTAAAGAAGGGACAGACCATACAGGATGTGCTAATAATTCCAGCAAGTTGATTTTGTCTTCTTTTTGAATAATATGTTAAGTTTCAATTGTTTAGACAACTTTTTTTTTTTCAGGAAAATTTACTTTCATCATCTGACAAGTTTCGACTGTCAATTGTCAGTCTTCTTCAGAGACGTCTGCTGCTGCTTTGATGTGTCCTTGAATTCCACATAGTAATTCCAGCAAGTTTTTTTTTTTTTGCCTCTTTTTGAATAATATTTTAAGGTGCCATTTATTAAGACAACTTTTTTCAGGAAATTTACCTTGATCTCCTGACATCTTTGGACTGTCGACTGCCAGTGTTCTTCAGAGGCGTCTGCTGATTCCAGCAAGTTAATTTTGTCTTCTTTTCGAATGTCATGGTTTCATTTTACTTTGATCTTCTGACAAGTTTCGACTGTCAATTGCCAGTCTTCTTCAGGGACGTATGCTGATTGCTTTGATGTGCCCTTGAATTCCACGTAGTAATTCCAACAAGTTTTTTTTGTCTTCTTTTTGAATTATATTTTAAGGTGCAATTTATTAAGACAACTTTTTTTCAGGCAATTTACTTTGATCTTCTGACAAGCTTCGACTGTCGACTGCCAGTCTTCTTCAGAGGCGTCTGCAGTCTTTGACTTCCATGTGTCCTTGAATTCCACATAGTAATTCCAGCAAGTTTTTTTGAATAATATGTTATGGTGCAATTTATTAAGACAACTTTTTTTTTCAGGAAATGTACTTTGATCTCCTTACATCTTTGGACTGTCGACTGCCAGACTTCTTCAGAGGCGTCTGCCGATTGCTTTGATGTTTCCTTGATAATTATTATCGTTCAAAAAGAAGACAAAATGAACTGGCTGGAATTACTACATGGAAGTCAAAGACACATCAAAGCAATCAGCAGACGCCTCTGATGTGAATACAAAATAAAAATCTTAACAAATTGGTTATAAAATCAGGAATTTTTTAAAGCAAAGATCCTGCAGGGACTGATATTGAAAACTAGAGCACATTAATGTTAAAATTGCTCTTTTTACCCCCACATAAAATCTCCTGCCCACTTGAGAATGAGTTTGACACCCCTTACGTCCACTATCATTTCTCTCTCTCTCGCTCTCTCTTTTTTTTTTTTTACACTATAGTCTGGCAATAAATTATTAGCTTATTATGTTTTCTCGTGCCTCAATTATAGCTGAGTTTCAATCCTTCTTCAGCAGATATCCATTGTATCCTGATCCCATTGGTGACAGGGGAGGGGGTTGAAACTCAACACATATAGATAACTAATGCATCATTAATGTTATCTAATGAAGTCAGACCTGGTTACTGGAAGGAGATTGATTGGGTTCGTAGCCCTAATCTACTTATGCATAAGTAATATATATTATATATATATATATATATATATATATATATATGTCTATATTGCAATGGCTCCCAGCCATTGCCTCAGATATAGACACTGGGTTCAAATTGAAGTGCTTCAAGCTGTCAGGAGCCAATTACTTTACATAAAGAAAACTGAGTCATGCCTGGCTTTGATCTGGGCTCTGCCATTTTTTGAATTGACATCTCCACGATATATAGTACAAATAATTACATTAGTCATTTATGTGAGGATTGCTTATCATAACAAGCAGCACCCAGATATACAGTAATTGTTGACACTTTTACTATGGCTGTGCATTGCCATGAATCTGATGATACGATTCACAATTTGCATGTCACAATACATGATATCCTGATACTAAACAATACTATATGCATTGAGATATATCACAATATCAATAATTATAAATGTCACCTTTGCACATACAAAATTGTATGAAACACAATTTATTTATTTTAATTGCGGGAACAATAAATGGTTACTAACTGTAATTCAAGTACCAATATCAAAGACACATGGTATGTTTATCAAACTGTCACATTACATTTAAAAAAAAAGTTTAATTTATACTTCTACAAAATATTCTGATTCTAAGTTCTTAAATTCTTAAAAAAAAAGAGAAGTAAACACATACATCTATAAAAGTGCCCAGTATGTTTCTGAAAATAAATCAACTTCCAAGCTATAATGCATAGTTCACGGACACCTAGTGATCGGGTGTTTACGTGCTATGCATAGGTTAGTGCAATTAAATGTTTTTTTTTTCTTTTTTAATGAAAAACAATCGATTTGAACATTTTTTTTGGATCAATGCGATATATTGCTGAATCGATTTTTGTTTTTTACATTCTTAACTTTTGCTTGATTTTCTTTTGGTTTTCTTCGGCTTCCACGTCTTGATAAGATGGCATGAGACAGATTTAGCATTTACCACCATGTAGCTCCACAAAGACATGATATTTTATCAATAATAGAGGAGAAGAGCATCCTGGAGATGTAACCATCCCAACCTTTTTGCTTCACCATCTTTTTAGTCCTCCTCACTCTGCCCTTTGTGCATCCACTTTCCATCCCACCTACCGCTGTCAGTCTTCATTTGGGACTAATGAGTTCATTAAACATATTAGCGTTGCTCTGCCATGAGGTTGGATGCACTGCGGTTTTTGCAAAAAAAAAAAAGAAAAAATGTGCGGTGACTCATTGAGTGGCTTTATCTGTAATAAGCGTTGATGCATTATTATCACATGGTTACCACAGGCTCTGTGCTTGGTTGAATGCTGCAAAGTTGCCACTTGGCAAGAAGTGAGGTTTTATTTAAAATAACAGTTGGATTTGTTTTTCATTTCCAAGTCTCTCTCTCTCTCTCTCGCTCTCTCTTATGTCATTTTGTCACCTGCATAGAAACCCCCTGTGTTTGCCTGAAAAGCCTATTCTAATTTCAAGCATCACAGTGTTTGGGCTCCATGTACAGGGCTTGATATTGGCTTTTGTGTGCCGTGTAGATACATCTCTACGTTTCACCTTTCCTTCTTGTCCCAAATACATCCTTTGTTCCCAACCAGACTTCAGACAGATGAGAAGTGGTTAGAGAGCCATCGAAAGGACAAATATTACATGACAATTTACCAGTGTTCAGCCGCATGTTGCCAATTAATGCATTTATTTAAAGGGACAGACCATGAAGGATGGGGAATAATTCCAGCAACTTTACTTTGTCTTCTTTTGAAATAAAATCTTAGGGTTTCATTTATTCCGGCAACTTTTTTCTCAGGAAATTTATTTTGATCTCCTGACGTGTTTTGACTGTCAACTGCCAGTCTTCTTCAGATGTGTCTGCTGATCGCTTTGATGTGTGCTTGACTTCCGTGTAGTAATTCCAGCAAGTTTATTTTGTCTTCTTTTTGAATAATATGTTATGGTTTCATTTATTCAGACAACTTTTTTTCAGGAAATTTACTTTGATCTCCGGACATGTTTGGACTGTCAACTGCCAGTCTTCTTCAAAGGTGTCTTTCCATAATAATAATTATTATTAAAGAATAATTATTATTAAAAAACAAGACAAAATTATCTTGCTGGAATTACTACGTGGAAGTCAAAGACACATCAAAGCAGACGCTTCTGAGGAAGACTGGCAGTTGACAGTCAAAACATGTCAGGAGATCAAAGTAAATTTACTGAAACAAAAGTTTTTGGAATAAATGAAATGAAACATATTATTCTAAAAGAAGACAAAAATGAACTTGCTGAAATTACTATGTGGAACTCAAAGACACATCAAAGCGATCGGCAGATGCCTCTGAGGAAGACTGGCAGTTGACAATCAAAACATGGCAGGAGAGGAGGTCAAAGTACATTTCCTGAAAGAAGTTGTCTGAATAAATAAAACCTTAACATATAATTAAAAAAATAATATATATTGAACTTGCTAGAATGACTACGTGGAAGTCAAAGAAACATCAAAGCAATCAGCAGATGACCTCTGAGGAAGACTGGCCATTGACAGTCAAAACATGTCAGGAGATCAAGGTAGATTATATGAATAAATGAAACCTTAACATATTATTCAAAAAGAAGACAAAATGAACTTGCTGGAATTGCTACGCGGTAGTGAAGGACACACTAAAGCGACCAGCAGACGCCTCTGAGGAACATTGTTAGTTGACAGTTGAAACATGTCAGGAGATCAAAGTAAATTTCCTGAAAAAAAAGTTGTCTGAACAAATGAAACCCTTACATAGAATGTGCTATTGCTTGTAGTGAGTTGCAGGAATGATGTCAGTCTCCTCAGGAAGCATTGTTTGGTTGTTATAGTTAATCCTCGTGGTCTGTGTTCCCAGACAATGTACCGTAAATAGATGAGAAGCCACTGAAGAAAGAGCTTAAGCCTTTGTGTTGCCTGCTCTGAGACAGGAAGGATTGAAGTGAATGAATCTGGGCCTTAATCATGATTCTTCTGACTGTGATTGAGATTTCAGCTTCTTTTTTTTCTTTCTCTCTTTTTTAAATTTCTTTCTTCAATATAAGCAATTAACAAAACTACCTTTCAGCTTCAGATATGAAAGAGTTTCACATCATTTGTCCTGAAAAATAAGTTGCTCAACAATCACAAGATAAACTCTGCAAGAACTTTACAACACTTTGCAAATGTGTCTTTTTGAGTAGCCTATAATGACCCTTTACAAAAAGTGAGCATGCAATTCCACTTAAAGCACTGGTTTCCTTTCAAAATAACGTCTTGAAAAAGCTTTTTTCATTTCATAAACCAGCTCACAGATCAATGTGCTCACAGCTGGTGTTTTTGTTGTAATTTGAGGATTGTGTAGTGTAGTGTAGTGTGTGTAGTGTGTGTAGAGTGTGTGTGTGTGTGTGTGTGTGTGTGTAGATCAGGGGTGTCAAACTCATTTTAGTTCAGCGGCCAAATACGCCGGACCAGTTTTAATCTCAAGTGAGCCGCAGATTACAGGTGGTAAGATAAGCAATTTTATCATTCTTGTGCCCTGTTGCACTTCCACGTACAATAGTATTTATTTAAAATATTTAAGGCACCGACATTATCCAAGCAATAAGTGACAGATATCAGCCCTGCAGGATCACAATTTAAATTCCCTTGATTCCTTGACCATTTTTTATTTAATTTGGGGAAATCTCTGGGAATAATTTAAGGATTTTGGAAATATTGAACGTACTTACATCAGTTGGAGATTAAGAATTACTGCCGTAGGAAAAGAGTACAGTTTCATTGAATTTGTGTATTTGGAGACACTGAGGTATCTACAATTGAATCAGTTGAGGATTTACACAATGGGTCACGTTTTCACTACCTGTGTTTCCATCAAATATTACAAAAGAATTTTGACACTTTCGATAATTAAATGTGTCGCAAAAGAACTATGGAAACACTTTTTCCACAAATACACATCACAGAACCTGATGTATATGGTCACGATTACGTCTCTCCGAGAAAACATTGCGTGGGACGTGTAAACAGAAGAGAAGACCGGGACATTTATTAGCATTATACTTAAAAATTATTACTGTCACATTAGACGTGAAACAACAAAGGAATTCAGAATGTTATAAGGATATTTTAAACATCTTGCATCTTCCTGCAGCGAAGTCTCGCGAGATGAGATTTACCACAGCACACATCAGACACAGGTCTGATGTGTGCTGGGTCCAGACTGCAATAGCTCTATTTTTAGGAACAACCAGAAAAAGTCAGGGCCCTATGGAGTTAATGCAGCTTCTTTAATTCCTGTGGTGACAGGTAACACAGGTAAAATTGTGAAATTAAAGAAAAGCAAAAAGCTTTATAGAGATAAAAATTTGACTCCTATAACATGTCATCCAAAAAGCCCACCAGTGTCTCCAGTAAAGTTTTTAAAATTAGTTCTTCCTAATGTTAGATCTCTTGTTAACAAGTCACTAATAATTAATGATATTATTTTGACACATCACTTGGACTTTTTATTTCTTAATGAAACGTGGTTGAATGATGGTATCAGTAATACTATTCTCAATGAAAGTGCACCACAAGACTTTATTTATTTAAATAAGTGTCGTACTTGCAGGAAAGGTGGTGGAGTTGCTGCCATTTTTAAATCAATATTTCAGTGCAAAGAAATAATATTTGGGGATTTTATCTCCTTTGAATATATGTCATTCTTACTGAAGGGTGATTCAAGAGTTCTGTTTTTAGTCGTTTATAGACCCCCAAAATATTCTGGAGAATTCATGGATGAGTTTGCTGAACTGCTGTCAGTTGTATGCACTGAATACAACTTTTTAATAATAACAGGTAACTTAAATATTCATGTAGACAGTAACATGGACAATACTCCCAAAGAACTGTGTGCTTTAATGGATACTTTTGGTCTTACACAACATGTGACTGGTCCGACACACACTCAAGGTCACACTTTGGATCTGGTTATCTCTAAAGGTGTTGATATCTCTGCTGTTGATGTAAGATACTTAGCTCTATCTGATCATTTCTGTGTCTTTTTTGACCTAGAGACTGTAACATCTGTTCCCCCTAGTTATGTGTGTTTAAAGAAAAGGTACATAAATGAGAACACAAGTGCACAGTTTATGGAAGCCATAGCAATGACACCAACATTGAGTGCTGAGACAGTTGATGATCTTCTGGATGAGTATAATAGAAAAGTCTGTAATGTCATAGATGTGGTGGCTCCAATCAAAACTAAGAGAAAACCAAACACACAGAAAACACCTTGGAGGAGGACTGAGATAATGCAGAATTTGAAATCTGACTGTAGAAGAGCTGAGCGTAAATGGAGATCAACAAAACTCCAAATTCATCTAGAACTGTACAAAATAAGTCTGCGAAAATTCAATGATAGCTTGTTCAAAGCAAGGCAGCAATACTTTTCTGAATATATTGCCAAAAATGTCAACAACTCTCGCACGTTGTTTTCTGTAATTGAAAAGCTCACAACCCCCCAGATCAGATAGCCCCTGAATTACTGTCAGCTGGAAAATGCAATGAATTTGCTGTATATTTCAATGAAAAAATACAATCAATAAGGTCAAACATCAGAACAAACCAGCAAAATCACAAAAAGCTGGAACAGCTTCAACCACTGAGGGATGAGTCAACTACAATGTTAGAGTTTATTACAGTGAACCCAAAAACAATAGAGGAGACTGTTCAGCAGCTGAATCCATCAACGTGTTGCCTTGACACAATACCCTCAAACTTCTTTAAAACTGTTGTAAAGTCAATTGTCACTGATTTGTGTCAGATAATTAACTGCTCATTCCAATCAGGCACCGTACCAAAATCCCTGAAAGTAGCTGCTGTGAAACCTCTGTTAAAAAAGAGAACACTGGATGCCTCTATACTGGCTAACTATAGACCAATCGGCAACCTTCCATTCATGGCCAAGATCATTGAGAAGGTGGTCTTCAACCAACTGAGTCAATTCTTTACATTCAACAAAATATTTGATAAATTTCAGTCAGGTTTTTGTTCTCATCACAGCACTGAAACTGCTCTTATCAAAGTGATCAATGACATAAGGTTGAACACTGATTCAGGAAAAGTATCTGTTCTCATTCTGTTGGATCTAAGTGCTGCATTTGACACTGTAGATCATACAATTTTGTTGCACAGATTGCAAACATGGGTTGGATTAAATGGAAAGTAATGCAATGGTTTAAGTCATACTTGAAGGAGCGAAGCTATTTTGTAAGCATTGGAAACTTTGAATCTGACAGATTACCAATGTCCTGTGGGGTTCCTCAGGGATCTGTTCTTGGACCTCTTCTGTTTAGCCTTTATATGCTTCCTTTAGGACAAATTTTACAGAACTGTAAGGTTGATTATCAGAGCTACGCAGATGACACACAACTATATCTATCACTGAACCCAGATGACCATGGTCCCATTGAGGTGTTGTGTGACTGTTTAGAAAAAGTAAACTGCTGGATGAGTCAAAACTTCCTTCAACTAAACCATGACAAGATGGAGGTGATTGTCTTTGGTAACAAGGAAAAGAGGACTGCTGTCAGCAATTATCTTGAGTCTCGATCTTTAAAAGCTAAAGACCAAGTCAAAAACCTTGGTGTTCTGATTGACTCAGATCTTACATTCAGCAGTCAGATCAAATCTATCACAAAAACAGCCTTCTACCACCTAAAGAACATCTCCAGAGTGAAAGGTTTAATGGCTCAGAAAGATCAGGAGAAACTGGTCCATGCTTTTATATCCAGCAGACTGGACTATTGTAATGGTCTTCTGACAGGAATCCCCCAAAAGAGCATCAAACAGCTACAGCTGGTTCAGAACGCTGCAGCTCGGGTCTTAACCAGAACAAAGAGGTCAGAGCACATTACTCCAGTTTTAAAGTCTTTACACTGGCTCCCAGTCAGCCTCAGAATAGACTTTAAAGTTCTGCTGCTGGTGTATAAATCTGTGAATGGGTTTGGTCCAGAATACATCAGTGACATGTTAGTCAGGTATGAACCCAGCAGGTCTCTCAGATCTATGGACACAGGTCAGATAGTGGAGCCCAGAGCTCACAGTAAACATGGTGATGCTGCTTTTAGTTGTTATGCTGCAAACAAGTGGAACAAACTGCCAGCAGAGCTGAAGTCAGCATCCAATGTGAACATTTTTAAATCAAAGTTAAAGGCACTTTTTTTCTCTACTGCATATGATTGAGAGAGAGATTTTTTGTCATGTTGTTGATGTCATGATGATATTACTGATGATTTTAATTGATTTTACTGATGATTTTAATTGATTTTACTGATGATTTTAATTGATTTTACTGATGATTTTAATTGATTTTACTGATGATTTTAAATGTTCTTATTGATTTCAAACAATTGAATGTTTTATCATGTAAAGCACATTGAGTTGCCTTGAGTATGAAATGCGCTATACAAATAAATTTGCCTTGCCTTGCCTTAACGGGCGTTACGAGGCTCCTGCTCAAAACAACCTTCAATGGAAACTCGTTCAAAGCGCAATTATATTTTGTTGACATTTTAGAAATATTGCTTTTATTTTGCAAAAATCTGTAATGGAAACCCAGTTATTCTTACTTTCTCCCGTGGGCCAAATTGGGAGCTTTAAAGAGCCAGATTCGGCCCCCGGGCCTAGAGTTTGACACGTGTTTTAGATTGTGGTTGTGCACCATTTTCCAAAGGTGTGGTTTGAATTACTTTCCAAATTAAAATGTCAAATTCCTGCTCGTTTCTTATCTAGATGCATCAAAAGACGCACCACTTTTAATTAATTTAGGTTCTCAAGACAAGAGGGGGTAAAAATAGTCCAGTGGCAAATTGAGTCATTGATGAATCTATGTCTGGATGGTGTTGGCAGTGGCATTCATCTTCCTTCCAGAAAGACTGCACTGGAGTCTTGTTTTTTGGAATTTGAGATCATCCAAATACACATCTGAATGGAAATATTTGTCAAAAAATACGGCGTCCGGTAATGCAGTGAGTGGGATTGGAAATTATGTTGGCAGCCCATAAGTATTCCATGCTTGTTCCTGTCTTGCGCGCATGCAGAATGCAGCCTTTTCATAAAGGGCAAAATGTGTAGGAAAAGGGTTCTCTGCATCACTCTTCCCCTGCTGTCATCCTGCTGAGGGCCATCATTATCTGTATTGTGAGACGGAGTGTCTGTCTAGTGATTGTGTGAGCCAATCACAGCGCGAGTGTGGAGCAGGTTTCCATGGAGAGAAGCGGGCAGGCCCACGAGCTCGGTTTGAGGAGACTATCCTGATCCTGGCTGATGATGTGTTACGTGAAAACTGAAAAGGTCTGGCTTTCGCTCTCTGTCTGTCTGAATGTATCAGGGTTCACTGGCGTGCCTCGCTGAGATAGCAACACATAAGTAGAACATAAAAGTAACAGATTACAAGTACTGTAATTGAGTATATTTCTAAATCAGTACTTAACAACTTGTACTTAAGTATATTTTTAAAAGAATTAAAGTAATTTGTTACATTTCTACACCCAACTGCTATTGAGTAAGTTATTAATATTTTTTGTTTTCAAATGATCAACAGAGTTTGTGAAACTATAAAAAAATTAAATGACCAGACAACAATTAAACATTTTTAAATCCAAGTTAAAGGCACTCTTTTTCTCTACTGCGTATGACTGAGAGGGAGAGTTTTTTTTATCGTGTTATTGTTGATTTAATGTTTTTACTGCTGATTTTAATGTTCTAAGCTGTTGAGTGTTTTCTGTTGCACTTTTTGATCATGTATAGCACATTGAATGGCCTTGTGTTGGAAATTCCTCGTCATCATCACATCAGAATCCTTTTATTGTCATTGTACAAAATACAACATTCAAGTACACTTAAAGATTCTAGCCAGGACAGACACAGTTATAAAAAAAACAACATAAGGTGTGGAAAAAGTCTGTCAGAATAAAAGGTTCATCAGAATAAAAGTGCATTGGTATAAAAAGTTCAAAGTGCATCATAGCCATAAGGTAATATTACCTTAAAATGGAATTTAGTGAGAAATACACTGAGTGTGTGTTTGCATGTTGTCAGAACGAGTGTGTTATGCAATCTTTTGGCTGCTCAGCTCACACATCCTGACTTGGGCTCCCCTTTAAAGGGAATCTGCTCCAGCAGAGTTTGGGTGGTAGGACGTCTACCCAGCCTGCAGTGCTCTGCTGACACATCAGAGATGATGTGGATTTGTGTGTTGCTGTTTGATTCTGTGTGTGTGTATCCCATGGAATTTCTTCTATTGCAGCCTGAGCTGAGAATTGGGTCTTAGAAGCATTTCTTCTCGGCTCATTGGAGTTCAGTTGTACAGAAATAGCCGTGCAACCGTTCACATGCGGTGTGTGTGAATCCCCTTTTCCATTTTTAGGAGGAAGCATGAGTAAACCCTTCCTTGTTACATTGTTTCCTATGTGTGTCTCTCTCTACATATACTTATTCCAGTTCTGCAAATCTACTAGTTTTTAGGATGACAACGGACATTTTATCAGTCTTTTGTTTTCCTTTGTGATTAATAACATATTTCATGAGTTTGACATAATTTTAGTTACTAATGGATTAACAGTGGGACACAAACAACCCTTCAAAACCTTGCACTAACTGAAACTTTCCTGATTCCCAGTACAGGTGTGTTGATACAAGTTTTCCAACTTCTGATACAATATTGATATTGCCGCCTTGTGTATTGGACGATATCGATACGATATCAGCTCAAATCATAAATACTTTTATTACCCATTTTATAGTGTGGGATGTTGGAAAACTGACCCATTTATTATTAACCAAGAGGTAACATTTATTTTCATATGAAAAATGATCTATAGTTGAATAAAACAGATAAAAATATATATTTGAAGACAAATTTTTAGTGGATAGTAGTTTATCTTAAACTTAAAAATGTTCAACAAGTGAATTGCATAAAAAAAAGTTATAAAAAATTTAAGACATTGAAAAAAAAAACAAAACTAAATAAATTAAACAAAATACAAAAAAAATTGAATTTTTAAAGTTTATAATAGCTTCTAGTTCACCTTAAACATAAGCATGTTCAACAATTGAATTGAATGACAATTAAAAATGATTGTTTATACAAAAAAAATACCTAAATAAATCCCAACAAATACAGGAAAATTACATTTTTAAAGTGCATAATAGCTACTAGTTTACCTTAAACTTAAGCATGTACTGTACTACAATTGAATTGAATGAAAAAAAAGGAACGTTATTAAAAATGTAAAGACATTGAAAAAAAAAATTAAACAAAATGATACAATTGTTGTTTTAATGTGTATAAAAGCCTCTAGTTTACCTCAAACATAATCACAATCTATAATTGAATTGAATCAATGACTATTAAAAAATTATTGTTTTTGCAAAAAACCCTTAATAAATCCAATGAAAACCAAAAAAAAGTGCATAATAGCCACTAATTACATACATAGCATACACTGCAATTTAATTAAAAGAAATCAAAGAATATCTGGAATGGACTGCTTGTATCAGAGATTTTAGATGCAGGACGATAGAAACCGATACTTTTTTTTGGCAGATATCTGACAAATATCTGATTTCAATATTGGATTGGGACACCCTTAATACCCAGTGTTTATAGCTGATCAAACAGCCTTATCAGTCTATGGCTCAGGCCAGGATCAGACTGGAGAGATTCCGATATGCAGCTAAAAGATGCTGTTCTGTTCTGTCTGCATCTCATGCACTCAACAGTGAGTGATTTGTGACAAGATCTAAAACTGCTGTTTTAGGGCGACTTACAACCGTTGTATCCAAGACTGGATGGAGGTTGGAGATTTAGTTTAAAGAAAGCAGATGGATGTTAAGAGAAAACTGGGAGAGAAGAGCAGCAGCATTTTGAACAGCAGTTTAGCTTTAGGCACAAGAACTCTGATTAACCACTGAACTCCAAACCAACTCACCTCCTTTGCCCCTTTCACCACCCCAAAAAGACTAAAAAAAGAGCTGCTGGACATTAGGATCACTGTGACTATTGCCCAGAATCATTCTGCATCATGAGTGCCAAATGCACACAGACCCAGAAAGACACAAAAATAGAGGGTGGAGAAATGAGAGTATGAGCTCTTCTGACAGAATGGGTGCATTTACCACACTTGGGTAAAAAGGTTGTGTGACAGGCCTGTCTGTGCATTGGGATTTGTGGATATCATTCTGTTCTCCACTGCAAGGCCAAAAATCCATCCCTCCACCTCTATACACACACAACACAAGCACACCTTAGATTTGGCCTGCGGTATCTGATCCAGTGCAGACTGGTGCTCAGTGGGCAGTGTGTGACCTCTAAACACTATCTGCTGAAACCTTCAGAAGGAAGGTGGAACCTGGACTGCGATGACAGCGGTACATTATTTTTCCCACTGGTAATCGAGGTGGTTATTTTTGTCTCTGGTGTTTGGTGATGGTCCCTACGGTGTTTGTCTGCCTCATGGTGGAATTGTCTGTGGAGCTTTTTTTTTCTTCCTGCAACTGTTATATTGATCCTTGAGGGGTAAATTTATCTGAGTGACCTCAACTGCACGCTGGAGTGTGGGGGTCAACTGCACCGTGCAGTCAATGCAGCTGGAAGGGATTCTGTGGTTTGACTAACAACACTAAGCCGCGTGTGCGTGCGTGTGTGGTTCAGAGGAGGTGAACGGGATCATGTGTATTTGTCTGCCTGCATATCCGTTAAAACAGTGGTTCTCAACCTTTTTAGCCCGTGACCCCCAAAACGAAGGTGCCAGAGAGCAGGGACCCCCACTGTACCTGAAGGTGGTTGAACACAGACATGAACATTGAAGAACAGTCATGTGGAGACAGGACCATCTATAAGGGGGAATAAAGGGCAGAGATTTTTGGGGTCCATCCATAAAGTCAGCAAAATGATGATCCATTGTTCTATGAATCTGTGATAACCACCACATTTATTTATTTATCTGAATAATATCTATTGTCATCCATTTTTATTTGTGTCATAGTATATCGTCATCTTAAAGATGTAAATCCTTGTTTTAATCAGAAATAAAATTGGTAAAAGTGACCAGAAAAGATGGAAAATGTGGTGAAATTGGATTTTAAAAACCACAGAAATTGGTTAAAAGTTGCAAATTAGAGTGGCCAAAAACAGACAGAAAAAGTGGTAAAAAGGGTTCAAAAAAGTAGGACCAATTAGTTTAAACTGGCAAAAAATGGGCATGACAAATTGTGAATGTGGTTAAATTGTTAAAAATAAGCATGAAATATGGTGAAAAGATGTTAAAAAGACAATAATGGATCAACATGTGCGACATTAGGTGGAAAAGTGGTGCAAAGGGTTTAAGTGCCAAAAATGTCTTGAAAGTAGGAAAAATGTGGAGAAAAGGCTGTGAAATTTGATGGAGAAGTGGCAGAAATGGGAGAAATGTAGCAAAAAGGCATCAAAAGGAGCAAAAATATGGCAAGAAAAAGTGATGAAAATAGGTTAAATAATGGCAAGTTCGGTGTAGTTGCCATCACCCCCGTCCTACAACAACTTCACTGGCTTCCCATAAAACAAAGGATCAACTTCAAAATACTCCTCAGCACCTTCAAAGCACTTCATAACCTGGCCCCTCCGTACATACTGTATCTGACCTCCTCCACATCGCCACCCCTCCCCGCACACTCCGCTCTTCCTCCTCTCTCCAGCTCTCTGTACCTCCGGCCAAACTCATCACCATGGGACACAGCTACTCTGCCCCCCAGCTCTGGAACTCTCTCCTCCCTGACCTCCGTACCATAGACTCCCTCCCACTCTTCAAATCAAAACTCAAAACTCACCTCTTCAGACAATCCTACTCCATCTAGACACACATTCACCACACCAATACTGTACTCTGTTTTATTCTGCTGCACTTGTTTTGATCTGTTTTTATTCTGCTGTTTTTATTGTTTATTTTAATGACTGCCCTTTACAGTGTCCTTGGGTGTTTTAAAAGGCGCTTTTAAATAAAATGTATTATTATTATTATTATTATTATTATTATAAAAGGGTAAAAAATAAGCAAAAATAGTTTCTTGAAGGAATCTGATGACCATTGTCTCGCAACCCCAAGGTTGAGAACCCCTGTGTTAGAGAGTTTCCTGTGCGTGTGTGTGTGTGTGTGTGTGTGTGTGTGTGTGTGTGTGTGTGTGTGTGTGTGTGGGCTCTGTGGTGTATCTTAGAGACAGTTGTCGGAACAGAGCGGCGGATGAGAAGATTGTAAGGGATCATGGAAGATTGCTCTGATTGGATTTGTGTAGCAGGAGTCCTGTCACCTGACGCAGCGTGGTGCCCTGGAAAACAGCAGGTTGGCAATCAAACGGATGTGTAGCAGTATTCTGCCACAGCATATATGAGCATCTCTGTAAAGAATCTATCATTTTCATGTGCAACATGTGCAAAAATAATAATAAAAAATAAGGCTGATTCAATAGAGTGGATTTTTTATCAGGTATTCTTCTTTCTTACACTGCTCTACTACTAATGCTGTGCGATATAATAACAGTATATATCATAGTGTGATATAAAAACTTCTACCGTGCGATATAACCCTCTATCCCAGACATAGGCAACTGTCTAATTCTGTGCAGCCCCCAAAACAAATCCCCCAAAAATTATATTTCAAGAATCTGGAATGAATATAAAACCCAAGATGATACACAAAATAACTCCCAAAACACACAAATCGACAGCAAATTACACAAAGGACACAAAAACCCACAACAAATTGCTAAAACACACAAAATGACAACAAAGACAGACACAACAACCACTTAAACAAAATGACTATGAAAACACATAAAACAACAACAACACCACATTACAGAATAGCTCCAAACACACACAAACTGTGAACAAAATTACACAAAATGACAGGAAAATACAGAAAGTGATCCCAAACACGCACAAATTGACAACTTAAATGCAGAGAATGACAGAAAAATAGACAAAATTACAACAAGAACACACACAATGACTCCAAAAACACACAAAAAGACTAAAAACTGATGAAAAAACAAAACCACAAAGACAAAAAAAAAAAGGAAAATGGATACTTTGGTATGTGGAGGTGAAATGTTGCTTTTTGTTTGGTCAGATTACGTCCCCCGGAGTGACCGAAATCATCAATTAGTTTGGTTTTTAACTGTCACTACAGCCAATATGACTCTTCCTAGCGACATGGCTACAAACGTCTCACAAATGGAAGTGTTAATTTATCTCCTGCTGCCCCAAAAGGAAGTATGATCTTTGATGGAGCTTGCAAGCAAAATTCACGACAGGTACAGTTTAAAGGTGCAGTCTGCAACTCTTATAAAAGTGACTGTCATATTTGCTGCTAAAGCTGTCACTATGTAAGGATGGAACTCTGTGGTGCATGTGTTGTTCATGTGCGCGCAGCAGCCTCCGTGTGGGCTGCTGTAAGTGACACTGTGTTGTTGCTGATAGATTGGTGTGTACACATTGAGAGAGAGAAGCGCTGCAGTAATATGCTTTTAACAGAGCATGTTATATTACTGTGATGTTGCGATCAGACTAACGTTAGCTTGTTAGCTCCTCTGAGGGAGGGACTTTGGAAAGTTTGGAGGCAGGGCAAGAGAGCAGCGGGGTGGGAGGGGGTGAGAGGGATCTGAGAGTTGCGTACTGCACCTTTAGTGGCCCTTATTGTTGGTTTTTGTGCCTCCTGGTGGCATTTCCACTTAAAAATTAACAAATCAGATTACGTGACAACAGTATATGTAGCAAAATTCACCAATAGTCCTTCATTGAGAAGATTCTTAAAGAAGTACTATTTATTATTGTATTTTTATATATAATAAATAGCAATTTTCCATTCATTTCATGTATTTTTAAGGAAGAAATACTATATCTGGATATATATCGTTATCAGGAAATAAATCTACCTATATCATGATGTAACATTTTCTCTATATCGCACAGCAGTAGTATCACGTATTCTTCTTTCTTACAATGCTCTTCTACCATAACGTTCAGTTTTAACACTGCAGGACTTTCACAGAATGAGCCAAAATTGACTTGGCAAAAAACATTGTTCGCAAAGGCTGTTTAATTAGCAGCATAAAAGCTGCAGTATATTGAAGCAATAAATAACAATAAACCGTAATGCTTGCAATATTTTCTCTTCAACATATGGGGGCAATTATTCCACAGCTGTATAAAACGGCTCGTGCTATTGAACTTGTGGGTACGTTTCTATTGGGATTGCAAAAAAAAATAAAGAAGAAGAAAAAAGAAAAGCACTCTGGGAAATATAGGAAGTCATTCACTGAAGTCAAATCAGGTGAGAATGTGTGAAAGAAAGTGGACACAGCAGAAGAGTAATTGATAACAAGACCCTCAGAGGAACAGAACCCCAACTAGATAACTGTTAAAGGTGAGCCTGTCACTGAACATGAATTAAACCTCTGAACTTTGGATGCAAGCTGGGATTATTCATTTTGAATCTGATTTACAACTTTGCTTCAATTCCACTAATATTGAAATACCTTGCACATGATTCTGGCAGTAAATATGTTCCTTAGATACAACTTCAGTGCAAAAGGTGAAGAATCCATTAGCTCTACTAGGCAAAACATATTATGTATAGATTAATCTTTTTTTTATGTGTGCTGTGATCACACAGAGAGATAGAAAGCACTAGTTTACCTTGTTGTTTTCAAAGTAAGTCAGCATTAATTTATACTGCGCTGCACAAAAAGTAGCACCAAGCTGGATCGGCAAAGCTAATTAAGCAGCACATCAGCATATTTGGACTTCAGTTGTAGTTGCATGCCATTTGCAAAATGGATTTGTGCGACTTAATTTGATTAATGCAACTTGAAACTTATCCAAGAAACTTCTTTTGGATGCAGTCAAAAGATCTATTTTCTGACTTTTCTTTAATGTCCAATCACTTGTTGTTTCATAGTATTTGTGAACTTAATGGAACCCTGCGGGCCAGCAAAGTCCCATTGCCAATGCTTTAGTTATTGATTGGGTTATATAATTAATTGATAAGCCTCCTACGACCGGCATTGCATTAAAGAATTTACAATATTTGTTACTGTAATATCAATATAAAATTTGCAGGTTTGATAGAGGTTGTTTATTGGCTGCAAAGCAGTGTGTTTGTATTGACATTGTGCATGGATTTGATCAAATAACATATTGGTCTAAAGTCAGAGATAAAAAAGTTGTTCACAGAGTTACACCCAGCGTATTGTGAGCCACAGTCAGTACGAGATTGTAGTAGAACATTAGTAAAAACCATAATGAGTGCTTTGAGTAAGGTTTAAATTCACTTCGTGCCTCATTTTAACTGGTGATTGAGTCTGAGACTGAGTATTAGCTGGATTAGCTTGTCTGTAGTTAACATGGAGAGAAGTTCCAACAAAGCACCTGTAAACCTCAACTCCGCTAATCACCTTTGACCGCTAAATTACTAAGGATGTCCCTCGTCCGATATCGGCAAAATTCTTCTTTCCTCTTCAAATTATTTTTTGATCTCAAAAGCCAGGCTTGAGGTCTTCAATTTCAGCTCTACATCCTGCAGTGTGGTGTAAATTACCCCCACCCCTTAAGTAGGAACTCAGTGAAAGAGGTCTTTGTTACACGTTAAAGAGGTACTGTCTTTTTGATGTGAGAGCAAATAATAGGCTAAAACCCTGTAAAGTGCATTGTAGTGTAAGGAGCATCACTTATTTACCACATTACAAGACTGGTCATTCTTTCCCCTTCCCCAATATTAACACTGATGTTCCCAATCCTATTTTTTCCCCCCCAATCCAGATCCATCTCTGGCCCAAGAAACAAAACCAAAACGGAATGCACTTTTCCACTCATAATTGTTGTTGCTTCACATTTTTTGAGTGTCCTACATTTAATGTGAGTTTCGGGATTCCCAGGGTTTAAGATACCAAAGGCAACTGATGGATGAAATTGGTGAAACATGGTTTTCCAATAAATCCAACCATAATCCACTGAGAAAATAACTCTCAAAGAAAAAGGAATCAAAGTGATTTCCCTGCTGAATGTTTTTCTCATCTCTGGCCAGGGAAAACGGCTCCCAGGCAGGTCCACTGGCCAGCTGTGCCACATATCTCAGCTGTTTCTATCGCTTGTTTTGCTTCCTTTTACAAAGTTGTTGACAACGTTCTGCATTGGTGAGTGGTAGCACTGGCGTTTAATTTTGGCACAACCTTGGAAAACCAGTGAAAGTCTGTTTTATGTTACTGTCAGGAGTCCCAGGAGGGTTGCTTCATCCAGTGCTCTCTCCACCCCATCACATTTCCAATGCTCCTTGTTGTCAGTGCTAGCAGCGCATAGTGGACGTAGAAGGGTTGACCTACTCCCCAGTTTAGGCTGTGGTCTGGGTGAACAATAACAACATCCCAGTCAGATGTAAGAGCCTGCAATATGATGGAAAGGGATGATGCAGCTGTCTGAGGCCCATCAAGGTGTTGGAGTTGTAGGATAGATAGGAAGAAGAGACTGGAAAACTTGACATGTGAGCAGAGGAAGTTGTCTGATTCATTCTTTTACGTTCAGTTTGTGTACGTCTGTGGCCCTGACGCAACAATTAATGATTTCAAAGAAGACAATGTGTGATGCCAGCAACGTTTCCAGGTTCTTAAACGACCATTCATGAAGTTGTTTTTTGACAAGCAGATCCAGAATTACCTTCCCCTCATCTTTTCTGTCATACTTTAATTTAATTGCTTTAGAATTGCACATAATACACAATAGCACATAGCTCTGACTACTGTGTGGGTTTCGCCTATGTAGTTACATTTGTGGATTAGATGGAAAATATTGACAGATATTTACGATACGATTGTTCTCTTGATAGGCTATTCATGTTGGCGTTGGTACGGTATCTTTTTACATTTGTGAAATTAGGGCTGCTCGATTATAGAACAAAAAAAGAATCACTATTATTTTCGTCATAATTGAAATCACGATTATTCAACCAATTATTTGTCAACCAAAAAGTTGTTGTTGCAGGGCAGAAGAGCTTGCATGCGCGTGCATTAAACAACTCAAAGTTAGTATTGATAATCGTTTTTTCTCATGTGTACCAAGATTTATTCTTTGTAGTTGTCCAAAATTGTGGAAGTTTGTTTTATTAAGCAAATCAAACATATGTAAAATGTAAAACTGATTGTTATTTTTGTAGTCATTGAATGCAATAATCAAAATCGGAATTGGATTTCGATCAATTGCACAGCCTTACGTGAAATTATGTCTTCTCTACTTATATTTTCCCTATAGAGTAAAAAACAGACATTATACGTGAATTGTGGTCATAGCAAAAGGAAAAGACTAAATAATCTGATGGTTCAAACTTTTTATTTAACTTTGATTGAACTGTGTTAAGCGGTCGGTTTCAATTTCAAGCATTGTAAATCTTGGTACATTTTGTAGTAAGTAAGTAACAAAACTAAGGCAAGTACCCGTAACTCATAAGCCGCAATGGCAATCAAGTGTACATTTTCAAGTGTGTATATAAGTGTCTTCATTTGTGACTTTAGTTTTAATTTATTGAAACAGGCACTTTGATTTATGCAGACAAGCTTTGATACTTCTATTTTCCATTGTTGGATTAAGGCTTTGACAAAAACAAGACTGTCTGAATAACTTGGACTACTCTGTCTTCACATTACAAGTCCAATATTCATGCATTTATTTTGTATATTTCTTTAGAAAATGTGCAGTCTTCATTCCCATGTGAAATGAATGTGGAGAATTGACCAAAGTCAAGTTGCAAAGGTCCGAGCTTTGTGCGCAAGCTGATCCAACCACTCATAGGAAATGAATAACTAGATAAATACATGTAGCATTTTAAACGGCGCCATTGGTTTACACAGTCTTTGCTCTCTGCCGGCAAATGGAACTCTAATTGAGGTCTTCTTGAGCCATTTTTTTATCATGGCAACAATGCTGCCCATAGATTATCATTGTCCCGTGGATTAGTATAACAACAGAGGAGAAGCTTTATTTTAATTCCACTAACACTTGACCAAGCTCCTCTGTGTCTGCTCGCCTGCTGGGGTTTGTCTTAACTGGGATTAGAAGCACAGGCCTCACATTGCGCTCATCGCGCTGCCCTCCCAATTGTGTTAACACTCTTCGTGTCCTTGGATGCATCTCAAAATCTAAAGCAGGTAGAGATAATGTTTACCTCGTTATTGTATTTTGACTTTGACGTCGGTGTTAAACGTCAACAATCTTTTTTTAATTGTCTGAATGAATGTGTATCACCAAAGCTTATGGTCCACTGAAATAAAGGCAGCTTGTTAAAGTTGCTCCAAAGGGTCATCATGGCCTCCATTCCACTTTGTACCACAATAACGCTGTCTTACAGTAAACGAAGAACAGTCTTGTGAAATGTATCCATTGCAAATAAACTGTTTGTATGACTGAATGTTTTGTAAAGTAATTAGGGAGTTTTTTCTTCCCACTGTCACTAAATGCTTGTTCATGTGGTGCTTTGTTTGCTCTGAGATGACTTTGTTGTAATTTGCGCTATATAAATAAAGTTGAGTTGAGTCGAGTCAAGCTTGAAATGAAACTGATGCGTCATCTTAATTTATGAATGTCGGGAATAAGGGGAAAGTTTGCTGTCAAGATGCAGGTAAGATAATAAATAAGTACCATACGTACATAAAGTTAAGGCTATAATTAATGCCAGAAGTTTAAAAATGTACATGAACGCAAGACAAATAACATGACAGATGATACGCTTTGCAATAGAGTGGACCTTCAGGTAATTTGTGCTGTAATGCATTATTGTCTGTTGTTGTAAATCATGAAACATAATGTCCAATCCTTCTTTCTAGAAAACTGGAGCTGTGTTTTATTAAAATGACAGCAATTGCAACAGGAAGTGCATCTACCTTGCTTGATTTATGAAAAGTGAGTCATCGTAGGTATTAAGTGGGTGTTTGGTGGCGAGTGCAGTGAGAGGAGGAGGTAGGAGGTTTGCTGTTAGCTGTCTTATATTCTGATCCCTCTGTGCAGTGCAGGAGGAACTCCCACAGGAGGACTGGGTGTAACCACTTGCCCTTTGCTGCAGGCGGCGGAGAGCTGGCTAGTGAAGAGAACCGCAAAAGAAAGAGGAGAGAAACAGGCAGGGCTAGAACAGCCACTCTGTACGCACACAAAATTGAGAGGAATAATGAAAGGGGGGTCCTGGCAGGACTTCACTGATATGTGTGGTATTTTAAAGACACTCTGGGAAGAAATGTCACCGTGCCACTGTGTGTAGGTGGTTACATTGAGTGTCTGGCCATTGTACTAATGGACTTTGACCTAAATTTGAAGAGAGGAAATGCTGGAACTAACAAGTTTTTTACATTCAAGTTACCTTGTGGTTTTGGTTCTAATGTCAGAAATTTGGTTATACGACGAGGTTCTAAAACAACCGTGGGCGACCGTGGCTCAGGTGGTAGTGGGTCGTCTTCTGATCGAGAGGTTGGGGGTTCGATCCCAGTACCTGACTATGTGTCGAAGTGTCCTTGGGCAAGACACTGAACCCTAAGTTGCTCCCAGTGGTCGACTAGCGCCTTGCATGGCAGTCCTGTCCCACTGGTGTGTGAATGTGAGAGTGATTGGGTGAATGAGCTGATATGTAAAGCACTTTGAGACTGCTTCAGGGTGGGGATAAAGCGCTATATAAAATCAAGTCCATTTACCAAGTCCAAATAGGCCATCAGTTGTACCTCGCAATTGATCATTTCCTAGTTATGTCTGATTTCCTGAGTGTTTGTCTGTGTCGTGTGTGAGATTTATCATGTCATTGTACGAATGGACTTTGTCCTAAATTTGAAGAAAGGAAACACTAGAACTAACATCTTTCTTCTTTTCTTTGAGGAGTTTCTTTGCTGTTTTGGGTCTAAGGTCAGACATTTGGTTATATGAGGGGGTTCCATAACAAATAGGTCATTAATTGTACCTAGCAATTCATCATGTCCTAATTATTTGTCTGATTTCCTTTCCAACATGTAAGCATTAAGGAAAACATTTGCCCAAATGAATGAAAACATGAAAAGACCTATTGATTAAATAACAGAAAACCACAATACAAACAGTTGTACTTTGAAAAGAGCCACATGAGGTTTACAAGCTCTTGGAAAACTGTATCGACCGACTAGTCAATGAAACTGCAATGTCTACTAATAGCAGCCAAACTCACAGAACCACTAAATAGAATGAAACTGAAAGGTTACTTACTTCTAGTGAGTTAGTAAGTAAAGACAGTAACAGGAGAGAGCATATTTCTCCAGTATTGGCTTCCCTTCATTGGCTTCCTGTAAAATCTAGAATAGAGTATAAAATTCTCCTGTTAGCCTACAAAGCTCTACATGATCAAGCTCCTATGTATCTTAGAGACCTGTTAGTGCAGAACACTCTGCTCTCAGTTTGCTGGTCTTCTGGAAGTTCCTAAAGTGTCTAGAAGTAGAACAGGAGGCAGAGAATTCAGGTGTCTTGATGCTGGAGCTGGAGGTTTCTGATCGATGGTTGGCTGCTCAACTAGTCTGGGACACTCAAATGGACTGATCAGTGGTTCGCGGCTCATCTAGTCTGGGACCCTCTGATGGGCTATCCTTCTATCCTATTCTGTTTCCCCTTTTGTTCACTAACCAGACGAAGCGGATGGCTGCCACCTCTGAACCTGGTTCCACTGGAGATTTCTTCCTATAAAATAGAGGGAGCTTTTTCTTCCCACTGTCGCTAAATGCTTGTTCATGTGGATCTTGTTGGGTTCTTTCCTTCTTACTATGGTCTCTATAATTTGTTAAGTGCTTTGAGATGACTTTGTTCTAATTTGCGCTATATAAATAAAGTTGAATTGAAGTGAATTACGTTTTTGCATGAAACTGGTCTGTCGAACAGAATGGGTTAGAGGGGCCACTAGTCCATGTTATTTGTTTGGGGGCAGCAGCACATTCAATGGGGGAAATGTTTTATTTTTCTGTGAGGTGTGTAGATTGTCTTCAAAAGCACACGTGCACGTTTACTCTGTGTAAGAAAATGCTTTCTTTGTAGCTGTAGTTCAGATGCGTTTGTGTGTGTGTGTGTCTGTGTGCGTGTGTGCATGCATGTGAAAGAAAGAGAAAATGCCAGAGATAGCCATAGTCATCAACAACCTCCCTGAAGGAGTTTTGTGGTGATGCATTCGTGGTTTTTCAAGCAAACAAGTGGTGAAGTGTGCAAAATGAATTTCAGGCCCTGTTAAAAAGATGATCCAAGTATTGCCTCCGAGCACTTTTCAGCGATTAACCATAGGCACTCTCCTAATACACACACACACACGCACACGCACGCACTAAGCCACACACAGACAAACCTCCCATTCATTTTGTGGTATTATGGTTATAAACTTCTCTCCTGTGGCTAACATTATTTCAGAATGTCATTTTTTTGCTCGCCTTATTTAAAAGTGCCATTGTTCCAGCCCAGTACAGGGTGTTTTATTGGAACCTGCTCTATTCGACATTTTGTAGCACGTTCCGTGAAATACCAACTTAATGCTGTCCAACCTTTAATGTGCCATGGACCATTTTCATTCCAGATACATTTTTGCGGGGGTAGGGTGGGGGGGGTGGGAGGATTCTGTATTTGTGTGTGTGAGAATGCGGTGCTACCCACAAGTATGGGATTGGTAAAGGTAAAAGCGGAAGTTGGACTTTTTCAAAATAAAAAAACAGATAATAGAGTCAATTAGCCAAACGTTTTTATTTTCTTGGGCTGGTACCAGTAGGTGGCCTGGTATAGCAGGACAGGGGTCTGCCAGTTCCTATAACAATGAATGAATAGATGCATGAAAAACCAGCTTTATTGTTCAGTCACAAGTTGTGTATTTCAAATAATATATAATGGTCTTAACGTTGGTGTCAAAACGTCCAGTTGCTTGGAGACCAGGCGTATTTGAGATAGGGACACATTATTATGACAATTTAGCATTGCTTGGTGATAGAAATCCTGCTTTCTTTTGCTTTCTTGTCCATTTAAAAAAAAAATCTTCTCATTTATATTTTTGCAGTTGATCCATCCTAACATTTTGTGAATATGATCAAGAGCCAACAGTGGCTCATCAGCAGCCAACACTGGGATCACTGACTTACAGAAAGTGACCCTTTGATGTGTAAAGCTTAAAAAGGTTTCCCACTGGCTCAGTTTCTGTTTCACACAAATGAACAACACACTAAACAAAAAGCTCCAAAACAACTTTGGATTAATGCAGCTTTTTCCTGCTTTAAAAGTGAGAATCATATGTTAACCTACAGTATTATTTATCTTGAGTAGATTTGTATCTGTCCATATAATTTTTGTCTTTAATTTATATAATTATAAACCAATATTAATAAAATAAGGCTAGTACTTGTAATTCCTTTTTGCACGTCTTCCACATTTGCATTCTTCTGGTTCTGTGTTGCATTTTGATAAAGCCGACTCTTCCTCTGATGTCTCCTATCTCGGCTCATCTCCTGCAGGAAAGATGTTCTGTTTGTTTATGTTTCCTGTCATTTTCCCTTTTATTTCACGTGATGTCCTCGCCTCTACTCTTGTGAACTTATACCCAATGACTTGCTCAGTTTATGTTTGGTGTTTTATGATTAACTAAACGGCTGCTCATCATGACCTCTGGTTTATATTCAGTTCTGTAGCCAAATCCCTCCCCTTCACACTTTTCTCGTTGTGTGAGATTTGTTGTACCATATTTCTGGCGAAAACAGCGTGCAGCTCGCTTCCTGCTGTTAACAAAGTGTCTGCCCAGTGCAGGCTACGCTTGGCTGCATCAGGGTAATGCTGCTGGCTAGCACAAATTCAACAAACCAACAACATATAATATATTAGAGGCTGTAGAGTGTGGTTCTATAGCCAAGGGCGTGTTTGTATGCATGGAAGCATGTTTTATACATGATTGTGTTAGTGTGCACATTGACCTACTATATACACACGTATATGCACTGTGCGAGGCTATAGACCCAGACTGTGTGGGACCTGCTATAACCAGGGTGAAGGCAGTGCTAGTAGCATAGACCAACAAAAGCACAACACACACACGTGTATGTTCTAGCTAGATTTATCTTTGGATTATTTTTTTACTTTTTGTTGTTAACATAACCCATTGAGAAACTAGTACTTGTTCATTGTTTGATGAATAGAAAATGATGGCACAGCTTGATGTGTCATTGTCAAACTTTTCTTTCTATGTTTAGTTGTGACACCCCAGGAGCTTAAACGTTAAAACCTTTTTTTTTTTTTTTTTTTTACGCCTTGTCTGCACATGCTGTTGAAGGTCAGCACTAGGGATGTAACAATTCACTCAACTCCCGATACGATTCGATTAACGATATTGGGTTCCCGATACGATTCTCCCACGATTTATTTTACAAAATGGGACTGTAGACAAATGATGACAAGAAAATACAGTACTATTTTCCTTTTATTTTTCATTGTCAAAAAAAAATCCCTTGATAAACTATTCAAAACAATGCAATTTACCAAAAATAAATCCTGAATGAAATCAATAAAGGAATAATACAAATGAAGATGAAGCCTATTCATTTAAATTCTGGTTCTATAGTAAACAATGCAAAACTGCATAATAGTTCCTTTTCTTTTTAAAAGTGCAACTAAAAATGTATTTGTGCCTTAACAATTGGACTTTAAAAAAAACAGTCATTTCACTGTATTTAGGTCAGATATTTGTTTGGACCAGCAGAGGGCGCTGGTAACCCAGTGGTCGGTTGGCATGCAACTATTCTAGCAGTGAAGAAGAGATGCTATGCTAGCAGACAGAGCTAATGAAAAAACATGACTTTTACAGATATTCACGTAATATTACAGATATTCTTTTGGTGCTAAAGGGGTAAGGAATAATTTATGAACATGTTTAAGAAGAGTAGGCGATTCCGCCCGCCGCCTACACTTCTGGACAAGAGAAGGATAAATAGGTAGCGCCCTCTGCTGTTTAAAAAAGTACTGTGATTCAGTTTTCAGAGTATCGATTTGAACCGTGATACTTATGAATCGATTTTTAACTGCCTTACGATTAATCGTTCCACCTTATTCATGCTAATGACAGCGTAATGTCAGCCTTATGTATAAAAATTCAAGTTAAGTGTTACTCGTTTTACTTTACCCTCTTCCTGGATCTTTTAATTGAACAGATGACAAGAGTAGTATGATTTCTCAGTGTAATTTATTCTAATTAGTCACAAGCACAGTTATAGCAGGCCTGCTGTTTCTGCAAACCGCTCAGGTGAGTATCAGAGATTTTTGGGACTCTTCCTGGGTGACTGGGAAGGGGCTCGTGCAATGGGAAGGCTGGCACAAACGTGTTTTGGCTGATTTATCACCATGAGAAATCCTGCCAAATGCATCATGAGCTTGAGGTTATGTGAAAATGGTGCACAATGTGTTTAAATGTTGGAACCGGCATGTAACTAAAGCAGCAGTGTCAGAGCCCACAAAAGACAAACATAGGAAAAAATACAGAAATGAAATAAATATCTCTCATGCCCCTGTAGTTATCGCATTTTGATGACGTGAAGGTCAGATAATATCAGATACATATCAGATTTAGGAACACATAGGAAAGTGGTTTGGGTTGGATTTGAAAAAAATCAGATTTTTGCTGTTTAACCTGTCTGTAACAGATCGGATATATGTTGCATAAGGGCAAAAATATCTGATTTGGGCCAAAATTGCCTGCGGTCTGAAGTTGAACGTAGCCTAAGTGCAGCTTTTCATTTATTTTTTTTCTGTTTTCAAGTGATATTTCAGTACAGCATTTTTTAAAAATGGATGCTTTTAAAATTGATGCTACTCTTCTGATTCAGTGTTTAAAATCAATCTGCAGTTTTACACAAAAAAAAAATGCAATAAATAAATAACATTTATATTGATAGTGTATTTAAATCTGCGCATAAAGCTAGTCAGTCATTTAATCTCTTTTGACATGTTTGAGCACAAACAGCTCAGGTCATGTAATAGCAATTAAAGGAGCAGTAGTTGTGATGAGAGCTACCCTCGTCAATATTAAACTCACACTTAAAATATAGCATCTTCTCTCCATCTGTCACTGTCCTTTGTGCTACTTTTATTTCTTACTCCTTTCTTCTCTCTCCAACAGCCTGTTGTACAAACACCGGCAGTTGACGCATATGTAGAGTTTTATTAAGTTACTGCGTCGCCTTCTGTGTAAACCATAATCTGACTTTATCCAATCCTTCTGCAGAACATTTTTTTCTTTTTTCTTCCCCTCGTCTTTTCATACGAGCAGGTTGACTCCGGCCCGATCTCATTCTTTTGTATGAGATGACAGTCGGCGCTCCCTGTTGGGTCCCCGGCTCTCACCATGCCCTCCAGATGGCTGTGGTGTCAGCCTGTGCCGCACCTTTGGCCCACAAAGCACTCCTTATCCATGCTTCCAACTCCCTCCCACAGCCTCCGCGCTCTGTACCAAAGTCCACAGTTTACTGCACTATTCCTTGTCACCATTAAGGTTGAGATAACTGCAGTTGCGGGATTTCCGCATCCTTTTAATGAAGCGAGTAGCACCCGTTACTCTTTACTTTGCAAAAAGCCAGCAAAGGTCAAGGCTATAATAACACTTCAAATATACAAAGTTTTGTACAGAGGGAGGCTAACGTGCCACAGGACAAATGACGTAGAATAGAAAGAGTTCTTTGTTCTGCTGCAGATTGTGATTTACTGAATGAGACTTTTTCACTGAGGAACAGAAAGTAGTTTGAAATTTCAATGGCTTTTAATTTGTCTGCAATGTCAGAGAAAAACAGTGCAATTGTGGCCTGATTAGCATGATTAGGATGTTTAATAGTGAGTGATGGACATGTACTTGCACTCAAAGATAATCATCTTTTATTGTTATTTGAAAGTACAATGCCATTGGATGTTTTTTTGGTGTAGTAGAGTGTAGATCAAATTCGCCTTATTAAGGGTTTTACAGCCCAGTTAAATATATGCCTTTTGATTTTTTTTTTAGCCAAAGCTAATATTATCATCTGTCCTTTACTAATCAATTCACATTCAGGCAGCCTTTACAGCTGAATCAACATAATATAATGGGTACAATTATAATTGATTTTTACCGGCAGATGGTTCCATCTTTGCACATGTCACGTTTCGGATCATATCAAGTTCTTAATTACAAATAATATATCAAGACTTGCACGTGCACCAAGAGCTTTTGGCCTTTAACTCAGTGTCAGCTGTGGTGACCTGATGCTGTCACTTGGCAAATTCAAACTGGCATGAAACTAAGCAAGTTCCGATTTTCCAAAACCACTTTGTATGAACCGGTTTATTCCAAATTAACTGTTGGTCCCAAAACTAGGAAGCTGCTTTGAAAATCAGCACCAAAAAGCTTCTACAAACAGCACTGAGCTAATAAGATAAGTGAAATTTGTTGGAAAAGACAAGAAGAAAGAACAGGGTATAGCCTTTGTCATAGTAAGGGGAAATTTGTTGTTTGTTTGTCAAACCTATTTTATTGGATTTCCTGACCCACAAAATATATATATTTGAAACCAAATTTGTCATTATAGCTAACAGAAACAAAGATATGGGCTCGAGAGCATTTTCAGCCAATTGGCGGCCATTTAAAAAAAAAAAGACTTATTTTTGATACAAAGATATTTTTGGGCTTAACCTTCCTACTACTTGGTTGAATCTAAATTTGCAATCCATCTTCATACCTACCTTTTAAAATAATAATTTTTTGAAGGTTTATGCTGCACTGTTGGACATCTATACAAATTAGAAGTGACAAAATACAGCTTTCAGATAATGAAATGCATTCTGCTGTTTTCCCTACTGTATTTACACCAACCTGATTGATGCAGATCCAACTTAAATTCTGCCTTAACTTATGCATTTCTTAAGTGAACAATGAAAAGAGAGAATCAGCTTTGGTTTGATGTCCAAACGCAGGGGACTTTGTTTCAGAAAAAGAGCCTCCAGTGTATTTAACTACAGTAAGAACAGTAGAACGTCTATTTATAGGCTGCCCATTGATTATATTGTGCAGAAAAGATCTGAAACAGAATGTTGGGGGGGAAAAATGTGTCAGTTAATTATTCAGTGAAAGTGGGCGTAGGCTACGTTCTATGCTCCTGTTTTTGCAATGCCCTGTTTCACAGTCAGGCTGCAAGTCCAATTGGTTTGGGGAATCCTGCAGGAAAGCAGAGTGTTTGTGTCCTTCTACAGCAGAGCAGACAGCTTTACTCTGTAGGACAGGGGGAAGTTGATGATGGAGCAGTGTGTAAGAGTTGGTAACCCTCAGTCGAGGCAGTTCCTATTTACTGTATGTCAGCTCTGTCTTGTTCCTGTTTTTTCCTAGAGATTCGTGCCGACAACAATGTGTACAACATTCAATGAGGAGGAAGTCAGTGTCCCATTTATAGACACGCCCACTCATGAATATGCATAAGTAGGCTGCAAATCAGCCTGTTTGTGTAGAGTTGCTCAGAAAGTTACTTTTCAGAGGCTAAAACTCTGGAAAACAGGTAAATTTGGGAAAATAAACCTCAAATACTGTGTTTTTGGGGTTCTTAGAAAAAATGGAGATGGGTGAAAAATAGCATGATATAAGACCTTTAACATCCACCGTCCTGAATACGGGTCAAAATGCTGGTTTTCACTCATTCACGCTCTAAAGGGATTAAATGCTTCTTAAATAGAGCAGCATATCACAAGAATCATATACCATTTTTAACCATATAAACCATTCTAAGACACAACCATCACAGCAAATGCAGTCAAATATTTTGTCAAACTTGGGAAAAAAATGGTGACATAAACAAGCTAGCACTCCTCACTTTTAAAGCAATGCCATGTCTTACTGAATCTATATATTCCATCAAAAGTGGTGTTAAAATCATCCTGACATTTCAAAATCCAATGAACCCCAGCATTTAATCCAAAACGCAGTAAAACTGCTGTAAAAAAATAAAATAAAAATGTAACGTCCTATTTACAAGTAAAGCAAATCCGCCCTGATTTCTTCTTCTTCCTTTTTTAGCTCTGTGAGGTTGACCGTGTCATTAAAAATCTTCATTTTTAGATGAATGTTGTAAATTCATGATAATGATACAGTGTCGCTTCACTATTTACATTGTGTAGAAGAACTGCGCAACAGAAAAAGAACCAACTCACCGGACTTATATTTTATATATTTTGTACAGTCACTGTGTTTTATGGCACTTAAAATATTTGTATATTATATACATTATATTAAGAATTGTAATTTTTCAAATGAATTTGGGAAAACTGTAATGAAAACTTTTGATCACTAGGGGGCCAATGCTCCCCCCTCTGCTTAATTCACTTTGCTTCTCTATATTCATCCATTCTTTCCTTTCACAACCCAATTGAATCTCTTTGTGCGGTATACCACTTATTGTCCCTATCTTGAGCATCTCTTCTACTTCCCTCCCACCTCATCCGTTTTCCTCCCCTCCCTCATCGCCCCTTTATGTCTTCTTTCACCATCATATACGTCCCGACCCCCAAGCCTCTCGTTTCTGCTTCCCTGCCTCTGTCCTCACTGCGGGGTTGAATCATTCACGTTTCTGCTTGCCTTGTCACGTTTGGCCCCGTGCATGTCTGTCCAAGCCTCATCACACAGTGATGGCGCTAGCTGGGGTGACATCTCACTGCAGCACTACAGGCCTCCGATGTCCGTGACACTAGCACTGACCTGTCACTCACTTTGAAAGCATAGACATCATCAAAATGCTACACATTTTCGCCTCAGGGCCTATCATTGCCATATACTCGTTTCTAATCACAAGAGAACAGTGTTTTATCTTTTCCTCAGTTTTACTCGAGTTGGTTGCTGATTTTTAGCTCTTCCTGGTGTTCCTATCCTTCTTAACATTTAGTATTCTCTAATAATAATCAAATCTAATAACAATCCAGTTTTAAAGTCTTTAAACTGGCTCCCAGTCAGCCTCAGAATAGACTTTAAAGTTCTGCTGCTGCTTGTATATAAATTTCTGAATGGATTTTCATCCAGAATCCATCCAACTTCTCAGATCTATGGACATAGGTCAGATAGTGGAGCCCAGAGTTCACAGCAAAGATGGTGATGTTACGTTTAGTTGTTATGCTGCAAAGAAGTGGAACAAACTGCCAGCAGAGCTGAAGTCAGCATCTAATGGAAACATTTTTAAAAACCAAGTTAAAGGCACTCATTTTCTCTGCTGCATATCACAGAGGGATATTTGTTTTATTGTTGTGTTAATGTTTTTACTGCTGATTTTAATGTTTTTTTTATTGATTTTTAAACTGCTTAATGTTTTCTCTTGCACTTTTTAATCATGTAAAGGACATTAAATTGCCTTGTGTATGAAATGTGCTATACAAATAAATTTGCATTGTCTTGCCGAATACCTTTCATAGAGAGACTAGATCCGCATTATCCCTCATAAGGGTTCTACCACTTGTCAACGTCCTCTGGATCAGAGGACACACCTCTGATGATCACCTAAACTCATCTATGCGAACACGGGTGAAATAGTCGAGCCTCCATTCTTGATGCAAAAGGGCACACAAACAAAAAAAAGCTCCAGCATCCCTCTTGTGGAAAAAATTGAGTCATGGTCCTTCTGTTCCTGTAAGCTGACGAGCAAGCCAAGCGAATAATGGAAACAAAAAGTCCCTGCATTGGGGAGTGTGTGGTCATGAGAAGTATCATTTTGTAATAAGCACATGCAAAACAAGTCAAACCAACCAGGCTCATTAAATAAAACATGAACGTAAGGACAAAAGCCTGCTCCTACTTTATTCTTGCATAATTACAATGAGTGCTCTTTCCTAATGTGGAGCAGTACAGTAATTTGCATGTGGACAGCAAAAAGGTTTCAAAAGGTACATCCGGCAAACTCACGTTGACTTTGGGTAAACTTGACCTATATTCACGACCGAAATAGTTATTAATGTTGGTTGGTGACACCGGAGGGGGGAAAGGCCATACTCTAATGTGCCTCTGTACAGGTCTGTGTGTTTCTGTTTGCTGATGCAAGTCTTACTAGATATTTCTGTAGCAAAACAAAAATCTAGACTATTTTTGTCCTTAAACAATGTAATTACCTTCATTTCTAAACGTGTACCACGTACAATAATTGCATCATATTACGGATGAAAGGCTGTTTTTATAGATCCTATTCATAAAAAGAAAATCTACTTCATGAAATGCTTAGTTATGAGTCATTAAGAGTAAATGTTGTAGGTTAAAGCCGCTGGTGGCCCCAGTCTGTTCTTACTAATTATGCATAAGGTTAATCAAAGTTTCTCAAGTTTGTTCTTGCATTCAAAAGAATTATGTCAGTTGGCTTCATTACAAGTTCTTTCATTCTTGAGGAGCTTTAGGGATGTGTGTTTTTCTTGCTGCAACTTTCACTTGAATTCACTCAAAGCCAGAATCAAGACTTTGCAACACTCTCCAAATACCACAGTTCTCAATAAAGGAGTGCAAGTGTGGATTGGAAAAAGTGGCAAAAATAAATGTGACTTGTACATAACGTGGTTGGTACAGAAGTCGTTTTTACCAGTTTTTTTTATTGTAAAACTCAACAAAGAAGCTTGATGTGTAGTCTGTAAAGATTTTTAAATGTTCACAATGTTTATTACCTACCCCAACACTTACAATATTATATTATTCACACATCCTTGTTTATTTTTTTTTTTCTGTGGTTTCTGATTTTGCCTTGGAAAACCAATAATTAACAAAAACCGGGAAGGAGATAGCTGAAAAAATCAGTTTGAGTCGGGAGTAGATGCCTCCTCTGATATCTGTGATCCCCAGCCAGCTGAGTGGGCCATTGGGAGAGGAAAGCAAAGAGGAGCCCATTTAGATCCGACTACTCTGATCCATTGCCCACTGTGATGGGTGAGAGATCTCAACAGAGAAATGTGGCTGTGAT